>NC_090439.1:691068520-691386789 GCF_031143425.1 Pleurodeles waltl
ACATCTTGGTGCCCCAAACTTGACTCCTGACTGCCATGTAACCTCCACATGTAGAGGCATCAAGGGGATAGGCAGGTATCTCAGGGATTGGGGGGCTTAGGGGGGTTTTGAGCTTGGGCTTGGGAGGGGGTCCTTTGGATTGGGCTTGGAAGGGGGGGTTAGATCTAGGCTTAGGGGAGGGTTAGGTTCTCTTGGGAGGGGTAGACTTCTTGGCAGGGGAGGGGCATGGGTACTTTAAGGAGGGGTAGGGGAAGCCTTGGAGGTGGAAGGGACAGGCCTGGCGAGGGAAACTGAGCATTTAGGGATCTCACGGGGGAGAGGAATAGGGAAAAGATCAAAACATTAAAGGAACACTTTTGTAGACACACAGGGATCATCAGAAGGGGGCTTGGGTGGTCACAAATGGATCAGCCACTGCCAGGGAGTGTCCACCTGAAGAAGGTTCAGATGAAGAAGATGTGGATCCTGTCTACCACGTGACACTCACCTTACTCTCAGGGCCACTGGGTCCCTCATTGTCAATGGCCTCAGCAATATGGGGCCCGTGGCCAGCAGCGTCCCCAATCGGCTGTGCCCCGTCTCCTTCGCCTGCTGATGCAGAGAAAGAGAGAGAGAGAGAGAGAGTGAGAGAGAGAGAGAGAGGGTCATCACATTCTCCACACAAACATGCAACACGGTTACAAAACATCTCTTGCAAATAAAGCAATAGTCAGAAACCATTCAGAGTCTACATCATGTCAGAACAAGATGCTTCTAACTTTCCCATATGACAACAGTCTCACCCACAACATAAGCCAACCATCTGATCACTATTTAACCATCCCATCAAATCAGCTGTAAATCAAAAGCATTATGCACAAGATGAATTATATCTCCATACAGATCATCAACGCACATCATCAAATAAGTCTAAGGAAATGCATTTGACTTACAATACAATATCATGCCTACTCCTACGCCACACCTGCCCAGTCCATCACCAAAACTCATGTTCCATAAAAGTAAACTCATCTCAGTTCACATATGACACAGCATGTTGTTTTCTAATCACATGCCTATCCGATCATTCTGTACACAACTTAAACAATGGCAAAAAATTCAGATGAATACACTGCATGTGGCATTCCCATACAGTGTGCATCACAAAAAGACATAACATGTCATTGAAACATCAATATAAATACTAGGAAAGAAATCATTAGGAGTTTCTGCAGCCACTAATCTGATACATTGTGACGTAGACAACAATCCTATATAATGCAACAGGGGCCTAACTAGCACACAGAATACATCCACGGACAACCATAGGGAACATAGTTACACCAACAAAACAATGGACACCAAACAACATCTATGAAGGGCTCATACCATTTCACAATACATGCTGAATAGAAACCTCTGCATAACAACATATGAACACCTACATTACTAACAACTGTCCAGACGTGATTCCCATTACCTTATTCCAGAACAAACACTTACACAGCTGGTTACTAATGTACCCATTAATGAGACGTGTACCTAGAGTCAATCTAATTGAATGACAACATATCCCACAATACCAACAGGTGTATGTAAAATAGAACACCTGCTACACTATTAAGTCAGGCAGAAAAGAGCAGAGCCATAACCAAAACAGTTAAAACAGCCTCAGATTTGCAAAGGTATGTCGGGGAAGAAATAGGCTACAAAATCAAATCAGGCATGAAGTATCAATTGAGACATGATGTAGGCAGCAAATAGCATATGTTGCACTCATATAGGTATAGTATTGGCCTATGTAGCATGGACAATGCACATAAGCTAAGGGTTCAGCAGCCTAGCCACTTACCTTTTTTAAACCAACTAAATTAGGATAGAAGGTATTTGTACACATGTCAATGTAATAACATTAAGGCCCTCGTTATGACATTGGTGGTGACTGTTAAAGTGGTGGTAATACCGATAACAGGCTGGTGGTAATTACTGCCAAATTATGACCTTATGACCATGGTGGTGATAACTCCCATAGACAGCAAATTTACCACACTATCTGCCAACGTGTTAACACCACGCACCACAGCGGTAGCCATCAACAGCCAGGCGGAAGACCACCATATTATGACACTGCAAACTGTCACAATTTCCGGGGTGGTACAAAAGCCATCAAAACCTGGCGGAAACACATCACAGAAGATCAAAGACTCACCAACAGAGACACAGAGAAGACCAACGCTGCCATGGAACCAGAACTGCAAGTCTTCCTGATGCTCTTTTATGCCATTCTCCACCTGGAACACAAACCCCTACGATGACGACAACGGTGAGTACAGCCACCTAGCAAACAAGGGAGTGAGGGAGGAAAAGGAGAGTGACACACATGCATGACACACACCATCCACACACACACCATACACACAACCAGCTGCAATGGCACACAACGCACAGCATAATAATACAAGGCCTACAGTTCGGCAGCACTGACATTGTAATAGCAAGGCAACACCCACCTTATGAACCACTTTTAGAACAAAGATACATGAATAATTGTCCAGAAGGGGCAAATCCCCAGTCCAAAGTACAGAAGGCCCACATGGCCACAAGGCACAGTCTAAGCCCCAACTTGATCCTGACGAATTCCGCACAACATTGTACAGGGGCAACATCTCAGAAGTGGACAGGCACCTCAGACGGAAGAGGGTGGGAAGCACCTCAGCTGAAGTTGTGCACTTACCCACTGCTCCTGGAAGGGGTTCCATGACCATTTCTCAATGCTGGGGAGGGCAAGGTCACAGTCTCTGAAGTGGGGAACAGGCCCACTGCTTCTGGAGGGAGCTTCATGCTCATTTCCCAATGCTGGGGATTGCAAGGTCACAGTCTCTGAGGTGGGGATCTTGCCCACTGCTTCTGGAGGGGGCTCCATGTCCATTTCACAATGCTGATGAGTACAAGGTCACAGTCTTTGAGATGGGGAACTTGCCCACTGCTCCTGGACTGGGCTTCATGTACAACAGCCCCTGTAGGGTGGCCTACATGGCCTCTGCTGGAGGTGAGGTCTGCCTTGTCTCTGCTGGGTGAGGTGTCTCCTGGGCAGCCTCTATTGGAGGTGAGGGCTGCATTGTCTCTGCTGGGGGAGATGTGTCCTGGGCAGCCTTTGCTTGAGGTGAGGGCTGCATTGTCTCTGCTGGGGGAGGTGTCTCCTGGGCAGCCTCTGCTGGAGGTGAGGGCTACATTGTCTCTGCTGGGGGAGGTGTCTCCGGGGCAGCTGCTGCTGGAGGTGAGGGCTTATTGCCTGTCATTGGTGGTTGAGTGGCAACCTTTTCTGGCATTGGTGGTTGAGTGGCAACCTTTTCTGGCATTGGTGGTTGAGTGGGAAACTTTTCTGACATTGGATGTTGAGTGAGAACCTTTTCGGACATTGGTGGTTGAGTGGGAACCTTTTCTGACATTGGTGGTTGAGTGGGATTCTTCCCTTTCTTGTCTGGTAGAGTGGGATCCTTCTCTTTCCTGGCTGGTGGAGTGAAATCCTGCCCTTTCCTGGCTGGTGGTGTGGGATCCTTCCCTTTCCTGGCTGGTGGACTGGGAACCTTCACTATCTTGCCTCCACGACCAGTAGGTGCCTCCACTGTCCTCGTGGACTCTTTGGATGAGGTGCTGGGCTTGGTCATTGGGACTGTGCTCTTACGGGCAGGACGGGGAGGGGGAGGGAAGAGGTCAAGTTGGGCGCTGGAAAGCTTCTTAGGGATGGTGGGGTGGGGTGGGATGAGGGAGGAGGGATGGGAGTGGAGGTTGAGTGAGTGGTTTTTTGAGGAGAACGTCTGCTGGACTTGGGTGTAGGTGCATGGGCAGTGTGCTGATGTGAGGTGGATGGCTGTTAGGTGTTTGAGTGCCTGCATTTTTGTCCTTTAGGAAGGGGGGACAGACAGGGTGTGAGAGGGCACAGGGGACGCGTGGATGGATGTTGCAGAGATGTCTGCTAGTGAGGTGTGTGTGCTGCTTGGTGTGGTGATGCTGGTGGTGGCAGTTGAAGCAGTGCATGCAGGTTTGAGAGTGAACGTGACTGTGAGGGAGGTGGAGGAGGAGGAGAAGGAGGAGATAGTGGAGGCAGTGGATGTGGATGTGTGTGCAACCGTCTGTTGTTTGTATGAGTGCTTATGGACTGAAGTGTGGTGCCTGTGTTTGACTGTGCCACTCTTCTGTGATGTCTTGTGTGCATGCTTGTCTATATGTGTGCATGAAATGGGTTAGGGTTGAGGAGACTTGGACTGCGAAGCTGTAGTTGGAGGGAGAACTGTAGGAAAAGGGACAATGGCTGCCATCAGAGAGGAGACCAGAGCCTGAATCGATCTCTGTTGGCCTCCCAATCCACTGTGGATGCCCTCCAGGAATGCATTGCATTGCTGCATCTGGGATGCCAGCCCCTGGGTGGCATTCACAATGTTTGACTTCCCTACAGAGATGGATCTCAGGAGGTCAATAGCCTCCTCACTCAGGGCACAAGGGCTCACTGGGGCAGGGCCTGAGGTGCCTGGAGCGAAGGAGATGCCCACCCTCCTGAGTCAGCAGGCACAGGCAACTTGCTGAGGGGCTACTGGGAGGGTGGTGCTGGTACGGGGTGGTGGCTGTAACTGCAGCAGGGATGGTCACAGAGGTGTTCGCCACCACCACTGAGCTTCCATCGGAGGAGGTATCTGAGTCAGTGTTGTCACCTTCTGTCTCCACCGAGGTGCTCCCCTCGCCCTCCGTCCCACTGGTTCCCTCGTCGAACTCTGCCTCCTGGGTCCTGTGGGATGCAGCTCCCTCTGTCGCCGGTGTCCCTGCTCCTCCGCCGATGATGCTAATGCACACATGGACGGGATGACAGAAGGAGAAAGGGGGGAGGGAGAGAAAGGGAGCACTGGGTCAATTACAGCACCAACACCACAGTTGGCATACACAGCACCGTCACACACAGGGATCAGGATTGTGAGCTATGCTTTGCACTGGCATTGAATTGGCTAGATGCCACAGCAAGATGAGGGCCAAACATCACCAACTGCATACCTCCTGGGACCCACAAAGCCCTGACTGACATGGTATGCAAACGAGCTAGGTTACCTGCATTTGCCATACACACATTACCCTTGAGCTGGATCACGCTGTAATGTCTGGCCTGGCATTAAGGGGCACCCACTAACTCACAACCACCACCTGGATCCCATGCCCCCTATCAATTATTGTAGTAAGGCCAACTGTACTCACCCCCTTGTGGCTGCTGTGATGCCCTCAAATGCCCAACCAGCTCTGGGTAGGCCACCTCCAGTATGCAGGCCATCAGGGGGGTCTGGTTCCCCTTCCTCGTTGGGAGGCCATCCCCAGCTGGGCCTCTGTAGTCTTCCGTGCCCAGTCTCTCCAGTCCTCCTAGCGTTTCCTGCAGTGGGTGTTCCGCCTGCTGTAGTCCCCCACAGTCCACACGTCCTTGGCGATGGCACACCACAATCCCTTCTTTTGATGGGCGCTGACATGCAGAGAGAATACAGACAGGAGGACGGCATTACACATACAGTCCAGCCTGTCACATATAGGGTCCCCAAATCCTGTTTCCCACTCCATTGGCACACAAATCGCCTGGTGCACACCATGTACACTACCACCAGACACACCACCCCACATATGACACAATGCCTGCACACACATCTCCATGCAACCCTCCAACATGCATCATGACCAAGGTATACTCACCTGTTGGTCTGGAGGTCCATATAGCTTTCCATACTGGGGCAGGACCCCATCCACCAAGCTCTCCAACTCCATCGAAGTGAAGGCAGGGGCCCTTTCCCCGGTCATACAGGCCATGGTAGTTTCCAGACACTGGTCACAGAAGCACACGCACTGTAGGTATTGTCCCATGGAAAGTCAGGAATCAAGTGAGGTTATAGACAGAAAATGGCAGTTATGTCCGCGGCGGTGTACACCGTCACTGCCGACGCCAATTCCCATTGTCCACTGTACTCCATAGAGACCCATATTAGTCAATGAAGAATTGTACTGCGGTGCCAGACTGCCTTCCGCCATGATGCCCAATGTCGGCGGAGTTACCTCACTTTCACCTGTCCCTAGATACAGGATAGGCGGTCACTATTTCATGGTGGTGGATTACATACTGATCTTCCATAACTGCGTCATTTAAGGAAATTGCACATACATTGCCATTGCCATTGCCATTGTCCCATCACATTAATACTGTATGCACACTGAGGTGGCGGTTCCATTGTACAAATTGTGACAGCCTACTCACTCTCATGTCCCTTAAATACCTACCATGGCAGATGAATAGGAGGAGGAGAGAAACCCAGTGTACAGACCCCCTTGTGGACTTGGCTACTCTGGAGTACAGGCACTTCATACTCACCTATAGACTGGACCACAATCAAAGAACTGTGTGCCCAATTGGAGCCTGACCCGATATCAGCTATCAATCATCCCACTGGGATCCCCCCTCTTATGCAGGTTCCATCAGTGCTCCATTTCCTGGCAACTGGTTCTTTCCGAGTGATTGTGGGTTTGGAAGCAGGAATGTCACAACCAATGTTCTCAATTGCGCTGATAGAGGTATTGTCTGCCCTGGTGAAACACATGTGCAGCTACATTCTTTCCCCAGGTGGAAGATTTGACCAGTGGGATTCTATGCAATGGGACATTTTCCCAATATTATTGGGGCAATTGACAGAACACATATTGAGTTTGTCCCCCCCCGAGAATGAACAGATGATCAGGAATTGGAAGAGTTTCCACTCACTCAATTTTCAAATGGTGTGCCTGGTGGACCAGTACATCTCTCATATTACTGCCAAGCATCCTGGGTCGGTGCATGACGACTTCAAGAAGAATTGCAGCACCCCAAATGTGATGGCCTAACTACAGAGGCACAGGGTGTGGCTAAGGACAGGGGCTGAGAACCGTTATAATGATTCAAATGGGTGAACCAGGAGAATAATCGAGAGAACCTTTAGCCGCCTAAAGGCCAGGTTCATATGCCTGCATCTGATAGGTGGATCCCTGTGCTACATACCTGAGAAGGTCTGCCAGATAGTAGTGGCATGCTGCATGTTGCACAACCTGGCAATCAGACGACATGTGCTTTTTCTGCAGGAGGAGGGGACTGTAGATGGCTCTATGGCAGCAGTGGACACTGAGCACAGTGAAGATGAGGAGGCAGAGGATGAGGATGAGGATACGGATAACAGAACATCACTTATATGACAATACTTCCAAAGACACACAGGTGAGGCAGTGGAACTGACCACTGCTCTGACTATTGATATTTTCTGTGTGGCTGTATCATGAAGTCATTCACTTCCTTTGCATCTCGACTTACTGTCACCTATGGCTTGTCTTTTTACACATGTTGGTGATATGAACAGTGTCCTGATGTGTTTTCTGCAGACAGCTACAGGTCATTATTTGTATGCTATCACAGTGTTCAGATCATTTGCACTAGATGTGACTGTTCCCATAAATGCACATTTTCAACACATAAAACGGTGTCACTCAAGTTGTGTTCAATGGTGTTTATTGTAGTGTAAGTAATTGACTGAAAAGTGCATTGGAATCGGGTGATGGTAGAGGAAAGTCCAGGGTATTGTTTGTTCCAGTCTGTCTGTAGCACAGGTCCAGTATCCAAGGGACCATAGGAAAGGGAGCAAAGGCAGTTCAAAGTGGACAAGGTGACAGGGTGAGACACAAGGAGGACAATACTGTAAGGAGAGTCTCATTTCCTGCGGTGGTCTTGGTCTTGGCAAGTGTCTCTGGCTTCTGTCCGGGTCGCAGGAAATGTTTGTGGGGTGGTTCACCTTCTGCAGGGGGAGGGGTGCTGGTGGCCTGTGGGTCCTGTGGTGGAGCCTCCTGCCCAGTAGCTGCAGCGGAAGTGGAGGGCTGGTCAATAGACTTGCTAGGTGTAGGGGCCCGCTGGTGTGTTGTCGAATCCGTCATGATTTTGGCCATGTCTGCCAGCACCTCTGCTAGGGAAATCATGGTGGTGTTGAGAGCCTGCAAGTCCTCCCTGATCTCCTGATGGTGTTCCTCCTGCAGCCACTTGTTCTCCTGCATGTTTTTAAGGATCTGCCACATCATGTCCTGGGATTGTTGATAGGCCCTCAGGATCTTGGTGAGTGCCTCCTGGACATTTGGTCCCCTGGGTCTGTCCTCACAAAAGACCACCAAACTTGTACTGAGACCCTAAGGCCCATATTTATACTTTTTGACGCAAAACTGCGCTGGCGCAGTTTTGTGTCAAAAATATTACCGCCGGCTAACGCCATTTCTGTGCGCAGTGCAGGCGTCAAATTTATACTTTGACTCCCGGCGGCACAAACCACAGGTGTAAGTCATTTTGTTTTACGCACACCGCAGCGTCAAGTCGTAAAGCAAAACGACGTTAACGTGGCAGAAATGACTGTGGGTCAATTTACGACACCGCACACCGGATATGCAGCGTTTTTGGACGCAATAGCGTCAAAAGTCCCCGCAAACACAGCCATTTCAGCAGAGGATAGCCAAAATGGATCCCAGATGCCTGTACAGACCCCAGGAAGATGACAAAAGACCAGGAACTAGTCAGGAGGACCCACACAAGACCCAGGACAGTTTTAAGAAGAAATGAAAGTGTCGCTCAGACAGGCAGAGGAACAGGAAATTCTTGTTAAAGAGGTGACGGAACACCAGCACCAACTGTTTGTCACCTCAAAGTTGCCAATCAATAGGAGAGAGGCAATATAGCAACAAATTGTTGACAAGATTAACAGTGTGGCAGAAGTACGCAGAACAGTCATCGAGTGCAAGAAACACTGGCATGACTGCAAGCGCAGGACCAAGGAAAAGATGGCTAGGCACAGGAAGGCAGCACTGCAGACAGAAGGTGGGAGTCCAGCACACCAGGAGGCCCTGGACCAGATGGAGGAGATGGTCGCAGCTGTCATCCCTGAGGAGATCGTCACAGGGATTCAAGGATAGACAGCGCAGACTACCAGGAGACAACGCACTAATGTCAACTGTAAGCGGGGGGATACAGACCACAAAATGCATGGAAGTCATCATATACATGGAGTGGTGTGGGCAAAAGGGTATGGCATGGGGGCATGGCCTGCACAGAGAGAATCTGGGGCTCACTATTACAGTACACCAACAACAGTTCCATGGGGGCATGCTGCCATGCCAACGATGGAGCAAAGGTAAAGCCACGCCAGGAGAGAAGGGCACAACGTCAAACTGACATCCCGTCACATGTCAGCCACTATACCCCCTACATTAACTAAGGCCCAATTAACAACCTCTAGTCATACCGACAACTGGAATGTAACAGTGACAACAGTTGCCACTACCACCTCCGCTGTGTGTGCTGGTCAAGTAGCCCATGGCAGTAACGTCCCCATGGATCATAGCCACCTAAATTAGTGGGTTGAGCATGACAACTTCAACAATCCCCTGAAACAAGACAAAGGCTCCAGTCCTGTCAAATGTGAATGTCCATAGTTGCCGCAAACATCAGCCAATGTCATCAACAGTAGGAGCTACACGGCACTAAGGACACACCCATGCTGCATATGCCAGGGTCCATCCAGTGCCTGGGTCACAGCGCAACATCCCAAATGTCATACTGCTCAGACAACAGCATTGAGGGGGAGGACACATGTAACTGATCACTGACATACACCTGCACAGTCAGAGGAGGAAATAGGACACTGCTACGACTATCAGGGCAATCCAATCTCCACATATTCCCCAACATCAGCTGTACACATTTCCAATGCTAACATCCATATCATGCCATAACAATGCTATGCATATGATACGCTACATGTCAACTACATATAAGTGGATGTGAAAGATCAGGGACTGGGGCAGTTCCCGATTTTTAAGTGTGCTGCTAGTACCATCAGAGGACCCACAGCCAGTGAAAGGCCTTCCCATTAGAATGGAGGTAGACGGAGGCTTGAGTAGGACAAGAAGGTGGCAATTCACTATTTGGCCTAGAACAACACTAGAGGAGAAGATGCCGACAAGTCTAATAACTTAATACAATACATGTGACATGCAGGTGTGCCATAGGCCTGGGAGAATGCCCATCGGAAAGACTGGAGCAATGGACAGGAAACAAGATCACAATGTGAATTCATCACAAGGCAGGCATGTCACATCACCAATGCCACAACACAGACACACTAATTGTACCCTATTTAATTGCAGAGTATGATGGATCTCCTGCGGATATGCCTGTCCAGGAATACCCTGATGACAGGGATGACGAGTTGACAAACATCACCCAGCAGACCATCCAAGATGTCCTTGGAACCCTCCAGACCCCACCTTCAGTCACAAGGAAGAGCTCAGAACAAGCAGCCATCACAGAGGACCCACCCACAACACCAATTGTAAGACCTGCCAGCTCCAATACAGCTGAGGACTTAGATGAGGCAGGCACCAGCTTTGAGAGAACTGTAGTCGGAGTACAGCAGGAGCTGGCCAAGGAGGTGCGGTGGGGATGCAAACTATGGCAGCCAGCCTAGAGGGGGTGCGTTTGTGCATGATGTCATCTGCAGATCAGGCAGTAGCCATGCAAACCCTAACATCCATCCTGCAAGGACTACAAGAAACTGTCAAGGAATTCACCACTGCAGTAAGGGAGTTGCCACAACACCTCGCACCCCAAACCTTCCATTACATGCACAAATGCAATCATGACCCCTCAGGGCCGACGTGGCTGCCTACCATCGTGATGTGGCTGCTATTCTTAAGGATCAGCAGATCCTCCTTGCAGCAGTACTGCCCTTAAGACCTTCACAGGTAGCAGCGACCGGGATGTCTGACTCCACGTCTTCTAACATTGAGGTGTGTGTTGTCCCTTCACAACCATCACCACCAAGAACAGAGGAGACAACACACACATCAGAAGAAGAAGACATGGAACAGATCACTTTCACACGGAAAAGTACCCGGAAGCACTAGTCCCTGCCACATGGCCAACTATTACCAAGGTCCAGTGCTTTGTAACATGCCAGTCTTACAACAACTGTACTCAATGACTGTTCTGCAAACCACTGTTAATCTTGTCATCCTGCCCAGTGATTGTCTCTCACTTACTCATTGGCAAATCCTGTCCCTCTGCACTGTCTGACACGTCACCCCAGCATGTCAAATGCATTTTCCTTTAGCACTTGTGTAGGATCACAATGGAAGATGTCACTATAATGGTCTCACAATCATGGACAATGTACATATAGCACTACAGCACTTTTCAATAAATAGCACTTACACAACAGATTTGTCTCTGTGTAATGTGACACATCAACTGTGCAGTAGATAACTGAAATGTGCCTCCTGTCAAATTACGTAACTTGTCAATACAACTGTCCTGAAATTATATAGTCAGATAACTTTGCACAGTGGCCTGGATTGCATAATACTCTGCCCTTCCTGAGGGTAATATCTGATGAAAAGAGAAAACATACACCATCATGCTGTGTTGGACAGAATAATGCTTCCTCAAGGGATATCTAAGTCATCAAATAGTGGCAGAAAAATGTTGTCACCATGCAATACTAACAAATAAAACAGTGCCCACAAATCTAAGCAAGAACTCCAAAAAATGCATGAATTAAAGTGTCCATCCAAATTAGTAATCATGCTGAACAGTGTCACAAATGATGTCTGTGAGTCATGAAGACAATACTACAAGAGTGCTTACGACCACTCACCTTATAAGGGTTTCCTTGAACATCACACTGCATTCAGACCTAAAACAGTTCCCCCAATACCAAATCTGGAAGCACTGTTTGTGACTTTGAAAACATACTTATTGAAAAAAAACACGTTGGGATCCATATCAACTGTGATTTGGTGGTTGCAATGAATGGTGGAATCTTTGCAAGGTAGCTCTGGGGTAGCTGCCAATCTTACAGCTCATTTGGGATTTGTTTGTAGCATAGGACACAAATGAAATAGAACAAAATTCATGTACACGTATACCAAGGCCCTGATCAACAAGCATTTAACACATACTGTAAAGGGTTCACTATATATTTATTAAACGGTAATAGCAGAAGAGGAAACTCGGGGAAAAGTCTTACCTACCCTAATCTACCCTAACCACTCATTACCCACAACTGTCTCTAACTAACCTAAGCTAAACTTACTTATCACATGTAACGAAATGTTCTAAACATCAGCCCCTCACCCCCTTTATGAGACGGGACACATGGAGGACAACAGATACTAACCTAAACACATACTATCCTATACTAAACAAATATATATATTTTTGTATTTTTTGATATGTAAACACACAAGAACCCCAACATAGCCCCCCACCCACACACTCAAATAGAAAAAATAGAAATAATCAGGACCCCCCCATCCCATACCCACTAACACTAACTAAACTAACAGCCTATACTAACCGAGCACTAAGCCCCCCAAGCCCACTAAGTATAAAAACAAGGAAAGAAGAGGGAGGTGAGGGAATCATTTCCATTTAAAAAGTCTAGAGGTTGGCCCTCCGGAGGGTCCGCTTTATGGACCGCACACGCCTGTTCATATGGCAAACATCCCGGCTCAGGTGACTAATTTTCCGTAGGACATGGTCCATTTTGCGTTCCATTTCCTGAAAAGCTGCAGGGTCAACTGTAGCAGCTGGGGTGGTCTGGGTCCCAGCTGAGGACGTGTGTGGGCGTGTAGAGTCTATGCCTGTGGGCTGCCCTGAAGGTGTTCCACTGCTAGGGCCTGGAACAACTGCAAAAGTTGTTGGGACAACAGTCCCAGCTGTGGGTGGTACCACCTGGGTGGAAGAGGTGGTTGTGCTGGTGGTGGCTGTGGTGGGCAAAGTAGGGTCACCCTGTGGGAAAGCCCTCCATGCTCCGGAGGGCCATTCGTTCCGGTATCTTGGGGCCATCCATCTGAACCCCGACTCTACCAGCAGGATACGCATTGCCCGCCTCTGGAACTCACGGACCTGGATGGGTGTCATGTTTGCAGCTGTGAAGTCAAAGGCAAAACATTTACATTAGGAACTGTATTGTGTGAAATGGCACAAGAAGTAAATCAGACAGTACATCTACTGTACTTGTAACAGCTCATATCATCATACAGATCATTGAATGCCCCTGAGGAAGTACATGGCAGGGCAGCCTACAAAGGTTGTATCACACATAGCACATCCAAACCCTACAAGATGGGTAACAACTGGCATTAATTTGGCATCAGAGTTCTGACAGTTGTCAGCTAACAATTATGCAGCACATCCTGCGCCAATGCCAGGGCTACAAATGTCAGTGTACGGGATGGAAATCTAGGGCCACATGATCTGCAAGTTGAAAATGGACTTGCTAGTATAGTACTCATGTGCTATACCTGTGCTGTATACTAGGTTCCGATCAAACATTCACTGATTTACATGTCTGCGTAACATACTTGTATCATCAGTCCTAGGTACACTATTCACAAACCCATGCCTGTGTTTTTCAAACATCATGGACACCCAGGAAGCTATAGAAAGCTGGACATGTGTTTGGCTCTACACACACACCACAGGTAAGGTATATCAACAAATTGGAGACAGCAAACCCTTGACCAATCCCAGCGCCACACATGTCTTGAAATGCAGACCTTTGTCCACATCATATACTTCCAGTAAGGCATGACTTACTAGCGACACAGAGTTGCAAGAACACCCATGGTCATGATTTGCATGCACACCTAGGCCATTGCACTCAAGTTCCACATACTTGTAGCACTACATGTGGAGCTACATGCTGCTAAGAAGTTCACCCTACAGTTTCATAAGTACTTTGGTGAATAGGGAAGCAGAAGTCTGTAGGTAAGCATTTTGCAGCCCCATTCTGGGAGAATGTGGGTCTGACAGGCAGACTAAATCTGAGATTAGTTCCAGTGCAACTCTTGTTGATACAAGTGTTATCCACATGACTCACCCCAGTTCACATTGCGGGCCTACAGGAATGACCTAGAATCCCTAGATAAGACAATAGGATAAGCATTGGCAAACTCCAAAATGCTTAGAAAATTAAATCCCACTCATGGAACAAGACAAATGATGGGCCAGTACATCACACCTTGCTATGTGTTCAACACACAGGAGTCCATCACACATCACCAGCAAACACAACACATAACAGACATATCAACACATACTGGAGTTGTCGGGGTCCTCAAATGAAGCCACCTCGCCCACTGTGTAGGGTGCCGGTCCACCTGTGAGGCATGGAAGGAAGAAATGTGCTCAAAATCTGTTCACTGACCAACAATTCCAAAGACATAAACTATGTGTAAGATGACATAAGTAATTAGAGCCACTCAGATATGATGATACTGCATCGGATATAGCACGGCTAACATGTACATAGCATGGGTCTCCTGTGACAATTACACACATATCTGTACACATGCAGTGGCCCTAACTATCATGTGGTGGCAAACGTGCTCCGTCATTAGTGAGCAGACATAATAATGGTGTGTATTCTTCTCATCATGTGCATCCAAGGAAGACATCCAAAGCCTGGTTACTTGAGGACTGCATTACCAGTCAAACAGCCTATGTGGCCATGACACATTTATGACACATAGGTACAATGTAAAGAGGGGCAGGGACTTTTGTAAGCCCTCATGTTGATACCGTTTCTTCATTTGATGTGGCCCAGCTATGGTGATTTGCACCAACCATAGAGATATGAACCCATGTGCATACCTTTGGCCTGCCATTCCTAAACGAAAGGTGGAAAACCAAACACCAAATACCAGTGTAGGATGTTAGCTGAGGGCACCTTACACCTTTTCCCTATGTTTCCAAATCCATATCTGACATGTATCCAAAATGATGAAGGACCACAATAATCCCTAACATTCATAGAACTACCAAAAACGCTTTCCTTACACACTCACCAGACACACATGAGACATATGTCTGGGCCAGATTGCTATCATCAATTGACGTGAAGCCAGCACTCAATTTCTGCATCATGTAGTGTTTAGAAAGTCAGTCTAGCTATTGCGTCAACAAAGGTTGCCAATATTTTAGAAAATATATACTTCACTGCCAACTGTGACCTATATAGACATGATTGGCTCCTAGTTTGTGTTGCTGTCGGACACAAAGGCTGCACCAAATTACATTAAGCAAAAGTATTCTGTAAGTTTGCAGAGCACTTGCTTCCTGACAGCTAGCAATTGTGGTCCTTCACATAGTCCATCAATGACCCTGTATGTTTCCGAAGCATTCCACACAGTCATCAAGTTAGCCGGCAGATATTGTACAAATCATCTGATGTCACTACAGAGCTTTTAATTGTGCACATTTACATGATTTGTACTCACCAACAGGGCCACCAATCACTATTCCCAGGAGGTCCATCAGATCTTGCTCCCTGGTGATGAGGTCAGCCCAGCGGTGCTTTAGCTGGTGGTCATTCCTCTGGCTCCCATACACGTGCTGCAAGTGATGCAGGACCTTTCCCCACCGGATTCGTTGCGCCTCTGTGTGATACCCTGTATCACCCTGCCCCCTGCCTCGATCATCAGTGGGAGGAAATGGCACACCAGCCATATAAACCCCCCAAGCTCCTCCTCACCCATCCTGCCAAGACATGGCCTACCCAACATCTTAGTACCGAAAAGGGGAATAGGGGATAAAGAAGAACAAAGGAGAAAAGGGGGAAAGTAGAAGTACAAAAAAGTAAACTTAACAACTAAAAGAGCCCAACTATCCCCAAACTAGCACTACCCACAACAGACTCCCACAAACAACAAATACAATACAATACTGGACAATTGTACACAAAACACACTCAGACAGTATACAACAACAATATTTATTTTACAAACTAACAAGTAATGGAGCACACAGGAGACAAAAGCACAATTTCACTGGACAACACTCAGAACACTGCCACACAGTCTAGTAGAATCACAGACTGCAAAGTGAAAGTGAAAGTACACCCACTGTACATAATCTGTAAAAAGGATATCCTATTACATCACTTCCTGCATAAAATGGCTGCCATTTTTATCGTTATGTGTCATATTTTTTCAAGCATACAATATGTGCGTCATTTTTTTCGACGCACAGGAGTAAAAATTAGTCCGCATCCATATATTTATAAATAGTCTTAACACTTAACCAATTTTCTGGGCATTATGTGTCACTTTTCGGGCATAAGCGTAATTTTTTGACGCTCGTGCGTAATTTTTTGATACGTATGCATCAAAATTTCAGGGCATGAACTGGTTTTGGGTATTTTTTCAATTTTAATGTAATGTTACATTTGGGACACAACTGAGATAGGCTGATTGCACCCACTTTTGTGTAGATGGTGTATGCTCACATGTGAGACATCATACTGCCGCGGACCATGACCTGCTACTCCCTTCACAGGATTTTCACGCTTGGCAGACGCACTAGATGGCCATATGTGTGGCCTACATATTTGTATTGCACAATTTGGGCATGTTTGGCATCAGGAGAGGATAGCAAGGTGACGCACATGAGTACAATACCTCAATGCCTATGGCTCAATGTGTGTGCAGTGGCTACTAATGTATTAGTCAGCCCAGTGTGTGTACATCACAAGATGCATTATTGCAAATATGCTTGTATGAATGTGAAGTCAATGTGTCCAAACCTTAGATGCAAGTCATTGTGGAAATGAGAGAGGACATGTGCTAGTCATACATGTAGCAACATCTGTTTTGTGCACTTCCAAGATTTTGGGTAACGTAGACATCACAAATGACATGCACTGGATAGATGGCAGACGCTTGTTCATGTCAATGGTCCACAAGTTGGCCATCCCGTGTCCTAGAATTTTGGTAACTGCTTCCTAGGCACTTGTTGGTGAACCCACAGTGAGTCAGGCACATGCATAGACGAAGTGGGTACCATGTCATTGGCGCAGACAGCCAAAGGTGAACCACAAATGTAATATGACGCCACAGTTGTGGTCATATGACTGAGCCACAACTATCCAGTGGCAGTGGTGGACCAGCAGACGAGGCAGCACATGTCCACATATTTCCAGTGATCAATTGTCTTGTTCATGTGTGTGGTCCAATGTTGATCCTGTATATTTTTAGGGGTGTATGTTGTCACAGTTACGTCCAGGTCTCATCATGAGTCAGTGGCAGCTATTCCTGTATCTACTGAGTAACCTTCGGAGATCAATGTGAGTAAAGTGGTTGAGGACATGAGAACCTACATGGGTATGGTCCCACCCTGTCACTGAAGACGTGTAATGAGACTATCAACAGGGCAACCTTGGTGCTTCCGCCGTCCCGTAAGTTTGTTTTTCAGCTTTTTTCCGCTTTTCTGCGCCTCGCCGCCAGCGCTTTTTGCCCCATTGTGCCCCCCTGATTGCTGTCTCCCCGATCGTATTTAGTGCCAGTATTGTGTTTTTTCCTGCATTTGTGACTGTTTTTGCCCGATTTCTGTGCCTTTCGCCCCTTGTGCGCTCCTCGACCCCAGCCGCTGCTTCCCTGCGGCCCGCCCCCCTCGCGCCCCCATTTGCCGCTCCCTCCCGCCTCCCGCCTCCCAGCTGCTCCTCCCTCCCCCCTCCCTTCTTAATGGCTGGCGCTGCGCGTCGCCAGTGAGCGAATTCGGACCTGGTTCAGGTCCTGAACTCGCCCCTCACGACCGCAGCACCAACCTGCTGCCTTCTGCCTCTGCCCCACGACCACGCTGCCGTCTGCGTGTTCGAGGCCCTCCTCCACCCGCAGGCATCCTCCTGCGCCTCATCCCTGGTGGCTAGTGGGCTCACTTGACCCGAGTGCCGCTTCCGCCGTCCCGTAAGTTTGTTTTTCAGCTTTTTTCCGATTTTCTGCGCCTCGCCGCCGGCGCTTTTTGCCCCATTGTGCCCCCCTGATTGCTGTCTCCCCGATCGTATTTAGTGCCAGTATTGTGTCCATATTGTGTTTTTTCCTGCATTTGTGACTGTTTTTGCCCGATTTCTGTGCCTTTCGCCCCTTGTGCGCTCCTCGACCCCAGCCGCTGCTTCCCTGCGGCCCCGCCCCCCTCGCGCCCCCATTTGCCGCTCCCTCCCGCCTCCCGCCTCCCAGCTGCTCCTCCCTCCCCCCTCCCTTCTTAATGGCTGGCGCTGCGCGTCGCCAGTGAGCGAATTCGGACCTGGTTCAGGTCCTGAACTCGCCCCTCACGACCGCAGCACCAACCTGCTGCCTTCTGCCTCTGCCCCACGACCACGCTGCCGTCTGCGTGTTCGAGGCCCTCCTCCACCCGCAGGCATCCTCCTGCGCCTCATCCCTGGTGGCTAGTGGGCTCACTTGACCCGAGTGCCGCTTCCGCCGTCCCGTAAGTTTGTTTTTCAGCTTTTTTCCGATTTTCTGCGCCTCGCCGCCGGCGCTTTTTGCCCCATTGTGCCCCCCTGATTGCTGTCTCCCCGATCGTATTTAGTGCCAGTATTGTGTCCATATTGTGTTTTTTCCTGCATTTGTGACTGTTTTTGCCCGATTTCTGTGCCTTTCGCCACTTGTGCGCTCCTCGACCCCAGCCGCTGCTTCCCTGCGGCCCCGCCCCCCTCGCGCCCCCATTTGCCGCTCCCTCCCGCCTCCCGCCTCCCAGCTGCTCCTCCCTCCCCCCTCCCTTCTTAATGGCTGGCGCTGCGCGTCGCCAGTGAGCGAATTCGGACCTGGTTCAGGTCCTGAACTCGCCCCTCACGACCGCAGCACCAACCTGCTGCCTTCTGCCTCTGCCCCACGACCACGCTGCCGTCTGCGTGTTCGAGGCCCTCCTCCACCCGCAGGCATCCTCCTGCGCCTCATCCCTGGTGGCTAGTGGGCTCACTTGACCCGAGTGCCGCTTCCGCCGTCCCGTAAGTTTGTTTTTCAGCTTTTTTCCGATTTTCTGCACCTCGCCGCCGGCGCTTTTTGCCCCATTGTGCCCCCCTGATTGCTGTCTCCCCGATCGTATTTAGTGCCAGTATTGTGTCCATATTGTGTTTTTTCCTGCATTTGTGACTGTTTTTGCCCGATTTCTGTGCCTTTCGCCCCTTGTGCGCTCCTCGACCCCAGCCGCTGCTTCCCTGCGGCCCCGCCCCCCTCGCGCCCCCATTTGCCGCTCCCTCCCACCTCCCGCCTCCCGCCTCCCAGCTGCTCCTCCCTCCCCCCTCCCTTCTTAATGGCTGGCGCTGCGCGTCCGCGCAGCGGGCGCGCCGCTGGCGCGCCGGAGGCGCGCCAGAGGCAAGCACGTCTGCGCACGTCCGCGCCTGGACCGCGCCATGCGCCACCGCCCCTGGTCCTCGCGCCTCCCGCGCCCACTTCTCGGCCGAAGAGCTCCGCGCCCTCAACCCCGGGCCCTCCACTGAATGCTTCCGGGCATCCCCGTAGCTCACTAAAGGACCTTTCTCCTGTCGCACCTGCAACTTCTCCTGCACCAGAACGACGAATCCAACTACAAAAACTTTCAACCCCAATCACCTGAACTGCATCCTCATCAACACCCGCTCCGCACGAAAACACGCCATCGAGCTCTGGGACCTGCTCGACACCACTACACCTGACGTGGCCTTCCTGACCGAAACCTGGTGGAACGACTCCTCTGCTCCGGACATCGCCATCGCCATACCGGACGGATACAAAATCACCAGAAGAGACCGGACCAACGGGATCGGCGGCGGAATAGCCATCGTTCACAAAGCCACCCTCAAAATCCACACCCACTCGGACGACACCCTCAAAACAGCCGAACACCTCCATTTCCAGATCCACACGGACCCCAAAACAACCCTCAGAGGAACCCTGATCTACCGCCCTCCAGGACCAAGAGCCCCCTTCAACGACACCATCGCAGACCTCGCAAGCTCCCACGCCCTAGCATCCACTGATTACATCCTCCTGGGAGATCTCAACTACCACCTAGAAAATACTTCCGACGTCAACACTACTTCACTGACCTCCAACCTCCTCAACCTCGGACTCCGCCAACTAGTCAACACTCCCACCCACATCGCCGGACACACCCTGGACCCCCTCTTCACCTCAAGCAACCACATCGCTTTCAGCCACACCTCCGAACTCCACTGGACCGACCACCACTGCGTCCACTTCACCTACAAGAAAATCACAGAACATCACCGCATCCAGCCACCTCCCCACCGCCGCTGGGGCAAAATCACCCAGGACCAACTGGCCAGCACCCTCACCAACAACCCACCACCCGACGCAACCGACCCGAACACAGCCGCCATCAACCTCCATCAATGGATCCTTGACTGCGCTAACACCCTCGCCCCCCTAAAGAAACACACCGCCATCCAAGGAAAGAAAAAACCAGCCTGGTTCACAGATGACCTTACAACCTCCAAAAGCATCTGCCAGAAGCTCAAAAAGAAATGGATCCAAGATCGCACACCCGACAACCTCGCCACCCTCAAAAACGCCAACCGTGAACACCACCAACGGATCCGCGTCGCCAAGCGCACCCATTTCACCGAACGCATCAACAACAACGCCCACGACTGCAAAGAACTCTTCGGGATCGTGAAGGAACTCTCAAATCCTAAAGCCAACTCCAACGACATCCCGCCCTCCCAGAAACTCTGCGACGACCTCTCCACTTTCTTCCACCAGAAAATCGTTACCATCCACGACAGCTTCAACTCCAGCCCACCGCCAGACCCCACCCCCGGCGTCTCCTCCCACGACTGCCGCCTCACCGCCTGGACCCACGTGGACGATGCAGAAACCATACCAACCATGAACACCATCCACTCAGGCTCCCCTACGGACCCCTGCCCTCATCATGTTTTCAACTCGGCAAACGCCACCATCGCCCCCGAACTCCGCAAGATCATCAACCTCTCCTTCTCCTCCGCCACCTTCCCGGACAGCTGGAAACACGCAGAAATCCAACCCCTTCTCAAGAAACCCAAGGCTGACCCCAACGACCTCAAAAACTTCCGACCGATCTCTCTCCTCCCTTTTCCAGCCAAAGTCATCGAGAAGATCGCCAACTCTCAGCTCACCCACTTCCTCGAAGACAACTCAATCCTGGACCCCTCACAATCCGGATTCAGACGAAACCACAGCACTGAGACTGCTCTCCTCGCCGCCACAGATGACATCAGACTTCAAATGGACAAGGGCGAAACCTCAGCCCTCATCCTCCTCGACCTATCCGCCGCCTTTGACACAGTCTGCCACCGCACCCTACTGACCCGCCTCCAGGAAGCTGGGATCCAAGACAAAGCCCTCCACTGGATCTCATCCATCCTCTCCGACAGAACTCAGAGAGTCCGCCTCTCCCCGTTCCGCTCCAAAGCCTCCAACCTCATCTGCGGCGTCCCCCAAGGATCTTCCCTCAGCCCTACGTTGTTCAACGTCTACATGGCCCCCCTCGCCAAACTGGCCCGCCAACATCATCTCAACATCATCTCCTACGCCGACGACACCCAGCTCGTCCTCTCCCTGACCAATGACCCGCTCACCGCCAAAACCAACCTCCACGAGGGACTTAAATCCATCGCCAACTGGATGAACATCAGCCGCCTGAAGCTCAACTCCGACAAGACGGAAGTCCTCATCCTCGGGCGCACTCCCTCGGCTTGGAACGACTCTTGGTGGCCCTCCGCCCTTGGTCCCCCGCCCACCCCTGCCAACCACGCAAGAAACCTCGGCTTCATCCTGGACTCCGCCCTCACCATGTCCAAACAGGTCAGCGCCGTCTCCTCCTCCTGCTTCAACACCCTTCGTATGCTCCGCAGAATCTTCAAGTGGATTCCAACAGAAACCAGAAAGACGGTGACCCAGGCCCTCGTCAGCAGCAGACTTGACTACGGCAACGCACTCTACACAGGCATCCCTACCAAAGACATCAAACGACTCCAACGGATCCAAAATGCCTCCGCCCGACTGATCCTCGACATACCCCGCCGATGCCACATCTCCCCACACCTGAGGGAACTCCACTGGCTCCCAGTAGACAAGAGGATCACTTTTAAACTCCTTACCCACGCTCACAAGGCGCTTCACAACACCGGACCCTCCTACCTCAACACCAGACTCAACTTCTACACCCCAACACGCCAACTCCGATCCGCCAACCTCGCCCTAGCCATCGTACCACGAATCCAGCGCAAGACCTCCGGCGGCAGATCCTTCTCTTTCCTCGCCGCCAAAACCTGGAACTCTCTCCCCACTCCGCTACGCCAGACCCAGGACCTCCTCACATTCAGAAGGCTCCTCAAGACCTGGCTCTTCGACCGCTAAACAGCCTCTCCACCCCCCCCCACCTCAGCGCCTCGAAACTCTAACGGGTACATAGCGCGCTTTATAAATACTATGATTGATTGATTGATTGATTGGTGTGCTGAGTGAGATATTGTCTCAGGTGTCATGTTCTGGCAGGTGTCATTACAACATTTGTACACAAGTTGGCCTGTGAAGTTCCCACTGCATCTGGGAACATGATAGCCTCTGTGTTGATTAATGTAGCAGCTATTCAGCATGCACAGACCATCAATATGTTGTGAGCAATGTGATTCAGCGTGTGAACTGTCAGGTCCTAATATGTGTGGACTTTTCATGCACATTATTTGAGGTAGCTGGTTCTGCTGGAGGCACCATACCCAATCCGTGCATACAGCCCTGGTACACTGTCACACTTTGTCGTTCATGCATTAATGAGACCCAGACAAGGGATGGGCCACGATTTTGGTATTCAAAGACAATTTTACTAATATGGTACAATTAAAAAGCAGAAGATGCTATACAGTGTATTTTGGTATGCATTGATGAAGCACATGACAAAATACCCTCCGAGGAATGAGAGGGTTGCCAACGCAAGTGCGGTACGTATGTAGCCACAAGGAACCTTTAGGGTAACGCACAGACAGGTGCCAGTCAGGCTGACAGGATGCAGGGTCAATCTGGATCCAGCAATTTCACAGGGTACCTAATCAGTGGTTTGACTAAGACTGGTCGGAGGAAGAACAAGACAGTTGACATGGAAAACTGTGTATGTCCTGTGTTTTTGAAGGTGACACATAAACCCAAGGGCTGTGTTACACGGCTAAATTATTAGCAATGCATAACGGTGTATTTGACAAAATGGAAACTTCTATGCTGTTCCAGGCATCAGCAGGGGCAGTGAATGTTCTAATGGGTGGTGTGCATGGAGGTGATCACAGGTGTGTGCTGCATCAGTTTCTCACAAGTCCTGTCTGTGAGATTTGAATTCAAATCGCCAACAGTACCTTTCACACGGGAAGCAATCTACAGGTGATAACAGGGCTTAGAAACTACAAGCCAGTGTATTAATTGACCTGACGTCCATGCAGTAAGATGGCAATGACAATGGCATAACATAGGAAAGGGTGTAGCACACTGAATTACTATTGTTAGTCTGTGTGTGTAGAGGAGGGAATATCTGGGTACAAATATTACCATTCCAGGGACCTCTTCAGACAGGTGGGTTGTGACCAGGAGCATGGGTGTGTCAGGAGTTAGGAAATGGGCTGACATGTACATGGAATGTCATGTGCGCAATGCTTGTCATAGGTGTGGCAGTTGTGCTGTCTATGTTCTGCTTATATGGAACTCTAGTCACAGATAGTCCTTGCAAAGATCGGTGCAGTTGGACTTACTGCTGTCAAGGGTCTGGTCATACATTCCTGTTACCAATGCAATAGCACATCAACTGACTCATGTATGAGGCTTGTTTTCCCCTTATTGAGTGATGGTGTCTTAGTTGTGTGCCATATGCTGCGATGAACCATGTTGTCAACATGTATGTGTGAAATAGGTGTGGTCCTCTGCTATTGCCCTTCAAAGGTGAAATGTACAGGATATATGTCATTTAAGGTGTGTGCATGTGACTGTTGTATGATACGCATCAAAATTGCTCTGGGATTTTCTGTGTCCTGATCGGTATATCAGCAATGCTCCATGAGGCTACACTCTTATTCTGATATTTAGAGATAAAGGTGAGCAAAAATGATTAGCCAGACCATGATATGCTGATTATTATCGGTGTTTATTTACATTAGTTAATACAGTGGGGATGGTGATTATTTTTAAAAGAAATGTTGGCGCCTACGCACTCCAGCAGCCCTGTTTTGTTGTTCCCCCTCATGCTGCAGGCCACCATCCTCCTCTTCCTCCTCTTCAGACATGTGTGGTCCTGTTCCAAGAGGGGAATGTTCCTTCTTATGCAAATGTTGTGCAGGATGGCACATGTTAGAACGATCTTACAGACCATTTCAGGGGAATATATAGGAGGCTACCACCATTGATGTCGAGGCACCTGAATCTCGACTTGAGGATGCCGGAGGTCCTCTCGACTATGCTGCATGTCCTCCTATGTGCGTCATTGTAGGCACGCTCTGCTGCAGTGCTTGGGTTGCCAAATGGTGTCATTATCCATGGCTGGATCCCATACCCCTGATCAGCTGAAAAAGAAAATGAATGGGATCATGTTGATGTAGCTTGCCCCATTGAAATCACCTTGCATGGCAGTAGTTGTCTTGTGTTGTCTGTGACTCTTTTGTATTATAGTGTTCCTTCTTAGGCTTGCAGGATGTAACATCTGCTATTTGCTGTTTCCTTGGCTGAACGAGTGTTTGGCTGCTGACCGGTTGTCAGCAGTATGTTTTGGGATTTGCAGTACAGTGTGCACTCCCTAGCATTGTGACTTGTGATACAGGTGTCCCTGTATCTTCACTGGGGTTGAGATGGTAGTTCCATACAGAGATGAATTTTGACAGTGTTGTTAACACGTTCACATCAATGTACCCTGGACATCCCATACCTTTAGACTTATGCAATGTATTAATTTGAACATCAGTGAGACGTTTACATTTTGCAAGGTGACAATTAGGCAAACCACTCCAAACATTGTGATCATTGATGTCTTAACATTAGACTGTACACTAATTTCAGATGTGTGACAGGTTCAATGGAGACCTATGAAACATGGCTAGCGATGTCACGACCTCAGTGTGTTCCTGTTGACATGTTGCTGTCGTGGTGTATGTGTTGTGTGTCCTAGAGGGTTGCTGTGCAGTGTGTATGTAAGTAGGTTTCTGTACTTACCAACATGTAGTCCATTGCCATACCGTCCATCCTGGAAGTGCTGATTGATGGTAGAGTGTCGGAAGATGAATGAGTCAGGGACACTCCCACGATATTTTGCCAAGATGTTGGTGATCAATCCTTGGTGATCGACAATGGCCTGCACATTGATGGAATGTGTGTGCTTCCTGTTGCGGTAGAAGTGTTCAGTTGCAGCAGGTGGTACAAGGCGTACATGTGTGCAATCGATGGCACCAAGGACATGTGGGAAGCCACTAATGAGGTAAAACCCCTGTTTTGTCTCCTGCTGCTTCTGCAGTGTGTTTGGGAAGCGGATGTGGCGGGTGTGAGTCCAATGATAGCATCCAGTACTTTGGGCAAAAAGGCAGAAAATGATGGCTGTGATATTCCGGCAACCAGGGCACCAGTTGTTTGAAAAGAGCCACTTGCCAGCATGTGAAGTACAGCTAGCAGCTTGGTTTCTGTTGGGATGGTGCGGGGTGTCAGCAAGGTGGGTGCCAACTGTGGCTCTATGTTTTGCAGCAGCTGCTGAATGGCCTGCCAGTTCAACCTGTACCTCTGGATGATGTCATGTTCTCTGAGGCCATGAAGGGTTGTTCTGGTGCAGAATATTCTCTCCTTCCTTCTGCGCTGCCTTTGGGGTTCCTGCTGGTGTTGTGGTAGCTGCTGTTGTTGTTGCTGTGCTCTGCGTCTGCGTGCCTGGATGAGAATTACCTCCATGTCTCCCTTTTGCTGCTCTGCTGTTGCTTCTGTGTGTTCTGATTAAATACAGGTGTGTTTGCCCTGTTTTAACGCCTGCCCTGACCCAGGCGTTAATAGTTGACGCAAATCGGGCTGTGCGTCATTTTCCGGCTCCACCTCCCGGCTTTGCGGGATTTTTGCCCAGAAGCATAAATATCCCCGGAAGCATAAATACAACGCATAAATCATTTTTTGGACGGGAACGCCTACCTTGCATATGATTAACGCAAGGCAGGTTGTTGCATCCAAAAAATGATGTACGCAGCAGGATTTTGACGTCCGCGGGCTCGGGCGTCAAAGTTTAAATATGGGGCAAGGTTTGTGCTGAAGGTGCGTCAACATTTTTGATGCACATTTGGCGCAGACAGAGTATAAATATGCCCCTAAGTATTTATGTTCAATATAATACCAGAGCTTGCAATTCTCGTCTGCACTCACAGCTGTGATGCTAAGCTCAGCCAGTGAAGGCAGAATACTTTCTCGTCTGCCCTCAATTAAAGTAGGTGATGCAATTCTGCAAAGCCTGTCCTGTCCTTTTGTTACCTGGCACAAAGACCCTCTCTGCTCTTTCACATAATCTGTCTACCTTTTCTAACATTTTTAGAGGCTACTTAGCCTTTCAGAATAAACAGTTAGCAGAAAGTGGCCTGGTGCCTTTTTACTAACTAGCATAATGCAAGACAGTTATTTGAACAGTAACAATAAACCGGACACCTAGTTAGCAGCTATTCATGAAATGTTATTCACAATTCAAAATCAACTGCCTAGAAGAGAACAGTCAACTTCAGATAAACTAGTGTGAATTTATGTAAATGTGATTACCATGCCATGTAAAATAAACATGCATTCATACAATACATTTGCTTTCACAGCTAAAAGATTAACTCACCATCCAAAGAATAGAATGCCTAGAAGTAAAACATAATAACCATGACAAGACAGAACCTGCGTTGTTAAACAACCCTATAGTTTGTCGCATGCTAGCAGTTTTTCTTTGGGCTGAGTAAGTATTTAGAACAATGGACATGTATTTGGACAAACGGAGTCAAATTCTTAGAGCTAGTCTATATCTTTCACTTCCGCACAAGTATACATTGACTCACTGTGACAGTAGAATTTTATACAGTAGATATTCTGTAACCCAGACCCCATACACCAGGCAGGAAAAATGTTGAATGGTCCCACCAAGAAGGGAAAAAGTTCCATGTGTGTTGGAACATTAGCCGTTTGTTCAGAGAAAACAAACTCCCACTTTGGGAGTTTGTTTTCTCTGAACAAAACGTTTGGTGGTTGACTGCTATAAACATGGGTCCTGCTTAGTAACCTTTCCTGCTGGAAAGGAAGCCACCACCACAGTGGTTCCCTTCAAAGCACAGAGAACACCACATAGATATAGCAGACGGGCCAGCCACCAAGGGCTAAATACGTTTTTTGTTCATTGGATCTTTGTCCTTGTATTCTCTTTTTAAAGAACCAAACCATTGCGACTCAAGATAGAACCTGCCCAGTAAATAATTTGATTGACTATACTCTGGATGTTTGGTTTACAAAATTTGGTGAATGGGCCACTTGGTCAGGGGTTACTGCTGGCGGAACCAGTGGAGGCTCTGCTGACAGTTCCTCAGACTTTAAATAAAATGGGTAAACTCTGTTTTTTGTTGGGCAGAAGGACAACCAGCTAACAGCATTCCTCCTCTCCATTGAACTCTATATGGGGCCCAAAGTAAGTTTGGTACATTTGCTGAATCCAGTTAGAGCAATATAATATGCTTGATGAGGTAGAGCCCCAGATGTGTTGGGAATGCAGAATCTGCAAGAATGAGAGCTCCCAGAATCTCCATGAGTCAGACAAAGAAATATTATTTTATCCCTCTTTATTGGTCTCTGCTTTGCCCAGTGGATCCATACGTTTAGTTTATGTGTGAAGTATGGTCAGCTAATCAAGGGGATGATTTTGCAGCCTAAACTGTGACTACGAATGTGTCTCATTTATCAATCAGTGTATTCATAGATCTCCAAATAAAGGGTGCTCCACAGCATAATGACCAGATGTCCTTCTACTCATTCCATATGTGTGTGCTCAGGAAACCTGTTGGTCACACCAGAAGTGGATCCATCAAGTGGTTGTATGAGTCTTGAAGCCTTCTGTAAGCATGCATTTGCATGCATTATTGTGTGCATGTGTTTTCTCAATCAGTCTTGGAACTGTAGCTGGACACAATATGAACTAATCCTTTACTCATGTGAGTGACAGTTGAGAGAGACCAGGAGGTCTGATGATATCTATGTCATGCTGTCTTTTTTTCCTGTCATTAAGTGCCTTTCTATGTGTGCAGTGACCTTTGGCTATGTCAAGCCCCAGAGTGCATGCTACAGTGTTCACCCTGTGCCTATACCTGCTTGTCTTTGTGTGTCCTCTTGTGCACTTGTCAATTTCTCCTTGTCTGGGTCTTATGACTAACCTTCCTTAGTGAACCTGTGTGGACTACCACTCCACCTCTTACAATCTCCCAAATTATAGGGGTACTTCAAGGTAAAACTCATTCCTTAACATATTCAAGGATCACGCACCTAATTCATGGCCAGCTAATTACTTGATTGTTATTTCTCTGCTGACATGGAGCTCTGCAGGATTTCTCGGAAATACCTGTGAAATAGGGGTTGACAGCCAGTCAAGGAAACATGCCTTATGACTTATAATGTAGGCTGTGCTCATTTAGGCATGTTTGTGGGACCAGGTTTGGTAAGAGGAAAGAGAGAATTCAATCAGTACACATTTTGGCGGAGAGGGTGGGTGCAGTTATCTGAATACTTTAGGTTTGTGTTCATTTTAAAAAAGGGAGCATCTATTAATGTGAGTGTGGAATGTTTAAAATATACTAGCAGACAAAGGATTGTGTAAAATTGTGGCTTTGAGAAATTTTATTCCATCATCTCAAGTTGTCCAATAAGAAGCACTGTAAGGTTACCTTTTGTTGAAAGGGTCTCAGTACGTCTGCAACTACTGTTCTATGTCAGAATCACTTACTGCTAGCGATCGAAAGTCCCTGCATGTTTTACCTTTTCTCTCTGTGCTTCCCTCACTTTCCCTTTTCAGTTGCACATTTTAACGCAGTTTGTGTATGTTTGTGCGTGCATTTGTACACTGCATTTCGTCTTTTGTACATTTATGTAATGTCTTTCTGACAAAACGTGGTCATAAGGGTACTTACGTGCACATATATTGTATTTTTATGGCGTTTCAGTCTGTGTTTCAGTGCGTCTTTAACTAATACAATTTTGGGACTTCTGCTGCTGGTGTGCCGTAATCACAAGTGGTTTGGTTTGGTTTTGCAGTCTCCTAATATGCTGCGCATGCTCTATGTCCTCAGGCTTGCTTGATTGCTGCATGCCAAGGTGTAGGCTTGTGTTTCTATTTTCTGATAGCCACACACAATTTCATGGTTTGCTTGATTTGGTCTGTCATAACTGACTTCTACTTGCTACTGCTGTACATGTGTAGAAAGCCATTACACATACGTTCGACCTTTTTCTAGCTGTTAAAAACATTAATTGGAATTTATGCAGCGTGCCACTTTTCGGAGGCTAAAGCAATAGTGATTAATACTTATGGTATTGCACCTGTTTGTAAGATCTTTTTTTTTTTTTTTTGTCCTCATAAACCTCACAGGTTTGCCGCACCTTAATTCTGCAGGGTTCTTACTTCTGTATCAGAAACAAAAGTGGACACACCGCCCAAGGAGGGCCCCATATCACCTTCCCAGCCTTCCTGGGGTCACCCCCTGTGGCTGGCATGGATGTAAGAGGGTTTTTAGCGGAGCCCATAGCTTCCTTTTTTTAAACCTCTGTTCAGGGCCACTCACCTTCAGATCTAATTTGGCTGTGTTCACAAGCATGTCCAGCTAGCAACTGTGTAAGGGGGGGGCTGCCATCACCCACTTCAAGCAAATCTCCCTTCTGGCTAATAGAATAGCGAAAAACAGCAGGCTCCTAATATTTCTCGACAACCCTGCTGAATCATGCAGTTTGCCAAAAATAATAAGGGGGAGATTTACAATCAATTCCTTCCCTGTAATCTGCGACAGCGTTCCCACCACCTCAGACCAAAAAGAAGCAACTCCTGGGCACTCCATAAACATGTGAACATCAGTGGCGTTTGGAACTCCACATTTAACGCAATTCACCACTTCCCCTTTCTTTATTTTCGTAAGTTTTGCTGGGGTGATATAAGCTGTGTGTATCACATACAAATGGTTTTTCCTCAGTGGGGCAGCCTTAACTACCTCAAAACACATTCTCATGTATTCTTGCCATCCTGACTGCGCTATTTCTTTCGTCATAGTGCCTTGCCATAACTGCTCCAGCAATTAAAAATCGCCATCGATCAACTCCAGAATCTCCCAATACCACTTTGCAACCTTGCTGCCGTTGGGGGAGCCATTAAAAAGATCTTCTGCTAGGTGATTTTCCCCCTGCCGGCTTCGTCAAGTAGACTGTGCCAAGGCTGCCAATTGAATATATTTAAACCTGGACAGGGTACCTCCTCTTATATCTCTCAGTTCTTCCCAGGGGAGTAGCACCGCCTCTTGTATAAGATCACCCCAGTATTCCAAACCGGCTTCCATTATTGGTTTGGCTAAAGCATCTTTCAAACATTCTGGAGTGCCCGGAGAGAGTCCCAGATCGGAGCTCGCTGATTGTAATAGTGAATCTTGAAAATGGATTTCACCTGGTGCCAACACATTGCTGCATCCCTCAACATTGTTAATCTTATTTTTTTAAAGAATTTTGGATCACCAAACTTAAAAAGAAAATGATTTGCCGACCCCTGGATAGTTTGTGTCATCGCCTTGAACATAGCGCCCATAGCTGTATCATCCATGGAGGTAAATAACAACCTTGAATTCCTCAACAGAAAGGCCCAAGCATAAAGCTGTGGGTCCAGCAGTGATAAACCTCCCTTCTCTCTCCTCCTCCGCAGCTTTTTCCATGCAATTCTGGGGCCCTTACATGCCCAAATAAATGAAGTGATAGCCTGTTGGAGCTTATTGAGATATTTACCATTCATTTGTAACGGAATAGCATTCTGGATAAAAGTAATTTTGGGGAGAAGAATCATTTTAACCAGCTTTACCCTTCCCAGTACTGTCAACGTAAAATAGACCCAGCCCTTCATTAAATTAATACACTCCTCTAACAATGCTTCCTGATTTTTCACCGCCAATTTCTAAATATATTGTGTAATTAATAAACCTAAATACTGCATTTCAGCCTTCCCGTGTCAGCCATCCCCTTCTTGGTTCCATGCCATTATTTCAGTCTTTTCTGAGTTAACCTGATAGCCAGAGACAGAGCCAAAATCCTCGGCTAGCCTTAGTAGGGCTGGGCGTGCAGTCAACAAGTCTGCGGTGAATACCATTAAATCATCTGCGTAGAGTGCTACTTTCCTTTTCCACTGTTCCCATTTAAAAGGAGGTATTTCAGGATGTTGTCTTATTCTCCTAGCAAAAGGTTTGATGTACAAATCGAACAAAAGTGTAGATAGCCGGCAGCCCTGCCTAGTACCCTTCGATTTCCTAAAAGAGTTTGTAAGTTTCCCCCTGATTAAAATTCTAGCAGAGGGGTCATAATAAATCTGTTTTATAGCCATACAAAAGTTATCTCCCAAATTGTAGTTCCTCAGAATCAGAGCAAAATAACCCCAATTAACCCTAACAAAGGCTTTCGTAGCATCCAAAGCTATGACCCCCAAGGGGATCTTATAAGCGGTTGCCAAATCCATTGCCCCAATTAGAGTATGCGTAAGCTCGTGTAAATACCTGCCCTTAACAAACCCCTTCTGGTCTGTAATAATCAAGTCCTTCGCCACAAGATTTAATCTATCCGATAAAATCTTTGCAAATAACTTGTAGTCTGAGTTTAACAGCGAAATGGGTCTATATGACTCACACCTAGCCGGATTTTTACCTGGTTTCAGATCAGTAAAATGACTGCCTCATTCCAAGAAGCTGTAATGGAGGAGTCGTTTGTAAAAACCTCAGAGAAAAATCTTAACAAGAAAGGCATTAATACCTGCTCCAGAGCTTTATACAATTCACCCGGGAGACCATCTGGGCCTGAAGCCTTCCCCCCCTTACTACCCCTCAAGACAGCTGTAATTTTGCCTGAAGTGATAGGTCTATTCAACTAACGCTGCTGCTCTGGGGATAGAAAAGCGAGAGTATCTTCCCCCAACCAGGTTTGAACAGCCGATTCCGTAACCTTAATCTCTTCCGTATAAAGTTGGGAAAAGAATTGCAAAAAGGCCCTGTTTATTTTTCCACTCTCTCTGGTCCTCTGTCCTTGCTCTACCTCAACTTCCTTGATACAGTTCCTCACTTGATCCCTTCTAACTTTCCACGCCAATAGTTTCCCTGGGCTTTCCTCATATTTAAAGTGCGGCAACTTACTTGCCTCCCATCGCTTTACGACCCTTGCTTGCAAAAGAGCTTCAAATTGCTGTTTAAAAAAGTCCAATCTGTGCTGCCTTACCCGCTTCTGCCCCTCATCTGTACTCTTCAATAACTGCTCTCTGCAATTCCTCATCTCTATTTCCAGGTGCCCTAATTCCTCCCTGTGCAGTTTATTTTTGTAGCTGGCAATGCTCATAAGTATCCCTCGTAACACTGCCTTGTAGGCGTCCCAAACCACATGGAATGAGGCTGTACCTAAGTTCTCCTTAAAAAACTCCTCAGTCTCAACACGCAGCTTGGTTCCAACTTCTTTATATAACAATAAGGAGCGGTCTAACGTCCACCGACTCACCTCCCTCTCTTTTAGTAGGTTCATTTTTAATACAACCGCTCCATGATCAGATAAATGGGGGGGAAGATACACTATATTTACTATCACATTACGCCATAGCTGATCCACCAAGAAATAATCAATCCACGAAGAATGGCTGTATTTCGTGTTATTATATGGAAAAACCTGCTTAGAACCTGCTCTATCCCTCCACCAATCATCCAATGACCTTTCCTTCATCATCCTTCTCAGAAACTGCTGAGAATTCGAGTTAACTGTTGATCTGCTTTTAGTTGATCTGTCTAGCTAATTATCAAGTATTATATTGAAATCTCCTGCCATTAACACTGAATCAGAAAAATCCAAAAGCTGACAAAACACCTTCTTGAGAGGTTCTATATCATCACTATTGGGGCCATAATACCCTACCAGTGTGATAGGTCTACCAAGTAGCTTAGCTTTAATTATTATCCATCTAACTGTATTATCTGTATTGACCTTTAATATTACTGGATCACACTGATGCTTAAACAATATTGCCACCCCCCTAGTATGAAAGCCCTGTTCAGTACATACACAGAGGTGGACCCAATTCTGATTTCTAAACAAGGCTTTGCATTCATCCCCAGTTAAGTGCATTTCATGCAATTTCAAAACCTGAGCAGAAGAGTCCCTCAGATACTGTAAAATCCTGTCTCTCCTACCTCTCACCCTCAGACCATTCACGTTCCAGGACAATATTTGAAGTCTTTTATTACAACTAACACTTGAGCTGCCCCCTTCTTATACATCCTCTATGGTTTGTTTAATATGCTGAGGTGTACATGACTTTTTTTTCAATATTTTTCCCATCTGCTCCCCACCCTGTGCTCCCCTAACCTCTCCCCCAGTTGTACCCCCCTGCCTCCCCTAGGAGAGCCCTACCTTTATACGGGTCAATGACCCAGTTTAGAAGCACCAATTGGTCATCCCTCGGCGGCCACAAATAATTTCTCAATACCTCCATCTTTAATAGTCTCCAGCAGCTCATCCGCTACTTTCACCACTCTTATATTATACATTTTATTGTTATACATAATCCTAAGGGTCGCCGGGAATCTCATCTGAACCGAGGCACCTTGTTTCCTGAAATCCTCCATCCGCCTCCCCAGCTCCCACTGCCTGCTTATAGTTGTACTGGACAAATCAAACCTAACCTCAAACGTAAAATGGTCTCCCTTTAGTGCTTTCTGTCTAAGTGCCAGGGTCAGGATTTTCTCTTTCAAAAAATATGTTTGGAAGTTTATCAATATCTTCTAAGGTTTAAGACTATCTGGCCTTTTCATAAAAGGATCCCTATGAATCCGCTGGATATCCCTTGCTATTTCTTCCGGAGTCTCTTCCAATGAAAGCAAGCCCTTAAAGAGAGAGCTCAAAAACATTTTTAAATTTTCGCATTCCGCACCCTCCGGAACGTTCAACACTCAAATTATTCCTCCTAGAGTTATTTTCCAGCTGTTCCAGCTTGTTCTGTAGGGACTTCTCATTTCCCTTTAATATGTTAATTCCTCTTTTATGGTCTCTGATTTCCTCTTTCATTTCGTCCACCGCCTCCTCCAATGCTTGTGTTCTTAACACCAAAAGGTCTAGTTTTTTTCCAGGGCTCTGCAAGACTCCCTTATTTCCCCTCGATTATTCTCAGAGATGGCAAAGCCATTTTTAATATCCTTCGACAGTGCCAAGAACGCTTTCTCAATAGGGGAGACTGGGCTGCTACCAAATAAAACTGAGCCAGAAATGGAGGTCAGAGGGGGAGAAACAGGTGCCCCACTTCCTAATGGCATCGCGACCATCGGGGTTTCAGATTCAGGGACTACCACTTCACTACTCATAGTCTCTCCACCCTTCTCCTGGCAGACCAGAGTTCCATGGGGCGCCATCAAAGACTGTTGTCGCAGATCATAAGGATGTCTCCTTTCTTGATAGCCACCTTCCCCCTCCGCCTCCATAACCAGCACTTTTGGAGCACTCCCATTCATCCCATCTTCCATACTAACCAACTTAGCTGGGGACTTAACTTTAAGAAAAAATTTCACCAATGGAGCCAACTTAGAACTTGCAGTTTTCTTCCTGATTTTAATGGTTTTTTGGGGCTTTAACCCACCCTTTTCGCTTCCTTCCCCAATTTCCGGTATTGCGAGAGGCAAACTTTGCCTATCAGGAGGATTATGGTGCATCATAGAATCCAACTTGCAGTACACGAGGCCAGGCTGACTTTTCCCACTCCCACCACCTCCTACCTTGCCCCGGAACGCTCCTTTGCAGGGCAGGGAGCAGATAGCAGAATTACCACCACACCACCTTCCTGCCGAGTTCAAGAATGAAGCTCCTCCACCTTCGAGCAGCAGCCTGTCAGCTTCAGTGCTGACTCTGCCAGTCTTTACCTGGGTCGCAAGTCGTCTGGAGCGACCAAGCTCAGACCTCGCCCTGAACCAGCACAGCCTGGGGGAGGCACCAGGAACCCTGCAAACGGCCTGCACAGCTGCAGAGGTGCTCCCATTCACGGGAGCCAAGGAATCGCCGAAGGTGCCGTCTCCAAGTGCCGCGCCCGCCGAGAGACCGGTGAGTGCGTCAGCGTGCAGCCGCCATGTTCTCCCAGTTTGTAAGATCATTGCCCTAACTTCTGAAATTTGCCTCAGAATACACCCTATCCTGGTGACATTGTATTGCCATAATAATATTTTCGAAGATGTTCCCAGATTATGCGATCTTTTGGCATTGTGAGCTACCGTGATTCGTCTAATGCAGCTCCTGTGTGCCCCATTATTACTTTTTCTCCATTTTAATGCCAAAGGGAAGATTTAGTACCACTTTGTGCCTGGAATAGGGTACAAAATTGTGCAAATCACTGCAAAGTGTAAAAATAAGATTTACTTTACTTTATGGTGGAAAGTAGCCCTTAAGTAATGCAATCTAATGCTAACACTGGCTTACCTCAAATAGGCATACCATGGATGGTACGTGGTGTTACCAGACAACCTCCCATGTTTTCTGACATACTGACATTTGTAGCTAGGACTTTGCACCAAAATATAGCATACATTTGAGGATGGTGTAAACTTTCTCCAAACTTTTCAAACTTAGCATGTGTGGTGCTCTGTACAGGACACATATAATGTTTAAAAGCTGATTCACAAATACCACCACAAGAAGTATGAAGCAGGCATCGCCATCTTGTATAAGGACAGCCTCCCATTGTACCTCCTTTGAGGAAGACACGTCCCTACTCATGCAAACCTTAAATTCCTTATCCACATTGATGCCAGAACAACAATTAATGCTACCCTCACGTACAGAACCCTGGGGCCCCACCTTCTGCAAAGCCATCACCAACTTCATAGCCCCCCATCGATCAACTGGACACACTACATGTTTTTATGAGATCTCACCTTCTACCTACATGACCCCAACCACCACTACTCCACCACTCTCCTTGACAATCTTAGCAACATAGGACTTAAACAACTAGTCATCAGTCCCAATCACACACCCCAGAACACAACCTGGACCTCATTGTTACAGTCAGTGATAAAATTAAGTTCTCCCAACAGACCTTACATGGACTGACCACCACCTGGTACATTTCTCCATAACCAGCAGGCTGGAGCCTTCCGCCACGCCCCCACTTCCCCCCCTGCAGATGAAGAACAATTAGAGAGACCCAGTGGACCACTGCCCTCCACTCCAGCAAACCCATTCTATCCAGCAACCTCGAGCAAGACAGCTTGAATCTCTCCAAATGGATCCTCAGCAGAACCAAAAAAGTTGCCCCCACAAGGAACTCCTCTGCCAGAAGATCCAGCATGCCATCAAGGTGGAAAACCCCAAACTCCGCACACTCAAGAGAGAATACAAATGGCTAGAAAGGTGATGATGCAACAGCAGAGACCAATCAAACTCCACCACTTTCAAAGAAGGACTGAACAAATATATTCTCCACCTTAGAGAAGCTCAAAAGGTTGCCCTATTCAGCTGCATTGAGGAAAGCACCAACCACCTGAAGAAATTTCTCAAGATCGTCAAAGAGATTTCCTGCTAAGCAGCCACTAAAACACAATCCAACCTTCTCAGACCCTTTGTTATTCACTAGCCGGCTACTTCCACAACAAAATCACAGCCATCTACAGAACCCATCACCCCCAGCCCATTACCATCGACCACCTGCTGACCCCGTCAGGCGACTCTCCCAGCCACCTAATCACCAACTGGAAGCCCCTTTTCATCCAGGAAACAGAAGCCCTCGTGAGTGCGACCCCTTCTGGCTAACCCAGTGACCCATGTCCCTACTACATCTTCAACCTGGGCCAGAAGGAAATCAGCAACATCCTTGCCCCCATTCACAACACCTCCATTAGAACTGCCACATCCCAAAAGCATGGAAGGGAGCAGAGGTCAAGCCACTCCTTAAGAAACAATCTGCCGACCCCAGCCAACTCAAAATTACTGCCCTATTTCACTTCTCCACTTCCCAGCAAAGGTCCTGGAAAGAGCCATCAAGTAACAGCTCTTCAAACACCTCAAAAGACACAATATACTGGCCTCTTCCCAATGTGGATTCCGAACCAACTACAGCACCAAAGCTGCCCTTATCGCCATTTTCAACAACATCAGGTCCCTCCTCAACCACAGAGATAAGACGGCCCATATCCTCCTCGACCTCTCTGCTGCATTTGACACCATCTCCCACTACACCCTCACCTCCAGACTCCATCACATCAGGAACCAAAGCAATGCTCTCAAATGGATCCATGCCTCTCTCAGAGGACACACCCAGAGAGTCAAACTCCCATCTTTCACCTTGAACCAAAGAGCACCATATGCAGTGTCCCCCAGGGGTCCTTTCTCAGCCTCACCCTTTTCAGCACTTACGTGACACCATTGGCAAAGTTTGTTTGCTCCCACAGACTCAACATCATCTCATACGCAGACTACATTCAACTCATTCTCTCCCTCCCGCAAAAGAACACGCCACCCGCAGAGATAACTTCTGCAATGCCATGACTCACGTTGCTGAGATCCAACTACCTGAAAATAAACATTGACATGACAGAGGTGATCATCTTTTGAAACAACACCTCCCCCTAGGATGATTCCTGCTGGCCCGCCATACTCAGACAACCCCCGACCCGACCAACCACAACCTCAACCTCTGTGTCATCATCGACTGCAAACTCACCTTCAAACGATAGGTAAATGCTGTGGCCTCCTCCAGCTTCCACAACCTTCACCTGCTATGTAAGATCTTCAGATGGATCCCCATCAAAACCAAAAATACAGTAACCCAAACCATCATCACCAGCCGACTAGAAGACAGAAACGCCTTTTATGTCGGACTGCCCGCCGAGCTCCACCACTGCTTCCAGACCATCGAGAATGCAGCATGAGACTCGTCCTGGACCTCCCCAGGTGGACCAGCATCAGCCACTATCTCAGAGGTCTCCACTGGCTGTCCGTGCTCAAAAGGTGCAAATGCAAGGTTCCCAGCCGCCCATACAAAGCCCTCCACTACAGTAGACCCAATCTGATCAACCACAGACTCTCCTTCCACCTTCCCTCCAGGGAACTCCATTCCCCTAACCATGCAATTGCTCAAGTCCTGAGGGTTAGTCACAGCCGTGGGCTCTCCGTCTCCTACCTGGCCACCAAGATCTGATACTACCTCCCTCTCACCTGTGTACCACCCACACCCTCCTCGACTTCAGGAGGAAGCTCAAGCAAGACATGATGAATTTTTGACAAGTAGCTACCAGTTCGCAGTGACAACCCACAGCGCCTGGATACCCCAGAGGTGAGAAGCACGCATTACAAATCTTATGGATTGAGTGAATATTGGAAAGATAATTATTGTTAAGGGCAGGTAAGTGCCTGAACTTAGCAATAGGCCACTAACCCCCACTAGGTCCAGTCAGTTCTCAATAAATTAATCCCTGCTCAACCCTTGGTAGCTTGGCAACAAGCGACAAGGCTTAACTTAGGAGACAGACGTGTAAAGCATTTAAAAATCACAAACCAGTAAATAAGTAAAACACAAACCATTAAAAAATCCAACACCAATTTATAAAACTAAATTATATTTTTATCTCTAAAATGACACTAAAAGGACAAAAACCCAATGTAGGGAAACAGAGGTATGAATTTTTAAAGATTAAAGCTAACTCTAGCACTTACAATCAAATAGCGCTTAAAGGTTTAAAAAAGGTCACACTGGACAGGGACAAAGCCCAGAGTTCAGCCCACCCACAATGTAACACTGTTACACTTACTTTCAGAAGTGTTTCTTGATACAGGAGAGTGGTCCACAGAACCAGCCAAGGGTTCAGGGGCTCTGGTTTGCCTCTTGGGGCATGGGACTACAACTACCACAAAGCACCTCTTCAGCTTATGGAGCAATTCACAACAGTTGCCCCAAATGTCACCAAACATCTGGATCTTGTTCCGAAGATCCTTTTTGGGTCTTTGAAGTGTCCACAACTTCATCCAAGGTTCCAGAATCTCTGAGTTGCTCATTCGTAGTTGGGACTACAAATCCCAGAATGCACATGTTCGGAATCCTCAAATGGCAGGTCTGCTGGGCTCTTACTGCAGGATGTGATGCAGAGGACTCTGGGCAGCTCCTTTATACCTGTAGCTTACAGGGAGTCCTCTCCTGGAGTTGCAGAAGCAAGGCAAAGTAATTTTCTTGTTGAAGCCCAAAGAGTGCAGCTGGTGCAGTCATTGTGAGAGCAGTGCCAGGAGTTCAGCAGAGCAGACCTTCTTCTTCTTCAGTATCTTCGTCCAGCAGGGATCTGAGGTGTGGGTGCAGCTCTGACATATTTATCCTTGCTTCTGGGGTGAAAAGCAGGGGGTGGACTATCCAATCATAGGCAGGCCACTTCCCCCTTGGATGACCACTTCCTCGAAGTGTAGCAAAAATCAATCCCGGGGAGCAACATTCTTCACAATCTAACATGGCTGAAACTGGTTTTTGGAGGTTAGATCTGGCTCAGCCCACCCACTGTTGTGGCTAGAAATCCAAAACACACCCCTCTTCTGCCCTCTCCTAATCTAATCAAGAGGGAACCTAATTGTCTGGGGTAGAAGGAAATGGGGGAGGTCCTGAGCTGCTCCAAATGTCCTTCCCTGCCTTTAAAGACCAGTTTGGCTGTTCTCCCCCATCCTGTTTCATCATCTGCTGAGGCAGATCTCCTCCCCCAGGCACATACTTTGTGTTCAACCCAGGCCACTTCACACCTCATCAAGGCAGCCTGGCCAGGCTACCAGAGGCTGGCCAATCAGAGAAGGACACTACAGAGCTGAAGTTAGCAACTTTCAGGTAGAGCTTTAAAACTCTTTTCCTGAACTGGTTATATTAAATCCAACAATGAAAAGTTGCAGGAGCTATTATAACAATTAACGTGATACCAAACTCAAGATATCTGGCTCTTATGGGGACTTTGTTAATTAAAATAAAGTCTCCCCATTTTAGCCAAAGGAGGCCATTCAGTACAGTGAGGGAAAATAAATTTGGCTATTTTACTTCACCAGAGCTTATAAAACAATTGTTATAAGGTCCCTGCTTAAAGTTACATGGCACCCAGCCCTATGGGCACTTAGGGCACACCTTAAGAGTGAACTATATGTAAAAATAAGGTAGTTTAAGACTTTGGAAGTATTTTTAATTCCCAAGTCGAATTTGCGTTTACCTTTAGTTTAAAAACAGCCAGCAAGGCAGGTCTGCCCATAAAATGACACTGGGCACCACCTATGCTGGGGTCCCTAAACCTACTTGCCCTACCATAGACTAGGGACTTATAGATAGGTTGACATAGCCAATTATAATGAACCTAATTTGCATATTCATTTTACACAGATCACAGGCCCTGGGACTAGTTAGCAGTACCCAGGGCACCATCAGAGTCAGGAAAAAACAGAAAGAGTGAAAAATGGGGGCAAAAGGTTAGGAAGCCTGTGCAATCAGCCCAGTTTTTTCACACTGATAAAAAGCTTTAGATATGTCTTTACATAGTATTTTGTACTGGCAGTATACCCTTCTAAAGCAAAAACTATGCTAAATAATATGTATACACCTTTGCACTGGAAAGGTGTGTGACTGGTGCTAGGCAGCATATTTTTGCGCCAGCACTAGGGTTGATAGCAGCAGCTCAATATCTTAGTAAATATGCCACTGCCCCACTCTCTCCTCCTAAAGCAACACAGCGGTTGCATTAAAATGTAGTTTATTTGTCCTCAAGTATAATCCATAATAATATTCTTATGGTTGAGTTTATAACAATATTTTACACAATTCTAGAGCATTTCGGGAAGGTATGCCTAAACGTTTTGACCAGTGATATGAAGGAGAATGCTTGTAAACATACACCGTGAAGCTCCTTAACACTAGAACTAAAGTAGACCTAGAGCAGTAACCGTGAAGAAAAGGATTTAGGAAGGAAAGAAGACACAGGGACCAACTAGCAATAACAGAACAAGTGCATATTTTCAGCACCTTGTGAACGGTGCATAGACAGCGATCTGATGTGGATGAAGGGAGTTATGAGTGGCAAAGAAGAAGAAGGCATTTCCACCTCAGCCGGCTCCTCTAAAAAAGGAGACTCAAACAAGTTTTTCTGAGACGAACTTGGGACCCACTTAATAAAAGAGCAGAAAACCACACAAATGGTTGAAAGAGAATCAATTGTTATAATTCAGGGGTACTGGGTTTAGGGAGCATTGATCCGTGACTGTTAAACTGGGGAATTACTATAAACTCAAGATCTCACAAAAATTGTTAAATCGATCTATATAAATATATTTCTTAAAAATATCACATATGAAATATCAGTTTGGACAAAGTCGTTGTAGTGATCACGATAATGCATCGTGTCTATCAGTCATGCAAATAAAATGCAACCACTAAACAAATCTGTATGCAAAAGAATTGTTAATGTAAAGAAAATCAACATTGCGAGTAGGTTTCCTATTTACTTCCTTAGAAATGTGAAGCCACGCAAGTGGGTGAGGGAAGTAGGATGTTGTTGCCACTTGACAAGATCAGGGAAACTTTACATCGTTTATTTGACTATGAATAATGCACATATCGTACACTAAATAACATAAAATAACCCTACAAGAAGCCAATTTTAATTCGAGACATCTTTGGAAGGTTATTTCATTTTGGGTTAATTGCCTCCTGCTTTAATGTGTGTGCATTATGCATGTGGGCATATTTTATTTATATCTCTGCTGTTTGATGTACATAATCAATTCAAAGAAAGAATAATGAAGAGATGTTCCAGCATGTGTGGAATCGTAATTAGGGATTCTAGTCCAGTTTCTGTATTAATTGCACAGTTCTGTAAACATATTTGACACAATGCTGAGGAAAGCAATTGTGAAGGCCCTCTTAAAGTTCCAGTTTTTTCTTTCACCTATTTAAAATTCTTGATCCACACTTTTCTTTTTCCCATTCGCTCCTTTTCTGCCCTTAGTCGATGGATAAAATATCCGTCTTTTGCTTACAATGTGTTTTTATGCTCATGGACAAAAGCAGAACACGAAATTAGAAATGACATAAATTTAATCTTATCCTTAACCGACCCTCTAACAACCGTCAGTCATTGGCTAAGATGTATTTGTCCTAGGTTTAAGCCAGAGGGTGTTTGAGAATGTACACATGCAATTCTTTACATATGCTCACTTGCTCTGGTTCTTCTCTTCTAGGATCCTGCCTACACTTTCATGTAATTGATATTTTTACAAATCTGAGCCAAGGCACACCATATTAGAAATTACTATCATTGGACACGGGACAGCAGTTCCTAGGGTGGGCACTACCATGTCATGCATGCCCACAAGTCATGAATCACCATCGTAATACAGGTGGCCAGCGTTTTAGCAGATGTGGGTGTCTTCAATGCCAACAATTTGTTGATTGCAAAATGAATGGCTACAGAACAGCAAGAATTCCCAACATGATTCTTGAAACATCACTGTGCCTCGAAAGGCCTCTTCCAGCTCGAGGCCAATGAATATCTGCAGCGAAGGCATGGTTTATAGTTACCTTAGAGCGCAAGTTATAGTTACTTGAAATAACTCTAACTGCTGCATTTCTATGGTTTTGTAGAAGTAAATCCAGAACCTAACTATAAGGTCCCTGTAACCTTTGTTTATTTCAGTGAATTTCTATGTTTTTTTTAACGTAAAGTAATTTCAATTGCATATAGGATATTCCAACACCCGGCACACACAGCGGGTCACAACGCCTGCCAGCCAAGCCCTTATAACCATCTAACCCTGCACCACGCATGGCCTTTGGATTTGCACAAAGCAAGATGGCTACAGGGCCTGTCTCTGTGAGTGGGTGCGTGAGTGTCTGAGTGGGTCTGAAAGTGGGTGTATGAGTCTATGAGTGGGTCTGAGAGGGTGCATGAGTGGGTGTGTGAGTGAGCGTATGAGTCTCAATGAGTGAGTGAATGAATTAGTGTATGAAGGAGTCGGTGTTTTTTCTTTCAAATTTTTTCATTTAGTGAATATTTCACAATTATTTGGCAACATTTGTGAAAATTCACAAATTTTCATGAATATCACGCTTGTTGATGCAAAATTATTTTAAACCCATAATTTGCCCCTAAAACACACCTATATCACACCCCTGGGGTCAGTGTTCCTTCACCCTGCCCCTCATGCCACTTTCAATTAGGATTTCCCCCGTCCCCGAGGACCATGTCCTGTGAAATAAAAGGGAGGCCCCAACTTTCTGGCCAGGTTGTGGTTAGCCAATTACAGTGTTTCTTTTCGTACACACATTTGCCCACACATTTGCGAAAAATTCACAAATGTCCACTAAATAAGTGTGAATTTGCTACACCCAGAGATATATAAATTTATTTTCCCTTAAATATCTCCAAAACTACTGAATAGATTTGCATCAAATAAGTGAAAGCATAATCTTTGCCCTGAAAGCTAGCTTTCTGCCATATTTGGTTTAATTCTGTCCAGTGGTTCGGTATGTAGTCGTGTCTAAAGTTCCTGTAGGAATTAACATGAGAATCAAAACTTTTTTGACACCCCTCTTTTTCTCAGCTCCTCTTGACGGATTACCCTGAAACTTTCCGTGCGCAACAAGAATCACCTACATACTGAAAACAAAATAGTGATGATTCGTCAAACGGCATCAAAGATATAGGCAAGTCCCAAAAAATCTTTTTATGAAAACATGGTCCTAACTATACCTACCTAGTGGAAATCGCCACTAGGTCATATATATATATATATATATATATATATATATATATCCGTCTATACTAGTTGCCACAACGCAGCAGACTGGGACGGGGTAGCAACACCATTAAATTCCAAAAATCTTCATCTTACTTCAAGCGATGGATAACCACTGAGAAAAAACAGAAGTCCCAGTCACAATGGCTTGCTAATGTGAGTCTTTAATGGCACACAGAAATACTCAACGCGTTTCGCAAACAGAATTTCCTTGTTCACGAGCCTCGAGGGTATCCATTGCTTGAAGTAAGATGAAGATTTTGGGCATATATGTATATATATATATATATACGTAAATACAATGGTTACAGGGACATTATAGTTAGGCTCACATTTTAAATGTACAAAACCATAGACAGAAATTCACCTGTTATATTTAGAGCTAGCTCAAGTAACTATAACTTGTGCCCTAAGGTAACTATAATGTGCACATCCACCATGCACTGTTTTTTCATCAGAAATGTTAATGCAAATTTTACATTGATATAATCAATGATATTATCAAAGATGTCATGAGTGCCATCATTTGTGGGGTAATTAGCAGAAAATAAATAGATACACTGCCAAGCGATATTAGGATTTGGAGTTTCAGCCTACTGAGTGACAGCAGAAGACCTTAATCATTAGGCCAGAAGTGACTCTGTTCTGCATCCAAACGTAACTATAACATTCTTACCAAACATCTTGCTAATCTGACTCTTTGAAGTCATTCTATGGAGAGACCATTTAATTAACAATCTCTCTCTCTCTTCTATCCCTTTGTGGGCTGGAAGAGAGAGAGTGACAGAACCGTGGGCCTGAAGGCCCCCACAGCCCTAGCTGTCTCCTCATGTCCTGTGGGAGCTGGCATTGCTCTCACAAACAGGGAGCTGCTTTACATAGCAGCTCCCTGCTTCTGGGAGCAATGTCTTCATCTGTTTCTCTGCAGGCAGATTTGCATGCAGGAAAACAGATGAAAACTTAACTTTCTGCAAGTGAGAAATGTTTGACAGCTATGCCCCGGGGGTGGACAACATGGGACATAGCAAGAGACAGCCCTGGTGAATTGTAGTCCACAGGTCCATCATTGCTACACAAGGTACAGACCCATGTGGCGAGAGAGAGCCCCATCTGTTTACAGACCTCTTGCAGATCTGGCCACTATGGAGGAACGTCACATCATCATAACTCACTGACTTAATCAAGCTACAATCCTTGACCTCTGTGCTAAAATGGATCCTGTTCTGAAGCCAGCCAATAGGAATCACCATGCTATCCCTGTGCAGGCACCATCTGTGCTCCATTTTGTGGCCACAGGCTCATTTCAAGTGACAGTGAAGGGGTATCTCAGCAAATGTTCAGCCACATCCTGTCCAATTTCCTGAATGCATTTGTTCAACACTCACAAAGTTATGTCCAGTTTCCCCACAGGTCTGATCACACTGCCATCAATTCAGGATTCTATGCCTTTGCAAATTTCCCCCCTGTGATAGGTGCCATTGATGGTCACATAACCCTCATACCCCCAAGGGTGGATGAACAGGTGCATTGGAATCGTTAAAAACTCTCACTCCATGAATGTCCAATTGGTTTGTACTGCTGATCGGTACATTTCACATGTCGATGCAGGGTTCCCAGGATCAGTCCATGATTCATTTGTCCTGAGAAACAGCAGTGTGCCACTCATGGTCAGACAACTACAGATGGACAAAGCTTGGCTCATAGGTGAGTGTGTATGACACTGGATAAGTTACATAGTTGACAGCCAGGCTGTATGCAAGTAAAATGTGGGTGTTTCAAGCCTTTTTAGCCCACTTTTGCAAGGGATTCTGGCTACCCCAACATGCAATGGCTCCTGACACCTGTGAGGAATCCCAAGACAGATGCAGAGAGGAATTATAATGAGGCACATGGTCGTACTAAGAGGGTGATTGAGCGCACCATAGGACTCCTGAAAGCAAGATTTTGTTGCCTCCATCTCTCTGGAGGATCCTTGTGCTATGTCCCTGACAAGGTGTGTAAAAAAGTGGTGGCCTGCTGCATGTTGCACAACTTGGCTGTGAGGAAAGATATCCCACTTCTGGGAAAGGAGGATGCTGTCCAACCAGCCATGCCACCTGAGAGGAGGAATGAGAGTGATGGTGAAGAAGAGGGGGACAATATCACTTCCAGGACCCAGCTAATCCGACTATACTTCCATTGACTCCCAGGTACATTTCCTATGATGCTGATGGCTCCACCGCATTGTTCCAGGCTTACTCATGTAGTAAGTACTGTGGTGCCCTTTACCAGTGATAAGGCAAAATCATGACGGAAGTGGCAGATGCCAGTGCATTCAATGGAATGTACATTGTGACATACTTCAGACACCGCAGTCTGTTAGGCCCCAGCAATAAAAACAGCATTTTTAGTAACTGTCTAATGCATTCACATTCACAATTGGCAGTTGATGTGTGTCAGGTATGTGCTTTTCGAAACTTGCCAATGTATGCATTTTTTGTTGGCAGGTCCCATTGCTGGCTGTGGCGGTCCGTACTGCCATTGGTCGTTCGACATTCACTGTCCGCCAAGCTTATTTGGTGGGCAGGGGATTTGCCTGCATGGCTGTGGCCGGGTGAGGTGTATTGCCTTTCTGCTGTCCTTGCCCTGGCGGTGGGTAGAGGTTGCAAGATTTTTGGAGGTTTGTCTTTTTGGCATCATTATACAGCGGTATACAGTTCACTGCCACTCGCAGTCTTTTGTCCACCGTCAGGACGGCGGTCGGCGGTGATTGCAGCCAAGTTCATAATGAGGGCCATAGTCCTAACTGTAACTACCTAGTGGCGACATATTCACATTTAAAGAGATATATTCACATAAGAGTATTAGTTTGTCTATAAATATAACATGAGTTCTTATGGCTGTACTCAGAAGCTATTACCAGCAACTTAGAGACACCAATAAAAATGCACCAGCTTACCTCCTCAAAGGAAGCTCTAACACAGTGATACTCAAAGTACGGCCCGGGGGCCGCATGCGGCCCTCGTGACCTTTACATGCGGCCCCCTTTTCAGGAGCACTGGGATGCTGCTTTCTTATCTCAGCACTAACACTGAGAAGGAAGTTAACTAAAAAGACAAGCCTTTGTTTAAAGGTTAATTGAAGTTAAAATAAGGAAGCAACTAAGTCATCCCACACCAGCTAACTTTAAAAATAAATGTGTTTCTAAAGGCATACTGCAGCAAAAATGTAATAAGATATTTAAAATTCCAAAGAGTATGTCATTAACATGCAGAACTGTGTCACCTTAGTACATCACATTATATTATATCAGTGCATCCTATGTGCAGCCACCCTGATGGTATCAATGCGGCCCTCGGTCACATCACCTTTTGGCCCTTGGAATAATGCTCTAACAGCTGCAAGGAGATCTTCTTGATCATCAAGGATTTCAGATCACCCTGAGCCACTGTTGACAACATTGCTGCCTCCCAACAGCTCTGCACAACCTATCCAATGTCTTTCATAGCAAAATTGCAAGCATCTATGGAACTTCTCACACCAACCAACCCCAGAGAACTCATTGCTAACCTACCTACCACCAACCAAGATGGCTACCTGACCAAAAGGACAACCCTCACCATAAACTACAAAGTAGAAATCACACGGACCATCCACACCGGGGCCCTACTATATCTATACCCCCACATCATCTGCAACCTGGTAACATCACTAATCAGCACCACCCAGACCCACATCATCAACACTTCCATCACGTGTGCCACTTTCCTGGATGAATGGAACTTGCAGAAGTCAATGCCCTCATCAAGAAGCCCACAGCCGATTTGAATCAACTAAGCAACTTCTGACCCATTTCCCTGTTCCCCCATCCAGCCAAAGTGACTGAGAAGGCCATTAGTAAGCAACTGCCAACCCAGCTTGAATGTCACCATCTTCTAGACAACACACAATGACGATTCAGAATGAATGACAGCACCAAAACAGCACTCATCACTGCCACCTATAATATTTGAAACATCCAGGACTGAGGAAAAACAGCTGCCCTCATCTTGATCAACCTCTCCACTGCCTTAAATGCTGTTTCCCACAACATCTTCATGAGATTGGAATACAAGGATCCGGTCTCAAATGGATCTGTTCCTTCCTCACAGGAAAAACCTAAATGCCACTGTTCACATAAGAGACCAAGAATCTGATGTCCCTCACCCCCACTGATGGACAAGACAAACACCACTAGAATCAAACTCAACAACTGCATGACCATGGTAACAGACTGGATGCGAACCAGCTGCCTGAAGCTCAAAACTGAGCTAGAAGTACTGGTCTAGGGCAACAGGACCTTCTCATGGGATTCCACCTGGTGGCCATCAGAGCTAGAATCAACACCTACACTCACAGACCATGTAAGACATATAACGATTATCCTAAATGACAAGCTAAACATGATGGCTCAAGTCAATGCAGTGTGCATCTCCTGCTTCCACATCCTACGAATGCTGCAAAATATCATCAGATGGACAGTCACACAAGCACTCATCATAAGCAGGCTGGACTATGGCAATACACTCTATGTTGGAATCTCCAAACAACTCCTACACAAACTCCAACCCATCCAGAACATAGCCACAAGACTCATACTTAACCTCCCATACCGCACTCACATCTCACTGCACCTCACAAAGCTTCACTGGCCCCCCATTTACAAGCGCAGCCAATTCAAACTTCTCATGCACACATTCAAAGCCCTACACAACACAGGACCAGAATACCTGAACAGATGCATACACTTTCACCAACCCACCAAAAACCTACGTTCTGCCTCACATTCACTCACACAAACTTCCCTCTTGGGCAAAAGCACAACTGGAGGTAGCTCATTCTCCTACATCAGACCTGTTAGAAATTGTGTTTCTGGTTGACAGAGGTATTCACCCTGTCCAAGCAGTCACCCAATCCTAGTCAGGGTAGGTCAGTTACACACCTTAAATAAACCTGTGCTCACCCTCTGGTAGCTTGGCACAGAGCAGGCAGGCTTAACTTAGGAGGCAACGTGTAAAAAATGTATGCAACACTTAAGACAATAAAACTGTGAAAACACCACACAAAAAACAAACCATGCCTAGTTAGAAAAATAGAACTTAATTTAAAGAACAAAACAAGACTGAAATGACAAAAATCCAATATGTAGAAGTGAAGATATTAATTTGATAAGAATATCCGCTATTATAATGCTTAAAACATAAAGCACCAACAAGAGCCATCACGTCACGCTAGACCGTGTGAAATCTAAAAAAGTCAGGCCGACCGTGATGGAGTGTGGGTCAGATACAAGGACAAAGCTTATTCGGCTGTATTCAGTATCTTGGGTTAGAGGTTGCATTGGCAATAATGAAGGACGTGAGTCAATGCATCATCATCAATCCTGGTGATGTAGGCACCACTTGGCAGGGCAAGACTTGCACCAAACAAAGTCCAGGTGCTTTTGCAGGATAGAGTGAAGTCTTTGATGTCCCTGAGACTTCAGAACTGGAGACAAGCCAGAAAGCCCATGGGGTCACTTTGGTTCTGGGGATGTAGAGTTGCGGTTCCAATCCTTTTTACTTCCAAGCGAGGAGGGCAGCAGGCGCAGGGAAGGCACAGCAAAGGAGTGGTCAAGCAAAGTCCAACAGAGCCCAGCAGAGTGACAGTCCCTTCAGCAGCACAACAGTCCTTCTTCCTGGCAGACTTTCCTCAGGTCCATAAGTGTACTCATTTGGTGGTGTATGAGTTCCAGGACTTATACCTAGTTAGGCTTTTGAAATGGGGGGGACTTCAAAGAGAGCCTTAGGGGCTGATTTAGATCTTGCAGAGGGGAATACTCCATCACACAAATGACATATATCCTGTCCACGTATTACAATCACATTATTTCCTATGGAGATTGTAATAGGGCAGACGGGGTATTGGTCAAGTTTTGACCATTCGCTGAGATCTAAGCAAGGCTCTTAGGGGGTCATTCCGACCCCGGCGCCGCCCGCCTGGTGGGAACCGCCATATGGCCGCTTCGCGGTCGAAAGACCGCTGGGGCCATTCTGAATTTCCTGCTGGGCCGGCAGGCGCTAGCCAATATAGCGCCCGCCGGCCCAGCGGGAAAGAGGCCTGCAACACTGAAGCCGGCTCCGAATGGAGCCGGCGGTGTTGCAGGTGTGCGACGTGTGCAGTTGCACCCGTTGCGCTTTTCACTGTCTGCTAAGCAGACAGTGAAAAGCTTCATGGGGCCCTGTTAGGGGGCCCCTGCACTGCCCATGCCAGTGGCATGGGCAGTGCAGGGGCTCCCAGGGGGCCCAGGACACCCGTTCCCGCCATCCTGTTCCTGGCGGTGAAAACCGCCAGAAACAGGCTGGCGGGAAGGGGGTCAGAATCCCCATGGCGGTGCTGCTTGCAGCGCCGCCATGGAGGATTCTCCCAGCTAGGGTTAATCCGGCGGCATACCGCCGGACCCGGCTGGGCGACCGCGGCTGTACCGCCACGGTCAGAATGACGATTGAAGCACCGCCAGCCTCTTGGCGGTGCTTCCGTCATTAGCCACCCTGGCGGTCTATGACCGCCAGGGTTGGAATGAGGGCCTTAGTCTTTTTACACCCTAATTTATCAGGAGTATGGTATCTTCAGTATCAGGCAATCTTGGGAATGGAGTGAGTCTGTGACAGAGATGTGACTTAATAATTTCGGAGGGGACTACCTCTACCAACTCAATAAACCTACTATGTTTAAGTCTGGGAAGAAATGTACCTTTTTACATGGTCACCACCATTTTTTTGCTGAATTTTATGGCTAATTTTTGGACTCTGCACACTGAGGCCCAGTGTTTGTGATGAAGCCCCTAAAACATATATCAGTTGGCTCCTCCCAGATAGTCCTATTTAACTTTCTTATGCCATCCACTGTTGTGACAAAGGCAAACATGGCTTCAAGACTACCATTGTAGCCTGACTGCTGCAGTGTACAAACTGCAGTGTGACCTAATAAAATTACCCTTTTTAACAGGGATAAATATTCTTTTGAAAAATTTGTAAGTTACTCCATGTAAGCTCTGTTTCACACAAGGTAGAGTGTATGGCATTTAAAAGTGGGACATGTATATAATTAACGTTACCATGTCAACATAGTGACAAGGCTCTCAAAACTATTTTCACTGTGTCAGGCCACTGTGGCAGGCCAATGTCAAAATACAAATCAAAATAGTAATGCTGTATCTTGGGAATGGGACCAGTAAGTTAAAAAAAAAAAAAATGTTTTTATTACTTACACAAAATTCAAATAAATGGTGGTCAGATTAGAAAGTTTAGAAAGTTACCCTCTACCTGACTGAACTGTCAGAAGACTAATTAGCATTACCCTCGACCAACTCCCGCTGTATTCAGTCTGGAAAGAGGTATCATAGAAGTATGAAATTCCTCTCAAGCCCACACAGTAGGCTGAAAGGAAAGGGCAGAGAGGGTACCTCTGAGCTTAGTAGAATATGCAGAGTGGGAGATGTGGGCATTCTGTTGACACCACAGTGTCAAATCCTGCCTGGGTGATCTCTTAAGCAACATATATCACTTTGACAAACTTGAAAGTGAGTGAAAGTGATGCCAGGACTATTCTTGTGTACACCCTGTCTAGTTGCTGAATGACCCTCCATTTGTCGTATCAGACCTCTGACTCTGGGTTTGTTGTGGATACATTATCTGTTTCAAACTGGATTTTAGTGTCTGCTGTTATGGGTGGACACTGACAATGACCATAGTCCACTCTTCTACTCAGTCTTCAAGTCCTATGTTTATTATTACCAAAGACCTTCAATATCTCAGATTTTCAGCGACACATTGCATTTTGGGCCTGTTTGCAGAAAAGCGCAGATGAATGACTGAACACATAGGTAGGTCAGGGACTAGGAACAATTGCTCCATTCATCACAGATGGGCTAAGAATGCTTTAGGGCCTTCCCCATGCAAATCTTAATCTCAGGTCTGCAAATCTTACAAAGCTGGGCCCTCACCCAGACATCCTCAGAACACTACTAGACTTGCGAAAGGAGAACAGGCAGCCTGGTCTTGATGAACTTGGCAGCTGTAACCTGTGAGAAGGACCTGAGGAGGTTTTGGCCCTTCTACTTTAAGGATAGAAAGATTTCCAAGAATCATAAGGTGTGACCCCTTGGTGGTTTCAGGAAAATAAAACAGCTGAAGAGGATATTCCTGTGAATAATCTTGTCAACTAGATCTGTACTGGTCTTTGCTGTTGCCCTTTGCTTGATGCTCCCCTTGAGGTCCTGGAGGCCTTGGAAGTGTACTACCATAGCTGCTTGGGCACAAAAACAAGTTTGAGAATTGTTTTCAAAGCTTTTGCTACAGAGCTTCAAGCTGATCGACTGTGAAAAGTATCTGACTGGCAGTTTCACAGCGTCAGATTAAATTTCAAGTTTGCCCCATGTGGAGAAGAGGTTTTCTCCAAAAAACAGCAAAGTCTCATTTTAGATCAAAACTTAAATATTTTGTTGAACTTCCCTACTTCCAGGGTCAATTAGGGCATATCCTCTTGGTGCATCCAACCCACACTCCATCACGGTCGCCCTCCAATCATATCTAGGGCCCACTCTGCTGTGAACATTGAGTACCATTGGTGCTTTGCACTTTTGGGTGCTATTTTTACTTAAATCTTGAATAAAGCTCATGTCTTCAATTGCCTTTATTAGATTGTTGTAGGTTTGGTGTCATATTACTAATTAAATTTTTCTACATCTATAAAAATGGAGTGAGTTTTTAATGTGCTCTGTTTTTGTCTTTTTAACTGTGTTGGTACTTATGAATACTACACATTGTCATTAACCTATGCCTGTTTGCTCTGTACCAAATGTACTGTTGAGCTCCGGTTTAAATTACTGAAAGTTTTGATTGGCCCCAACAGTATAGCAACTTTATTACTTGTGGTGGCCACTCATCCACCTCAACTAATAAACCACTTTCTCACAAGGTCAAAACACAGTTCAGAGAGAATCTCTGCTCAAACCCTGATAGCAGTGGCACAAGCAGCAGGTAATCACCAGCGATGTGATGGATAAGTTCAAGCAGTACCAAGAAGTACAAAGTCAAGACCACAACAATAGGAAAATTCCAAATCACCTTTCAGCAGAAGACAAAAATGTAATACAAAAAAGACACCAAAATCATCAAAATAAGTTAATGGCAAATGGGGATGTACGTTTTTAAAATTGAAGGGAAAAAGAACCTAATTGTAGGGCTTACAGCTTCTATGTGCTCTCTCTCTTTGACATTGACTTCCAATCTTTACATCTTGTGAAGAATAGATTTCCATGCTAAAGGAAGACATTGTTCTGTAAATAATAGTGAGCATGCAGTGCACACCTTTGCAGGTGTGGTGACTTGATTGATCCAGTTGCTTCATGCTGGGTGTCCTGTCCAAAATCCATACTAATGTGTTTGTCTAGGAGTGCTAGTGCACCACCGTGCCAAAAGGTTAAAAGTAAATGACAAGTGACATTTTGCATGCCAACATTATGGGTGCTGGCATGGGGGTCATTTGCTGCAGGTCACTAATGATAGGATTTGGGCTATAGATTTGTTTAGCTTGATTCATAGGAAGACAGTAGGAAAGAAGGCTAGTAAACAAAGGAAAGGAAGCTAGCTAAGAGGCTTGGCTATCAGTGTTCCCTATATTCACCAGCATCGTATGTTAAAAGTTCCTGGAGCAGAGTGTGGCTTTATGGAAGTATATAGATATAATTTGGTCAGCGAGCATTAGCTTTGGGGGCTTGGAGTGGTTCAGATATGACAAGCAGTTGAAGACACGGATAAACCCCACACCATCACAATTGTGGGGGATGTTGACCAGCAGCTTTGGCTAAGGTACATGACTCCTACGAGACAGGTACAAATGACTCACATGATGAATGGGCTATATATTCCTAACCTGCCTATTTCAAGCCTCCCCACCCAGACAAGGTGTAACAGGCAAGCAGCCTTATGGGAGCCTACTGGAATTTTAATAAAGGAGCCTGCTATCAGTACCCCTGCAGGTTTTGACATAACTGGTTCAGGAGCAACAGCTGGCACTCCCTGCTGCAGTACACTGCAGGAGGCAACCCACCTCCCACTGGAATGGGTAGAGGGATGGCAAAGGAGTGTCAGCAAAGGGAAGATACTCTGGTTAAACTAGAGGCAATGCTATTGTGGTTGAAGAGATACCCTGATAGTACAGCAGCAACGTTTCTGTGGAAGGGCTTTTGTTTTGGTTTTTGTATACCTTATAAGTGTTCCTAGGCAGGTCAATAAGCAAACAGTCTGAAGTCCTGCAAAGAAACGGAGGAACTAGTGCGGGAGGGGAGGGAGGAAGAAGTGAGTCATGGGAGAATGACAGTCAATTTCCGTTTCCGCTGTTGAGGAACTTGATGGTGTCCCCAGTAGGGGTGGTGCCGAAGACGGCTCCAGAAGAGTTCAGGTTAATACTCCATCTGTCATGGCCTGATGGGGGTTCTGTAAATGATTGACCAGGCAGAGTGTTCAGTGCCATATGTCAGTATAGACACAGCCATTCAGGTGGTCGGAAGGTGTCTGGCTGGTCTGGAAATGAGAAAAGCAGATACTAAAGTGATGATCAGGGGAATAGGAGGGTGTTGTTAGTGTCTGACATTAGCACAGGTAAACAGGATGACTACTTTTGATTAAACTATGAGGACATGCTGGAAAACATTTTGGGATGAATAGAGAAGAGCTTATCTATGATTACCACGAGGACAAGCTGACAGGCATCTTTTTCTATGGGAAGATGAGCTGGGAGTTGGACCCATGCAGTGGAGAGCTGTGTAAGAGAATATTGGATAGCTAAAGAGAGTCATGTCTGCTTCTGTCGGCGAGGAACAGTTCTTCAGAGCCTATGCTATTCACTGTGATTCAGAGCCTTTATGGTTTCTGAGTTGGTAGGAGGAAAGGAATTAAGGGATGCAGGCCAGCCTGGTGTGGCAGACAAAGGGTTTTGAAGTCTTTTTGAGGAGGACTAGGACTCACCAGAAGGAAAAGGGGGCACTAGTGTGCCTACACCTTTCAGGTGAGGCACAAATATGTCCTTGGCTTCATTTACGGACCTATTTGAAATGATGGGGCTAAGGTGAGGGACATATTTTCTTGAACACGTACAGCTACACAGTGAGCTCTGGGCAAGTGTGGGAAGTCCTGAGAAAATGCTTAAGGGTTTTGGGCTTGTTGGCATAGGACTTTGGCACTCTCTCATTTTGGCTAGGGGCAGCGATGGAGGTTTTCTGGCTGGGGATGGAGAAAGGCAGACTGAATGGTTAGGGTAGGTGGTGGAACAATTGGGCATGGAGCTATAGTTGGCAAGAACTGCACTAATGAGCTGTTTGTTTTATTGAATTATGCTCCTTGTGCTGAGTCTCAGAGGTGGTTATGTGGATATGCAGGCAAGACAAAGTGGGACAAGCCTGATGTGTTAGTCATTCATCTGGGGGTGAATAACTTGACACAATAAACTGGGTTAGATTTGCTGAAGTCCATGAAGCAGAACTTAAAAATACTGAAGATCAGCTGAGGTTCTACTGATGTGTTCTGCACTAGGCTGCTGGGGTGGATTGTGCAGGAGTGGAGGGGTGCGCAGCAGCTGGCTGCAATACACAGAGAAGGACCTGACTTGGTTAATGCAAGGTGAGACAGATAAGGCTGATAGTGAACCAGAACATTCTTTTTCAGTTCCTGCACGTGTTGAGGTACAATAGAGTGCACTTTTCCAAGCAGCGCAATAACCTGTTTTTGGAAGATAGACAAGGTTATTAGAAGTGTGGACGGATCGTCGTAGGAAGCACTGAGCTGAGGGAACAGAAATGACACCTCAGAGAAGGCTGCTTATGGTGAGGGAGAAAGGCAAACTGTTCAGCTTATCAGGGGAAAGATGGGGGTGTGAGAATGAACAAAGAACAAGATTTGGGGCAAGGACAAGGGCCTGGTCAAGAAGTGGGCAGAAATCACAAGATGGTTAATGTGGGTTCCGATGTGAGAAACACACTGTGATTAATGTGGATTCTGGTGCGTGGACCATAAGGACTCATGCTATTTCAAAGATTATGTGAAGCTCAATCTTGTTTGGGTGTTTAGATGTTTGGGTTGATGGGGATGGGAGTTACGTAGAGGAAGTAGCTACTTAGAACCCTTTGTTAGCCCAGTTGGCAAGGTAGGTGCATCTCCGTCAAAGGGCTAGGTACTCTACCTCCTCAATTGTTAAAAACTCAGTCCTTTGCACTCAAATCAAGCAGATTTATGTGATCATTTCCTCCCAATTAGTTCTGGATCACACTGCTCACTTCATACTTCCACCTGATGGTTGATGTTAAACCATTTCTGCTTTGCTTCTTCACAGTGTTAGACTGCCATCTAGTGTATGTGATTGACAACAGCTTTTTCTTAAAAAAATTGACTGCTAATGTTTTATTTATAGTTTTAAGGATGTTATAGAAGTTGTCATGATTGCTGTAATATCTGGGGTAATTAGCAGTGCATGGCGAGCGCAAAAGTCATAGTTACTGTAGGGCACGAGTTATAGTTACTTGACAGAATTCTAACTATAACTGCTGAATATCTATGGTTTTGTATGCAAATTCAGAACCTAACTTTAACTTTAACATCCCTCTAATCTTTGTTTTTTTCAGCGAATTTCTAAGATTTATTTAATTCCTAACTATAATGTCCCTGTAAGCTTTGTTTTTTTCAGTGTTTCTAAGGTTTTAAAACAAATTATGGCCCTCATTACAACATTGGAGGTAAACTGGCGGTAGCAAAACCCACACCGTTACGCCAACAGAAGTACGCCCACAGCATCATGCCCCACAAATCGCTGTGACGGACATTCAACCGTGGTAAACCATTGGTGGTACACACCGCCGTGCTCATAACACACACACTAACAAAACAGCACGACATTGGACAATACAAACTACACACCTGACACACATACACACACCACACGCACACACCCACAATACTATAAAACACCCACCCACATTACCCACAACCCCTTACAATGAAATAAATATTGCCAACTGAGAGAGAGACAAAGAAGGAGCACCCACTGAATCGGAGCCACAGAACACCATCACCCATACACCATCCACGCACCTCACAGCACACACACCAACACAGCACCCCATACATCCTCACACATGCCACTCACACTACACCCATGGCACCCCAAAGACACCCCAGGTTCTCAGAGGAGGAGCTAAGGGTCATGGTGGAGGAAATCATCCGGGTAGAGCTACAGCTATTCAGATCACAGGTGCAGCAGACATCCATTGCTAGGAAGATGGAGCTATGGTGGAGATTCTTGGTCAGGGTCAGCGCCGTGGGACAGCACCCCAGAACAAGGCATGACATCAGGAAGAGGTGGAACGACCTACGGGGGAAGGTGCATTCCGTGTTTGCAAGACACCAGGTAGCTGTACAGAGGACTGGCGGTGGCCCCCCACCTCCTCCCCCACAACTAACAACATGGGAGGAGCAAGTCTTGACGATCATGCATCCTGAGGGCCTCGCAGGAGAAGCAGGAGGACTGGACTCTGGTAAGTCAGATCTTTACCACTATATCCCCCACCCTAACTCCCAGCTATCACAAACTCCAACCCCTACCCTCATCCCCATCACTTCACCATCTCACATATACCCCACCATCACAACCCACCCATCCCAATACCAAGCCCTGCATGCAACACCAATGCATGGATACCCATCACAGACCTGCATGGACACCCATCACCACAGCATGCACACTAGTGACTATCGCAACTCACACAAGCCAAAGCTGCCTTGCTAATAACAACCATAGAGGGAAACATATCCATGCACAAGATGGCACATGCAAATACAATAACACTGCATTCACATCCCCACAGGAATCCCACTTAACGTCACCGGAGAGGAGGTGCCACCAACATCCAGTTCCCCCCAGAAGACGCCCACAGTGATGACAGCAGCTCTACACGCCTGATCACGATGACCAACCTGGCCCATCAGGGACCTCTGGACAGTCGGTTACCCTGCCACAGTCCCAACCCACCACAGAACCTCCCCCCTCAGGAAACACCAGCACAGCACCCACCCAACTGGCCCATAACTCTGTCCCCAGGACACGTCAATCAGCAGTGTGTCCATCACTACAGGGACTCCAGGCAACCCCACAAACCCAAGACAATCAGAGACCTGGGGTCAGTGGCAGTGGGCACACGGTTCAGGGCAGAGAGGCACAGGAAAACAGAGAAGCTGGGAGGACTGCTGTGCGACAGGGGGAGGACAGGCCCAGGGAACCTACTCTCCACGAGGCACTTGCAGGGATCCTGGGAACATACTACCATTGCCAGGAGACCTTGGGCCAGATACTGTACAAGTTGCAGGAGACACAGCGGCTACAGGAGGGACAGTACCTGGGGATCAGGGAGGACCTGAAACACATCCACACCATCCTGGTCAACATTGCTGGGGTGCTGGCTGACATGGCCAACACCATGATGGAGGCAGTGGCATACCAACGGGCCCCTGATACTAGCCACACTGAAGAACAGTCCTCCACCTCCACCGGCGCAAGTGAACAGGAGGCCCGCCACAGGACCAACAGGCCACCAGCATCCCACCCCCTGCATAAGGAGAACCACCCTGCAAATGGTCCCTGTGATCCATGCAGAAGCCAGAGAACATTGCCAAAGACCCCCGCCAGGAAATAAGACTCTGATTGTCACCCTTGTGTCCCACTCTGTCACCCTGTCCACCTTGAACTGCCATTGCTCTACTTCCTATGCCCCCTTGGACAATGCACCTATGATCCATATAGACTGGACTCCAACCTGAACTTTTTTCTGTCAGTAACCCAGCCCATTGCAATACTTCCTCCACTTATTAGCACCTAAGTAAACCCCCTTGGAACAAATACAAGTATGGAGTCTGTCAATTAATTGAAATATGTATTTGTTTAACAAGTTGTAAACATTGCATTTCTAATCTACTGTAATAGTAACATAGGTATAACCTGTAGTGGGCAGCAGTAAACACACCAGGAGCCAGAGTGGGGCACAGAGATCAGAAAATAGAGATGCCAAACGGTATAGTAAATGGCCATAGACATAGGGAAATGAGGCTGCCATGTTCAATGTAACTAAAAGTAGTTCCAAAGTCTTAAACTACCTTATTTTTACATATAAGTCACCCCTAAGGTGTGCCCTATGTGCCCCTAGGGCTGGGTGTCATGTAACTATAAGCAGGGACCTTATAAAAATAGTTCTATAAGCCCTGGTGATGTAAAACAGCCAAATTAGTTTTTCCCTCATTGTAGTGAATGGCCTCCATAGGCTAGAATGGGGAGACTTTATTTTAATTTTAAAAGTCCCCTTAAGTGACAGATACCAAGAGTTTGGTATCAAATTAATTGTTATAATAAATCCCACAATGTCCAGTTGTTGGATTTAATATAACTTGTTCAGGTAAAGAGTTTTAAACGTTACCTAAAAAGTTGCCAAATTCAGCCCTGCAGTGTTTTTGCTGCTGTGCTCTGATTGGCCAGCCCCTGGCAGCTTGGCCAGGCTGCCTTGATGAGGTGTGAAGTGGCCTGGTTTCACACAAAGAGATGTGCCTGTTGGAGGAAATCTCCACTCAGCAGATGATGAGGCAGGAAGGGGAAGGGCTGCCAAACTGGTCTTCAAAGGCAGATAAGGACATTTGGAGCAACCCAGCAACACCCCCACATCCTGCAAACCCAGACAGTTAGGTGCCCCCTCGATTAGATTAGGAGAGGGCAGGAGAGGGGTATGTCTAAGATTTTTAGCCACACCAGTAGGTGGGCTCAGCTAGATGTAACCTCCAAAAATCACTTTCAGCCATGATGGATTTTTGAGGAATGTTGCCTCCTGGGATTGATTTTTGCCACACTTCCCAGGAAGTGGTCATCACAGGTGGAAGGACCCTGCACCTGATTGGAGAACCAGGACTCCCCTGTTTTTCACCTAGTAGCAAGGATACAACTGGCCGACCTGCACCCACACCTCAGATCCCCATCAGATTCCAACAAGGAAGAACCACAGAAGAAGAAGGACGGCCCTGCTGGACCCCTGGCCTCCACCTGGACCCTGCACTCTGAAGGACTGCACCAGCTGCACACTTGGGCTTCACCACAAGAAGGACTTTGCCTGGCTTCAACTGGTTCAAGGAGGGACTCCCTGTTTGCTACAGGTGAAAAATTGCTCACCAGAGTCCCCTGCCCCAACTGCTGAAGAAACCAACCAGCTGACCACTGTCCAGTGGCCAAGAAGGAGTGTGCACCATGTGCATTCTGGGAGTTGTAATCCACACCCCCAAGGGTCATCTCAGAGCCTTTGGAACATTGGGGTGAGATCTGGACCCCAAAAGAACCTTAAAGGAACATATGGGAGAAGATCCAGAAGTTTGGAGAAGTTTGGAGAACTTTTGAAAAATAGCTCCATAGATGTACCGACCAGCTGCAGCAACTCTAGCCGGCTTGCCTCAACCGTGACCCAGCCTGATTTGCAGGTTCGCCCCAGTGAAGAAAATCTCCAAAAAAGAGACTAAGGGGGTCATTACGACCTCGGCGGTCCTTTCAATAGACTGCCCAGGGACCGCCGTACGGAAGACCGCCAGTGCTGGCGGTCTTCCACATGGGCCATTCTGACTGTTGGCAGCGCTCCGCCCGTTTCCGGACGAAGAGCAGCCAACAGCCATACTGGCGCAGGCGGGGAAGTGGAGGTAGCTCCACCTCCACCGCCACGCCAACAGAACACCGCCCAGCGAATCACGACCTGTGATTCGCTGTGGCGGTGTTCTGTTGGCGTGTCGGTGTCGGCGGAGCTGCCCGTTCCCTCCCGGAGGATCACCAGGAACAGGTAAGGTGATCGTCCGCTAGGGAAGGGGGGTGGGGGGGTGTTGTGAGTTGTGTGCGTGCATGGGGGTGTGCGTGTGTGTATATTGAGGGGGCGTGTGAATGCGTGCATGAATGCGGGGGTGTGTGTGTATGTGCATGAATGCGTGCATGAATGCGGGGGTGTGTGTATGTGCATGAATGCGTGCATGAATGCGGGGGTGTGTGTGTATGTGCATGAATGCGTGCATGAATGCGGGGGGGTGTGTGTATGTGCATGAATGCGTGCATGAATGCGGGGGTGTGTGTATGTGCATGAATGCGTGCATGAATGCGGGGGGGTGTGTGTAGGTGCATGAATGCGTGCCTGTATGTGTGTATGTGTGTGTATATGTTGGGGATCGGGGTGGGGGACGGGGGTCCTGCAACCTTTTGGGGTGGCAGGGGTGGTGGGGGGGTAGGGGAGGGAGTCGGGGTGGGGGTTGGGGGTGGGGGAGACCCCTATCAGTGCCAGGGAAGGGATTCCCTGGCACTGATAGTGCTTACCGCCATGGATTGCATGGCGGTCCCCAACCGCATGAAATCCATGGCGGTAAGCCGGGGTCAGGCGGGTTGGAATACCGCCGGCGGTATGTGACGACTTCCGGCCTGGAGACCCAGGTCTCCAGCCCGTCGGTCGTTACCGCCGTGGCGGTCGGAACGGTGAAGCGGCGGCTGACCATGGCGGTAACCGCCATGGTCAGAATACATGAAAAAAGACCGCCAGCCTGTTGGCGGTCTTACCGCCGCTTCACCGCCGACCGCCAGGGTCAGAATGACCCCCTAAGTCTGAACGTAGGAAGTTGACCGGGACCTCCCAGCCAGCGTATCCGAGGAGGGTTCCAAGGACGTCGGATCCAGATCCAGGTTTGCCCCGGTCAAAGGATTTTCACCTCGAAAAAACGTTTAAGTCCAAAAGTAAAAATCTCCACCAAGGGCTCCCGCGCCGCGTATCCGTAGAAGAGTTCCAGGAGGTCGGATTGGATTGGCAAGTTCGTCCCGCTGAAGAAAATCTTCAGAAAAACGACTAAGCCTGAAGGTAAACTTTGGACCGAGGCCTACCCGCGGGCTGTTGCCGAGCCACGCTCCATTGCGGTCAGCCTTAAACTTTGACTTTGCCCCGGTCGAGGTGCGACCAGATGACCAGATTGGCGCTTTTTGTTTCTAGGCGCTAGAAAACGATAATTCTTTAAAAATTCATATCTCCGGTTCCCCTTATCCGATCTTATTCGTTTTTGTGTCATTTTAAAGATAAAAATATAATATATTTTTATAAATTGGTTGTGGATTTTTAAACTGTTTCCTGTGTTTTATTGAATTACTGTTTTGTGATATTTGAATGTTTCACACTCTGGGCCTCATTATGACCCTGGCGGTAGAGAACCGCCAGGGCCAACGGGGGCGGGAGCACCGCCGAGAGGCCGGCGGTGCTCCCTTGGGCATTCTGACCGCGGCACTTTGGCCGCGGTCAGAAAGGGAAAACCGGCGGTCTCCCGCCGGTTTTCCACTGCCCCTAAGAATCCTCCAAGGCGGCGCAGCTCGCTGCGCTGCCGAGGGGATTCTGACAATCCTTACCGCCATCCTGTTCCTGGCGGCTCGCCCGCCAGGAACAGGATGGCGGTAAGGATTGTGTGGGGCCCCTGGGGGCCCCTGCAGTGCCCATGCCAATGGCATGGGCACTGCAGGGGCCCCCGTAAGAGGGCCCCGCTAGTATGTCACTGTCTGCGTAGCAGACAGTGAAATACGCGACGGGTGCAGTAGCACCCGTCGCACCTTCCCACTCCGCCGGCTCGATTACGAGCCGGCATCCTCGTGCGAAGGGAGTTTTTCCCTGGGCTGGCGGGCGGTCTTTTGGAGACCGCCCGCCAGCCCAGGGAAAAACTCATAATACCCTCCGCGGTCTTTTGACCGCGGAGCGGTATTATGGAGGGCTGAATTCTGGCGGGCGGCCTCCGCCGCCCGCCAGAATCAGAATGAGGGCCTCTGTCTCCTAAATTAAGACTTGTCACTCGCTGCCAAGCTACCAAGGGTTGAGCTGGGTTTAATTTACTGAGACCTAACTGGACCTAAGTGGAGGTTGGTGGCCTATTGCTAAATGTAGGTACTTACCTGCCCTTATCAATAACCCATTTTCCAACACTTCCTGTGAGCATAGGTGTTTGAGGGAGTCTCTGGGTCTGAGAGTGTCTCACTGTGAGTGAAAGTGGGTGAGTGAAGGTCTGAGTGGTTTGTGAGTGGGAGCATGAGTGTCTGCCTGGATCTGTGAGGTGATGCATGAGGGTCTGAATGGATCTGTGAGTGGGTGTGTCAGTGTCTGAGTGGGTCTGTGAGTAGGTGCATGAGGGTCTGAGTGGGTCTGTGAGTGGGTGCTTGAGTATCTGAGTGGGTCTGTTAGAGGCTGCGTAGGGGTCTGAGTGGGACTGTAAGTGGGTGTGTCAGTGTCTGAGTGGGTGCATCAGTACCTGAGTGGATCTGTGAGTGGGTGCACGAGGGTCTAAATGGGTCGTGAGTGGGTGTGTCAGTCCGAGTGGGTCTATGAATGGGTGAATCAGTGTCTGAGTGGATCTGTGAGTGGGTGCACGAGGGTCTAAATGGGTCGTGAGTGGGTGTGTCAGTCCGAGTGGGTCTATGAATGGGTGAATCAGTGTCTGAGTGGATCTGTAAGTGGGTGCTGTGAGAAGGTAACCTCTTTCTAGCATGGTTACCCCCACTTTTGGCCTGTTTGTAAGTGTGTGTCAGTGTGTTTTTACTGTGTCACTGAGATCCTTCTAGCCAGGACCCAAAGCTCATAGATAAAAACCTATATGTCAGTGTGTTTTGCTTGTCTCGCTGGGATCCTGCTAGCCAGGACCCCAGTGATCATAGTTTATGGCCTAATGTGTGTGTCTGTGTAGTGCTTGACTGTGTCCCTGAGGCTCTGCTAATCAGAACCTCAGTGCTCATGCTCTCTCTGCTTTTAAATTTGTCACTGTAGGCTAGTGACTTCATTTACCAATTTCGATTGGCACACTGGACCCCCCTTATAAGTCCCTAGTATATGGTAACTAGTACCGAGGGCATTGGGGTTCCAGTGGATCCATATGGGCTGCAGCATTAATTTTTTTGCCACCCATAGGGAACTCAGACAAACCATTGCACAGGCCGGCCATTGCAGCCTGTGTGAAATAACGCACACGTTATTTCGCAGCCATTTACACTGCAGTTAAGTAACTTATAAGTCACCTGTATGTCTAACCTTCACTTGCTGAAAGTTAGGTGAAAAGTTACTAAGTGTGAGGGCACCCTTGCACTAGCAAAGGTACCCCCACATAGTTTTTTTTTACCCCCCCCCTTTTCTCGGACCCTGATTAATAGATCACCCTGAAATGTTCCGTGCGCAACAAGAATCACCAGGGTACTTTTTAACAAAAACAAATGCCAAAGATATAGACAAGTCAAAAAATGCTTTTTCTATGGCACCATGGTCCTAACCATAACAACCTAGTGGTGGCCACCACTAGGTAATATATATATGTAGAAATCCATTCAGTAGTTTTTGAACAAGGAAGTGTTAGCAGCCATACTCAATCAATCATGAGCTCCTAGAGCGCACTACTTACCCATAGGGTCTCAAGGCACTGGGGGTGACCTCAGAGATCAATTGAAGAGCCTGGTCTTGAGGTCCTTCCTGAATTGGGTCAGCAATGGTGACTGTCTGAGGTGCAGTGGTAAGGTGTTCCAACCTTTTGCGGCTAGGTAAGAAAAATATTTTCCTCCAGCCGGGGACTTCTTCATCCGGGGTACGCTGGTGAGTGACTGTTGTGATGAGCGAAGGAGTCTGGAGGGGGAGTACCAGTTGATGTGGCTGTTAAGGTAGTTGGGTCAGTTGTCATGGAGGGCTCTGTAGGCATGTACAAGGAGTTTGAAGTTGGTCCTCTCCTAGATGGTGAGACAGTGGAGGTTCATCAGGTGTTCTGTGAGGTGTTCTTGGCAGGGGATTCCCAGGATGAGTCTAGTGGTGGCTCAAGTAACTGAGTTATCAAGTTATCTGAAGTAACTCATGCCGTAAGGTTACTAGAACTTGCTCTATGCACAGTTTTTTCATCAAAATGTTTACTGCAAATATTACATTGATATTATCAATTATGTTATCAAAGATGTCCTGAGTGCCATCATTTATAGGGTAATTAGCAGCGCATGGAGAGGGCATGAGTTATAGTTAACCTCAGGGCATGAGCTATAGTAATTTGATATAACTCTCACTGTAACAGGTGAATTTCTATGGTTTTGTATGTTTAAAATGTGAACATAACTATAACATCCCTGTAATCTTTCTTTTTTTGACTGAATATCTATGTGTTTTTTAATTCCATTTCCTAACTATAACGTCCCTTAACCCTTGTTTTTTTCAGTGAATTTTACATATTTTTTTAACGTAAAGTAATTTTCATTACTATTTGTTAATCCAGGCATGCTGTTCGTGGTGGCAGTTGGCCGCAGGGCCTGGCCTGCAGCCCAACTCTGAGGCCATCCCTATATCCATCCAACCCCACACTGCACACAGCCTTTGGTAACCCCCATACCTCCCGGCCATGTGCTGTGGGATTTGGCTGCAGGACCTGTCCTGCAGCCATTCCCTGCAGGCAACACCCTTAACCACCCAACCCCATGCTGCGCACAGCCTTTGCCATCCACAGCAGTAGTTGGTCACAGGTCCACATGCCCCCATCCCCTATCTGACTTTGGTACCGAGGCCCACATCCCCATGGGCCTGGCCTTCAAAAATGTACCCTCCCATGGCCGATCTCACCCCATACCCTAGGGCGCGGTCTGAACATTTATTTTACTCGGGGAGAGGGTCCACATGGCCACCATCCCCAGGCCAATTATGGCACCAAGGACCCAATACCCAGGGGCACGGTCTAAATATGTAAGTACTTTTGGGTGTTTCTCAATAGAGCCCCCAGGAGGTGGTGGTCCCTGGGGCTGCAGGGGGGCTGCGCAGCCCCCACACAGTGTGTTTGAATTGAGCCCTGGGGAGCTGGCAGTCCCAAGCCCTGTAGAGGAGCCAGGGGGCCCCCAGCACTGGTTTTCATTAGTGCCCCCGGAAGTAAATATAAACTTGCTCACTAAAGAAACTATAACTCAAGTCCTCACCATGCACAGCTTTCTTATCAACAATATTCTTGCAAATGTTGCAGTGATAATATCAAAGATGCCATAGGAGATGTCATCAATGATATCATATATGGAGTAATTAGCAGTACATGGTGAAGGCGTGAGTTACAGTCACCTTAGGGCGCTAGTTATACTTGTTTGAAATAACTCTAACTATAACTGCTGAATTTGTATGGTTTTGTATGAGTAAATTCAGAACCTAACTATAACATCCCCGTAACCTTTGTTTTTTTAGTGATTGTCTATGTTTTTTTTAATGTAAAGTAATTTTAATGACTTTGCGTTAATCCAACCACCACCACCAAAAGCCATGCACAACAGGTACTGGCCGCAGCCAGGCCCTACAGCCAAGCTGTTATAACCACCCAACTCTACGTCGCTCACAGCCCTTGGTCGTACTTAGCAAGGGTTGGCCACTGGACCTGTCTCTCTCAGTGCACCTGTGAGTGGGTGCGTGAGTGTCTGAATGGGTCTGAAAGTGGGTGTGTGAGACTTTGAGTGGGTCTGAGTGGGTGCATGAGTGACTGAGCGGGTGTGTGAGTAGGCGCATGAGTCTCTGAGTACATGTATGAGTGAATTAATTAGTGAGTGAATGAGTCTATGAATTTTTAAAAACATTTTGTTTGTATTTTCTTGTATATCCTTGAATATATGAGGATATTCTCGAATATTCGATGATATTCAAAACTATTCACAAATGTCACATGTGGTGAAAAAAACTCATTTTAAACCCATAGTTTGACACTCAAATACCCGTATATCACAACCCTGGGGACCGTCTCCTATTATTCAAAATGGCGGTCGCAACTTTTTGGCCAGATTGCAGGCAGCCAATCACAGCATTCCTACTGTCACTGTCGCGCCGCACCGCGCGGCGCGAGCCGAGCGTTCGGCACAAGCCGCGCGTTCGGCTCGGGCCGCGCTTCGCGTCTCTAAGACGCGGCGCGCCCCGAGCCTTTCTTGCACCCTGCGAGGCCCCAGGACTTACTAGGGGCCTCGCGCTGCGCTCTCTCTCCGTCTTGTTGGGGTCTCCTGACCCCTCTTACCTGTTTGGGGCTCCTTTTTCTTCTCTTCTGTCTTTCTTCCTTTTTGGGTCTGTTTTCTCCTCTGTCCTTTATGTCTTTTCCCCTTCCCAGGTTACCTCTGTCTTCCCAGCATTCCTCCTTCCCTATTCTCTATGGTTTCTGCTCCAGTCTATTCTATCTACCTTTCCCTATTCAAGATGGTGTCCTTTTTCTTCCTGTGGGTCACTTCCTGTTTTATGGTATTTAAGGGTGGTTTTTCTTTTCCTCTTTGCGCTGCAACACTCTCTGTTTCAGTTAGTGTCCTCGCTCCTGATTTCCTAGCCCTTGGCTCTGGATTTCGCCATTTTTGTGTTACGTCAGTTCCTTTGATTCCTGTTCCTCTGTTCTTGTTCCAGGAATCCCCTGCGAATCTTCTGGGAGGTTTTTCCTCTTCTTCTGAAGGGGTTTTTCCCTCTGGCGCTACTTTCTCACGGTCACGGTCTGTCCTTGGCGTTTCCTCGCCTACAGCACCGTGGCTACCAGAAAGAGTCGCCCCTTTTTGGGCCAAAGTCGAACCCTCAAGATCCACGCCTCAAGATCTGCAAACTCCAGGCGCAAGCAGCACGTGAGTCGTGACAGATTGCAGCGCCTAACCATCCCGACATCTTCTAACACCATGGAAGACACTGTGGTAGCTGCTGCGGATCCGGATCAAGCTCTGCTAACTACAATTCAGCAACAAGCTCAAGAATTACAGCAACTACGCAGTGAGAATGCTGCGCTGCGACAGGCCTTGGCTTTCCGCAGTGGTGATGTTCCGACGCTCTCCGCCTCTACCCATCGTTTTTCGGGTGAACCAACCAAGCTGCGAGAGTTCCTTGACTCCTTGACAGTGTACTTTGCCTTCCGACCCACCCAATTCTCCCATGACAGAACAAAGGTGGGTTATCTCATCAGTGCCTTATCTGGTCCTGCCTTGGCCTGGGCAACCCCGATGGTATCATCTAACGATCCGGTATTGTCGGATTATTCCGCCTTTGTGAACCGCTTCAAGCTGATGTTTAGTCGTCCGGGATTGGAGGCTTCAGCAGAAGAGGCCTTATGCGATATTCATCAAGGTTCACAAGATGTCCTTCAATACATTACACGCTTTCGTCAACTAGCGGCAGAGACCACCTGGGTGGAACGTACTTTGGTGACTTTGTTTCGTAGAGGACTCAAAGAAGAAATCAAAGACGAACTAGTACATTCCACCAGAGTGGAAGATCTTCGTGGCCTGATGGATCAAGCCCTCTCCATCGAGTATCGCCTTCAGGAACGGAGAACAGAGAAGAGAAAGAGCAGAGGGTCTTTTCAACCAAGCACCTCACGAGTTTTTCCGCATCGTTCTGAGGAACCTCGCCCTCCTGTCAGAGACACCGAAGGAGAACCCATGCAGGTGGATACAACTCGAGGCCCTCTCTCCCCTAGCGAACGAGAAGATAGACGAAAGAAGGGTTTGTGTTTATACTGCGGATCTGCCGGCCACATACTGCGTACCTGTCCAGTACGTCCATCAAGGCCATCGGGAAACGCCGCTTCCCGTCCTCTGTAAGAAGGGAGGGGACGGGATTAGCAGCTATACCTTCCATCAGTTCCTTCAACGACAATACCACATCCTTGTTCACTTTACCAGTAATGTTACAATTACCTGATGGCCGTCAGGAGAAGACTATGGCATTACTAGATTGTGGAGCTAGTGGCATTTATATGGATAAGAAGTGGGCCACCACTCAACAAGTTCCTATACAACCTAAGGAGGTTCCAGAACAAGTTCACACGGTGGATGGATCTTTGATATCATCGGGTCCAGTAGATACAACTACCCTGATGCTGAATCTACAGATCAGTAACCATCAGGAACACATTTCCTTTGATCTTATAACTTCCCCCAACCATACCATCATTCTTGGAATCCCGTGGTTCATCAGACATAATCCATATGTGAACTGGGCTACCCGGACGGTTTCCTTGTCTTCACAGTTCTGTCACGAGCACTGTTTTGCTTCAGACAAGTATTGGTCGCCTAAGAGGTCAATAATCACGGAAGGTACCACCGGTTCGACCATAAATACAGTCCAAGGAGTTCCTGAACACTATTTGGATTTTCAAGATGTCTTCCAAAAACCTTCCAAACCTGTGTTACCTCTACATCGAGATTACGATTGTGCTATTCCCTTGGAACCTGGCACTATCGTTCCTTTTGGCAGGATGTATTCCCTCACGGAAACTGAAAAGGAAGTACTAAAGGAGTATTTGGATGAAAATATTCAAAGTGGTCTTATTGTTCCATCGTCTTCTCCGGCCGGGGCTCCTCTCTTTTTCGTACCCAAGAAGACAAAGGACCTTCGCCCTTGCCTGGATTTTCGAGGCCTGAATAAAATAACTATTAAAGATCGTTATCCTTTGCCTCTCATAAGGGACATTTTAGAGGCAGTCAGAGGGGCCCAACGGTTTACCAAACTAGATCTACGGGGAGCCTATCACCTCTTACGCATTAAAGAAGGAGATGAGTAGAAAACGGCCTTTAGGACTCCATTTGGTCACTTTGAATACAGGGTAATGCCTTTCGGTCTTACTAATGCCCCGGCAATTTTTCAGAGATTTATGGACTCAGTATTCTCGGATCTCCTGAATCAGACAGTTGTAATCTACCTTGATGATATTCTTATTTATTCCAGAAATCCCGAACTCCATTCTTCCCATGTTAAACAAGTCCTTCAACGACTCCGGGCACATCAACTATTTTGCAAACCCGAAAAGTGTGAGTTTGACCAGACGGAAGTCAAATATCTAGGATATCATTTAAGTACCACCGGAGTAGCCATGGATCAAGAAAAGGTACAAGCTATCCTAGATTGGCCTTCTCCATCTTCCATTAAAGAAACACAATGCTTTCTAGGATTGGCGAACTTCTATCGACAATTCATCGCAGACTTTGCTAAACAAACTAGCCATATAACTCACACTTTAAAGAAGGAAAATCTTATTAAAGGGTTTGTCTGGACTAAAACTGCTGAAACAGCCTTTCAGGAATTAAAGAAGGCATTTACACAAGCTCCCATCTTAAGACATCCAGATACCAACAAACGATTTATTGTCGTCACCGATGCTTCTGAAAAAGCCATTGGTGCCGTTCTACTCCAACAACAAGAGGACGATGGTCTTGAACATCCTGTTTTCTATTTGTCTCATATACTCTCTATTGCAGAACAACATTACTCCGTATTGGAAAGAGAATTGTTGGCTCTGAAAACAGCTTGTATTGAATGGAGGCAGTTTCTGATGGGTTCCAAAGAACCTTTCGAAGTGAGAACAGACCATCGAAACTTACAATGTTTACGAAATTTCGTATGCCAAAATAGTCGTCAAGCTCGTTGGGCCTTCTTCTTCAGCCAGTATGATTTCTACATTACATATATTCCTGGCTCCCAAAACATTCTGGCTGATGCTCTATCGCATCGTTATCCAGATTGTACTCCTGTCCCAGCTCAACCCCTACTGGAACCTAGTAAGATCATTGGGGTAGCCCAGTCTTTTGTGGAGGAGGTACAACTGGAGTACCCCAATCTATCTGATGATGAAATAGAGAACTTAAGGCCTCTTTTACATAAGAGACAAGGATACTATTATTATCACGATCTGTTATTCGTCCCCACTAACAGAGTGAGAGAAAAGGCATTACAAATGTGTCATGATTCACCGGTTGCTGGTCATAGAGGCATCAAGGCCACACAAGAACTGTTATCACGATTTTTCTGGTGGCCTACTTGGAAAAAGGATATTGAAACATACGTTCAGGCTTGTCCCACATGCGCTCAAGTCAAGATTCCCCGAACCAGACCTGCGGGTTTACTCCAGCCCTTGCCGGTTCCGCCAACTCCATGGCACACCATCTCCACCGATTTCATGTGTTCGTTACCACTCTCAGCAGGAAACCGGGTAATCATGGTCACTGTGGACTCTTTTACTAAGATGGCTCACTTCACTTCCTTGAAAAAACTACCTACATCCCAAGAATTAAGCCAGATATTCATTGAACATATCTTCCGTCTTCATGGACTTCCTCATACTCTTATATCTGATAGAGGACCTCAGTATATTTCCCGGTTTTGGAGGTATTTTTGTAAGACACTAAACATAGATAGAGCTCTGTCATCGGGCTTCCATCCTCAGACCAATGGACAGACCGAGCGTCTGAACCAAGGCTTAGAACAATACCTTCGTTGTTTTTGCAACACAACTCAAAGCAACTGGAACACTTATCTCCCTATCGCTGAATTCTCTTATAATAACTCAGTCCATAGTGCCTCCAAGACCACTCCTTTTTTCTGTTCTTATGGTTTTCATCCTACCTCTTTTCCTACTTCTTCTCTGTCTCCCACTCCCTTACCCGCTATTACTCATTTTTCCAAACGTCTTCTACAAATCCATAGACTGATTCGTTCTAATCTCTTACACACCAAGAGATATATGAAGAAAGTAGCAGACAAGAAACGTAGGGCCACTCCGGACTACCATCCACAGGATAAAGTTTGGCTTTCTTCTAAATTCTTACCCTCACGTCTTTCTCAGAACAAATTCACACCTCGCTATTACGGGCCTTTCCGTATTCTCCAGTTGCTTAATCCTGTCACTGTCCGTCTTCACTTGCCTCACACATGGAAGATTCATCCAGTCTTCCATGTCTCCCAACTCAAACCTTATGTACCAGATCCGTATTCCCGTCAGTTTTCCTGTCCTCCTCCAGTCTTAGTGGATGATGTTCCTGAATATGAGGTTCAGGAGATTTGTGACTCTCGTCTTTTTCACACCCGTCTGCAGTATCTGATTCATTGGAAGGGTTATCCTCTCAGTGAGTGTTCTTGGGAAGATGCATCTTCTGTTCATGCTCCTCTTCTGACTCAGCGCTTTCACCGTTTATTTCCTTTCAAACCAGGGCCTTCGGGAGGGGGGCCTACTGTCGCGCCGCACCGCGCGGCGCGAGCCGAGCGTTCGGCACAAGCCGCGCGTTCGGCTCGGGCCGCGCTTCGCGTCTCTAAGACGCGGCGCGCCCCGAGCCTTTCTTGCACCCTGCGAGGCCCCAGGACTTACAAGGGGCCTCGCGCTGCGCTCTCTCTCCGTCTTGTTGGGGTCTCCTGACCCCTCTTACCTGTTTGGGGCTCCTTTTTCTTCTCTTCTGTCTTTCTTCCTTTTTGGGTCTGTTTTCTCCTCTGTCCTTTATGTCTTTTCCCCTTCCCAGGTTACCTCTGTCTTCCCAGCATTCCTCCTTCCCTATTCTCTATGGTTTCTGCTCCAGTCTATTCTATCTACCTTTCCCTATTCAAGATGGTGTCCTTTTTCTTCCTGTGGGTCACTTCCTGTTTTATGGTATTTAAGGGTGGTTTTTCTTTTCCTCTTTGCGCTGCAACACTCTCTGTTTCAGTTAGTGTCCTCGCTCCTGATTTCCTAGCCCTTGGCTCTGGATTTCGCCATTTTTGTGTTACGTCAGTTCCTTTGATTCCTGTTCCTCTGTTCTTGTTCCAGGAATCCCCTGCGAATCTTCTGGGAGGTTTTTCCTCTTCTTCTGAAGGGGTTTTTCCCTCTGGCGCTACTTTCTCACGGTCACGGTCTGTCCTTGGCGTTTCCTCGCCTACAGCACCGTGGCTACCAGAAAGAGTCGCCCCTTTTTGGGCCAAAGTCGAACCCTCAAGATCCACGCCTCAAGATCTGCAAACTCCAGGCGCAAGCAGCACGTGAGTCGTGACAGTCATGCGCATTCACAAATTTGCCACCGGGATCAGGGAAACTTTGCGACAGAACCGCGGCCTTAGATATACAAATGTATTTCCCGTTTAATATCACAAAAACTACAGAACACATTTACACCAAATAAGCAAAAGCACAATCTGCATCCTGAAAACTAACTTCTGCCCAAATTTGGTGTAATTCCATCCAGCGGTTCCGGCTGTAGTCGTGTCTAAAGGTCCTATGGGAATTAACTTGGGAAACACATGCTTTTATACCCCCGTCCTCCGCTTGACAGATCACCCCAAAACTTTCCATGTGAAAGAAGAATCACCGGCACACTTTTTTGGAAATGTTTGTGAAGATTTGTCAAGATGTGCCAAAGTTAAGGCAAGTCAAAAAATGCTTTTTCTATGGAAACATGGTCCTAACTATAACTACTTACAGGTGACTTATATATATATATGGGCTTTGGATGACTATTAAGCACAGATGTCACAATCCTCCGATTGTGTATAATTGTACATTTACATGGTATTCTGGTATTGCTGGGACCCTGGACCCAGACAGCGTTTGAGGCAAATACGACCTGCCTTCTTTCGCTTTCTCTTCTGTGTGCACACGGGGCTCGGCATTGGGCATGGACAGTATTTGGGGGGAGGGCTCTGTGGTTAAAAAAAGGGAACGTACAGTCAGAACTGCACTTGAAAATAACCTGTCTCCCTAGAATCCCTGGGAATAAAGTGGTGCTATGGGGTACGGTGCTGGGCCAGGAGGGAGAGCTGGATACCGGGGGAGCATCAGCTGCTGAGTGCAGTCAGGCAGCAACCACCAGATGTGTGCGGCTTGAGAGAGTGCCTTAGAGCCCAGAGGCAAGCAACGTTAGGCACTTTGTGAAAATGAAAGGCTGCTGGTGGCGGTCTGACACTGTGTGTAAGTGCAGAGGAAGCGATTGAAAGGCTAGTGGAAGACAAGGTATGTTCTTGGCCCTCTATAGCAAGTTTGCGAAAGAGGGCAGTTGGTGAAAGGAAGCGTGAAGGACAGGTGGAGACTTGCACACGATCTCGGAAGTGCTAAGCAGGTTCGGGCTGCCTGATCCTGCTTAGTGCTTCTGAGATTGGGCGCATAACAGGCCAGGGTGGTAGTGGTAGCCAGGCAGCACTATGCTGCATGCAGAATTCTGTGGCATTCCACTGAGTTTTTAACCAACTCAGCAGAATTCCACAGAGAAGAACTCTGTGAGCTCCACCCAGGGCTAATAGATATAAGCACCCAAACAAACAAAGCAAAAAACACACTAACATACAAACAAAATACCAAGAATACAGAAAGATATGGAAAGTGAATATGTGCAGAGTATAATCTATTCAATATACTTAAAACAACACAATGCGTTTGAAATTGGCAGGTGAGTTAACAGCGTGATTTTTTCAATCTTTATTAATTACAAACACATTCTCTGAGCTCATGTCCCTGAGGCCAGTATCACCAAACTTAACTTTAATCCCTCTTGTAAATTTTCACCACTGTCCATTCCTCAAACGATCTGCATTACCTCTGATCTCAGTCATTCACAACTTCTCTGTACCTCATCTCTCCCTTCTTCATCTTTCCCAATGGCACCCTAACGTACAACTCCTCGCCCTTCCTAGTACCATATTTCTTCAAAAGCATACTTCTACACTCAACCTTGCCTTTCTTGACCCATAAGCGTCTATTCATTTAGATTCATTACTTCCAACTTGTCAAATCATGCTAAACAAAATCCTATGTAATTCTTCCTTGCCATTCTGTTAAAGGTGCTACATCTGTTCCACTGTGCGACCTGATGCAATATTCCCATAACATCAACCTCTGAACATCACAAAGATGTACTCCGCTAGCCATTGCTCCCTACACACAGTGGCGTCTGACACCCTGGGCACTTACCACCATTACAAAAAAATATCAAAACAGTTTACTTTCCTCCTTGATGGGCACGCTTGCCCATCTCCCGCAACCAATTATTGCAGTGCAGGGAACCTCCTACAAACGAACCTCCTCTGGAAAGGATCCTGATGCGTCTGCTTTGACAGGGACAGGATATGTAGACACTGGTTTATTCACGTCTTAATCAAATATGATTTGACTCGGGCATCTCTCAACTGGTCTTCTGTTTGGTTCTGAATGGTTGCTTTCCCAGCTGATATTACCTCTGGTCCAAAGTCTCTTTTCTTTGGTTATTTAGTGGTACATCTAGGTTGCTTTCTTAAATGTCCTTTGACAATTTGCCCTGATGATGACCTTGGTCTATTGTCCCATAAGGGCTAAAACGTCTGCATAGGATTCATAATATGGATTGCACGATCTGCTTAAATAATCTGTATAATTACCTTTTTTTAAATATGCACAGTACGACAAGCCATACATTGATCAATAAAGTGACAGTGCAATAGCATTTCCCACAAATTACAACATCTAGTCAACAGTTAATAGATTACAAGATAACCCATAAAGTGATGGTGCAATAACAATTTCAGCAATATTGAACCTCTAGCCGGCAATTCATGAGATGACCGGTACCAAGCACGACTCTCCCATTTCAGAGTATCTATCCAAGTAAACTGACGATATCACCAATGCTATGTTCTACAACAATCCAAGAGCCTGCCCGTAAATGCAGACTGAACTCTGATGGTGGGCATCCCCTGAAATTCAAAGATAATATAAAATGACAATGCAGATAAAGTGACAATATCAACCTAAGCATATAGCATAATACCTGAAGCTATCAGAAAAAATAGACATCCCCAATTAACGAGTCGTACAGAGTGGCAATGCAAATAAAGTGAAAGTGCCAGTCTGGAAAAAAATATAAACCCTGGCTTCTTGATGGAAAGTTCCTGTGCAGTAAAGAGTTGGGTTCCTTTATTAATACTTTTTACAGCTAGGTGGAAACCAGATAGCAATACAAAACCCTGCTTCTACAGGTTTAGCAGCTGACCACAAGAAAAAATGCAAGTGTGATCCGAAAATATGCAAAAGATACTAAAAAGTCTAAGCAGAAATCTATTTGAATTGTCATACCCTTTGTATCATGTACTTTGCCCAAGAATGAGTCCCCAAATTATATTATACTGAACTAACCTATTCAGGCGAGCAAAATACCACATCATTGTATAGACTCATCATACCTTTAAATGCTGATTACAATCTCTTTACAAAAATGTTATCTAATCATATTAATATTGTTATGAGGCTATTAATCCATCCTGGTCAGTACTGTTTTCATAAAAGGCCATAATCTGAGAACAAACACTTATTATTTGTTGTAATTTATAGATCTGGTTGCCACCGACAATATTCCTGTAGAAGTAATCTTGTTAGGTTGCAAAGAAGGCCTTTGACCTCGTGAGCTTGGATTTTTTGTTTAAAATCTTGGAGAAATGTAACTTTTTTCCCCAGCTCTTGGGGTCAACAGCCAGCTTGTACACAGGTATCTCCACTCAAACAATACTAAATAATGCCAGTGTGCGGACAGTGTTTCCCATTTGGGGACCTGCAAGAGCTTTCCCCTTTCTTCAACTTTCTTCAATTTATTTATAGAACTTCTGGCTGAATATATACAATCACATGGGGGCATCCATCCCCCTTTTCTCAGTGTGACAAAAATAAAATTCTACGGACAATGTGGCCCTATGCTTTCACAGTCCAGATAGACTGAATTTAGAGACAACTTTGCAAGCCATTCGGAGGTGTACCAGTCTGGGAGGTTAAAAAATAAATGAAACAAAAACAAAGTCACCACTGTTTAGTGCCTCTACAGAAACATTACCCCCGACAGTTAGGCAAAATTATAATTTGCATCCAAAAATATATTTGGGGATATTTGATTCCAAAACAATTTTGATAGTTATTGCTTAAATTATGCACCCCTTTTTTCCAAGATTGGCTTTCTACTTGCTCTTTGGAAATGGCTTCCCATCTCGATGATGGGGATGGATATCACTTATAAAGATGTCAGTTTTACCGCTTTTTTTGTTCCCTTTAGTAAATGTTCCTTGGAAATTAACGTCATTTATATGGGGCAACAAATCTTCCAGGGTCAGTTTAAAAATATTCCAACTTTCTAAGACAGAGTGAGTCTAACCCTTCCATGTCTAAGGGATTACTACTGTGCATGTGTTGCTTTACAGCTGTTTCGGTTCTCTGTGCTGGGATCTCAGTTTGACAATTCTTTGGTGATTTATGTTTATGACCACTACAAGATACCAAGGGCCACATGTATGAAATATAGGATTTGCGACTCGCAAATTGCAATTCAGAGCGACTCGCAATTTGTGATCGCAAAACCTTATGTTCGACAGTTTCAATTACACTGTTTGCGATTCGCAAGGGGGTCGCAAATGACCTACCTCATAAATATTTGTGAGGTAGGTTGCAATGTGTGACTCCCTTTGGAATGGCCGCCCTCACAGGGATGGTGGCCTACTGGAGACAGCAGACCACAATGTCTGTGACTGCTTTTAAAGAAAGCAGTTTTTTTTTTTAAATGCAGCCCATTTTCCTTAAAGGAAAACAAGATGCATTTCAAAAACAAAAAATGAAACGTTTTTGTTTCATTTTTTCAGACCAGGCAGTGGTCCGTATGACCACTGCCTGCTCTGAAAAAATGTTTTCAGTGCCATTCACAAAGGGGAAGGGGTCCCATGTGGACCCCTTCCCGTTTGCGAATGTGTTGGCACCAGTTTGAAACAGGTGCTAACTACGATTGTTTTGAGACCGCATTCGCGCTCACAAAACAATCATACATGGGACTGCGACTCGCAATTAGGAAGGGAACGCCCCTTCCTAATTGAAACTCGCAAACCCTTTTTGCGATTTGGTAAATAGTTTACCAAATCGCAAAAATGGGTCTGTATACCCCAAAGTGTATTTTTCATATCGCAAATGGCCCAATTTGCCGTTTGTGATGTGCAGAATGCTACGTACATGTGGCCCCAAATCTTCCAAGTGTTATTCATGATTCTAAGATGCCAAAGAAAGTCATATATAAGACTGTTGATTTTTAGGGCTAGAAAACAGCATTTATTTTATTTAAGTTTGAGATGCCCACGATTAATGCCGCTACCCTTTTGTCTTGCTGCTACCATCGCTCCTCTTCTCTCCAGCTAGCGGTTAATAAGAAATGGGCAAGACTTTCTATTTAGAGGATTGGGAATTGTTTGGCTGATGACAGAGTGAAGACACTAACATATGTTTGTTCTGTTAATCCTTCACTAGCAGCCTATGGGAAAGCCATGCTTTTTTGCCCTGATCACCTCACAAACCTTTGGAATGATACTGGTAGTTACTTACTCTGACTGTGCCCTGGGCACTGCTAACCAGTTCCAGGGCCAGTGCTCTGTGTAAAATGGAATATGTTAATGAGACCTAATTATAATTGGCTCTGACAACCTACCTATACGTCCCCGGTATATGGAGGGGCATGTAGGTTAGGAAACCAAGTATAGATAGTGCACCCATAAGTGCACTGATGTGGTGTCCAGTGTCAATTTAGTATAGAAAGTTTTGTTTGAAGAATTCCCCTGCCCCATCCAAAATCTGGAATAAATGGTTGCAAAGTGTTCAGCTGGTCAAAGTACTTCAAGTATGGCTCTATCATACCCCAGGAAAGTTAAATAGAATGTTTTGTACCGCCACAAGAAGGTGTCCTAAATGCAAAGGCAAAGGAGATTGGAGGCATATGTTTATGACTTGTGAAGTTATTCCTGGGTTTTGGCTACAGATTTTGGAACATCTTTTGTTTACACTGTTCCATGAGGTAGAACCCACATCTAGTACTATTCTATTTGGCCTCACTCTTACTCAGTAGGCTGAGGAACCGGGTAAAAGTATATTTTTATCTCCATTCTTGTAGCCCAGTCTATTATTACGAGTCAGTGGAAGTCCCCACGGACACCAACATTTGCAGAAAGGAATAAGAAAATGAGCAAAATCTTTATACTTACAGAATATTTTAAACCTATTAAAGAATTTTCGCATCCAGTGTCTTTTAGTTGTAACTTATTATTTTGAATTGACTTTCTGTTTTTCTTTGCACCATAATCTCTTCGACTTGTTCTCATACTTTATGAGATCCTTGATTCTTACTTTTGTGCTTGTCTCTAGATTATGATTTATACATTTAAACCATTTTCTTTTCCATTTCTGTGGTGTTTTTGAGTTATTTGCCGAGGGAATTTATATATTTAAGTCACTGTTTTGTTCCAGTTTTTGAAAAAATCTTCTCAAGTGAACCTTATGAAGGGAAAGCATGCCTCCAATCACAACAAAGTCAGCCAATCATTGGCCTATGATGCATGCTGGAGTAGGTGGTAGAGTAACGTGAATGACACAACAGACTAATGGATTAAGTGAGCCTGACACCCCTGTAGCTAACTATGTTATACAATTACTTTCAGTAAAATCAAACGGTCTTAGCTAATATCAAACCTAAAAATATTTGTGTAAATCTTTAATACAAATAGGTTGAAAAGGTTGAAAAGATGGATAGAGAGGCTTGCATAGATAGAAAGGGTTGTATAGCCAGATATACCTATAGATAGATGGCGGTAGGTGCATAGATAGGTAGCTAGATAGAGAGGGTTGCATAAATAGAGTCATCTGAGATAGAGATGATTGTCTGAATAGATAGATAGTGTCACACACTCACCTGGTTACAAACCGAAGGGACAACACTGGAGTCCATGTTGGACCCACACTTTCAATCAGGAAAAGCCAGAACCAGGGACAGTACTCATAGTTCAAGACCTGCTTCCAAAGGGGGAAGATGGGAAGGGACAAAATAATAAATGAACACTTGTGTTGCTGGTTCTGCTCAGTATCGTTGCTACTCTGCTTAACAAGATCTTCACTTCTGAAATCTTCTGGTTTAGAAGAAGGTGGATGTATATGAGACTGTACTTCTGGTTATCGCAAAACACAATACACTAGAAATAAAAAAAGGGCAATTACCAACAATACATCAAGGGCCAGATGTATGAAAAGTTTTTGCACTCGCAAACGGTGCGAATCGCAAAAATCGGCCTTTTGCGAGTGCAAAAACGTGGACTGTGATGCACGAAAGGGATTCGCAGACCAAAAATAAGAAATCAAAATGTTTGCGATTTTTTGCATTGCGAGCTGGTTTTGCGAGTCACATTTTGCGATTCGGTATTTCCAGTAGGAAATTGCGAGGCGCAAAACACGATTCGCAAAATCCAAATCGCAAAGAGATGCATCAAAAATTCACAAATTGCGATTTTTCACAGAATGGCATTTTGCACATGCAAAATACCATGAACTGAAACCAGGTGGTAACCAGGTGCAACCTATATAAAGAGGCCCAGAATGCCTCAGACTCTTTTCCACAATGGCTGCACTCTACGTCATGGCGAGGAGGATGAGGATCATGGCAGGTTTGAGGAGAGGGAGGAGGAGACAGGAGCGCATTTTCAGAGTGTGCATTACACTTTTTGACCTGACTGAGGAGGAAATATATGAGAGGTATAGGTTGAACTCAGCCATGATACTTGACCTGATAGCTGAGCTACAACCCATACTGCAGCGCGCAACACATAGGAGTCATAGCATACCCACCCATGTGCAGGTATTATGCTCTCTTCACCTACTCGCCTCAGGGAGCTATCAAGGGGTCATAGCAGCAGCTGGAGGAGTCCCACAGAGTACCCTCTCCAGATTTTTTAATTCTTTCATCAACGCCATGCTGAGCAAACTACAACAGTACATCAAAATTCCCCCACACCACACAGGAAATACAGCAGACAAAAATAGAGTTTTAAAAGATAGCACAGTTCCCCCACGTCCTAGGTGCCATAGATGGCACACATGTGGCAATATGTCCACCATCAGCCACAGAGTATGTGTACCGAAACCATAAATACCAACATTCCATGAATATTCAGGTGATATGCAATGCCTCCTATATCATAACAGATCTCGTGGCCAGGTACCCAGGGAGCACACATGATTCATACAATCTTTAGCCATAGCGGCATTCACACAAGACTGCTAGCTGGGGAGTTTGGTGAAGGATATCTACTAGGTATTGTCCCTCTGTACACTGGCACATTTATGCCGTTGTGACATCAGATGGCTCACTTACCCATTATACCCTCTGTTCCTTCCAGGAGACAGTGCCTACGCAGTGCGCACCTACATGATGATGCCCTACCTCAATCCTACAACACCAGCTGAATGGAGATACTATGCAGCACACAGGGCAGCCCGCAACGTGGTGGAGCGCACATTTGGACTGCTGAAGAGTCGCTTCCGGTGCCTCCACAAAAGTGGAGGGCCACTACAGTGCCGTCCAGAGACTACATGTAGGTTAGTGGCTACTTGTGCAATCTTGCACAATATAGCTACAACCAGGGGCATACCTGTAGAAATCAGTGACACTGAATCAGATGAGGACGATGATCCCATACCACCTCTACAGCCAGCAGACAGGACCAGTGCAGCAGAGGGAAGGCAGAGGCGTGCCGACATCACACACAACCATTTCAGACGTGAGTATGAATGACACAAATCCACTGACAACTGTACCTGTAGTGATATAAATTTATTACCTTACATCAGGTAATGTATGAGTGAGTAATAAATGAAACAGGTGATGTGACAAATGCAAAACAACCAATGAGCAGAGTAATGCACTATTTCCTCATAGTGGCAACAGCAGTCTAATGGCAGCAAGAGTAATTTTTTTCTCCCACGCACACCACTCGGGTGCCCAGTTACGTCACTGGTACCTCTATTGTCACCTTCAGTGTCAGTGCTGTGCCTGGCACTGCGCCGTCTAGTGTCTGCTGCTGGTACGGCAACACTGCTGAGGCTGGAACTGTCCTCAGTGTCCCCCAGTGCTACCTCACTTGGAGTGGCTGATCTTTGTCCCATTATGTGTTCTATCACATTCGTGATCTGAACAAGACCCTGGACAACGTCCCTGCAGCTATGTGCAGCCTCCACTTGCGCAGCCACTGCGCAACGGGAGTTCAATGCAGTGGAATTTGGCATCCTGTTAGAGGACCTGCAGTAGCTGCCAAACATTGTCCGTAATCTGTGCTCCTGTCTGCGCCGGCTAACCCTCTCATGGCGCAGCTCCTGGCAGAGGTCACGGACAGCACTTGTAAGGCCCCTGGTGTCCTCTGAAGCCTGCACCTGTCCCAGGTAACTCTCGGAAATGGATTGCACTCGGATTAAATAAACTCAGAACAAGACTATACAAGGCACAGGGTTGAAGTTACAGAGATACTCCCACAGTTGTACTCTGTACATTCACTAGATTGGTAAACAAGGCAATGCATGAAACAAGATTACTTTTCAGCACTAGGTTAGAGATACCAACACTCTCAAGGTTGTACTCATACATTGGCTAAACTTAGAAACAATGCAATACATGAAACAAGATTATTTATCGACACAAGGTTGTAGCTGCCTGGAACACTCTCAAGGTTGTACTTGAGACATAAATTAGAGATGTAGACACACCCTAGGTATGTTAGAAAACATGGTTATACCTGGTACAAGGTTGGAGTTGGGTGCACTGTCAAGCAATGCCAGAAAACTTGATTACTCTCAGTACAAATGTTGAAGGTAAGAAGCTGGTTCAGAAGAAAGTCTCTAGTCCATGAGCAATACAGTTCAGAAGCCAAGACTTAGAGAAAGGTTTCAAAGCCAGGAGAAGAAAGTAGATAACAGCAGGCCGGTAAATGCTACTAAGGATTAACATGGGTACAAGTATTCAGCCTGGACTAGCACTTAGGCTGGAGTTCAAAGGAAACAGACGGGTTGTTGCAAGAAATTCAAGAAGTGGAATTGTAGCTCATGGATGGAAACATTGGAGGCATTGCAGAATTCAGGATCTCTGAGCCAACAGAAGAGACTTAGAAGATTGGAGCACAGGATGGTTTCCGAATGACTCAGAAGATTAGTACAGGGATGAGGTTGCGCAGGCCAGAAGCAATGAAGGTCCGGGCAACTATGGAGATGAGTGCAGGTACGAAGCCTGCACTGGACAGGAATGCAGTAAGATCCAGCAATGATTTGAATGATTGTAATCATTTAAAATCCATTAGTCAAAACTTTATATACACTATAAACAAATATGTACACCAAGAATTCAAGTCCAGGTACTGCACCTATATAGTCCGTGGACCACTGGGCCCAAAATGCATGGGCAAAGGCCCACACTCGATACCCGATCAAAACGGAGAGAACACTGCAGGGGCATCAGATTGAAATAAAACAGGCACCTCAGGGGGAAGGGAAGGGGGGCACCTCAGCCGGATGAGTGCACGATGCCAGCACCACGAGGGGGCTCCATGCCCATTGATGTATTCTGGGGTGTGCAAAGCCACAGTCTCTCAAGTCTCTCCAGTGGGTGGTTTGCCCACTGCTACAACCTGGGGAGTGCAAAGCCACGGTCTCTCAGGTAGATGCCTTTCTCCACTGGTTCTGGAGGGGGCTTGGTGCCGAGAGTCATCCTGCCAAGGACTGAGTAGTGGATGTGAATCTCCACTGGTTCTGGAGGGGGCCTTGTGCCCAGAGTGCTTCATTCTGCCAAGGACTGAGGCAGTGGATGTGAATCTACACAGGTTCTGGAGGGGGCCTTGTGCCCAGAGTGTTTCATCATGCCAAGGACTGAGGTAGTAGATGTGAATCTCCACTGACGGTGGGGCAACACCGAAGCTGCCCAGGCCCCTGGAACTGACCACCAGCCTCGTACGAATTACCACTGGGAATGGCAGCCATGTCTGCGGTGGTGCCACCGGCTAAGGATGTCGTGTGGCCGCTGGCGGTGCTTGCAGCAGGGTCAGTAGAGGCAGTGCTTGCGGCGGTCATTGGGGCGGCTATGCTTGCGGCAGTCATTGGGCTGGCGGTGCTGGTGGCGGCCTCACTGACTGCGGTGCAGGTGGCTGGCTCACTGACCGCCGTGCTGGTGGCTGGCTCACTGACTGACATGCTGGTGGCTGGCTCACTGACTGCTGTGCTGGTGGCTGGCTCACTGATTGCCATGCTGGCAGCGGTGTCAGTAGCGGCCATGCTGGTGGCGGGCTCACACTGGGAGAGGACACAGGGGATGTATGAATGGTGGTGGGGTGGTGAGTGCACGTGAGCGGTGTGTGGTGATGGACGTGCTGGTGATGAAGGTAGTGGCTGAAGATGTAGTGCATGCAGGTGTGAGTGGAGACGTGACAGGGAGGGAAGAAGGAGACGTGGAGGAGGGGGACACAGTGGAGGCAGTGGATGTTGGTATGTGTGCATGGGTATGATGCTTGTGTGAGTGCTTGTGGGATGTGTGGTGCTTATGTTTGCCAGAGCCACCCTTGTGTGTTGAGGTGTGTGAATGCTGATCTGATGGTGTGCTTGGGATAGGCTGAGGTACTGCGGATTGGGTCTGGGTGGAGGAGGTTGGAGGGGGGAGGCTGGACACAGGGACAATGGCTGCCATCAGTGCAGAGGACAGAGCATGAAAGGCTCGCTGTTGGGCTGCCTGGCCAGAATGAATGCCCTCCAGCCATGCATTTGTCTGTTGCAACTGCCTCTCTACACCCTGGATGGCATTCAGAATGGCAGACTGGCCAACAGTGAGGGATCTGAGGAGGTCAATAGCCTCCTCACTGAGGGCAGCAGGGCTGACTGGGGCAGGGCCTGAGGTGTCTGGGGCAAAGGAGATGCCCACCCTCCTGGGTGAGCGGCCACGGGACACACGCTGAGGGGCTGCTGGGAGGGCGGTGCTGGTAGGGGGGATGGCAGCTGTACCTGTAGATGCGTTGGGCACAGAGGGGCCCACCACCGCAAGGGAGCTCCCATCAGAGGAAGAGTCGGTGTCGCTGGTGTCAGCTCCTGTCCCCGCCGTGGAGCTCCCCTCGTCCTCCATCCCACTGGTGAATTCAGACTCTGTTGTCTGGCCCTCCAGGGCCATGTGGGATGCAGCTCCCTCCTGCTCCGGTGGCACAGCTCCTCCACCTGATGATGCTAATGCACACAAGAACAGGGAGACCAGAAAAAAGGGGGTGGAAGAAAGAAGAAAGACATGTTCAGTGCATACAAAACCCTTACAGTCGGCAGGCACAGCAGCCCTCTGCACTACGCCATGCACTTAGAGTTGCCTAATTAATCACAGGGACATGGGGTACATGGCCTATGCCTGATTGCTGCACACATGGAAGTCACAGAATCCTGACTAGGTGTAGATGGCTCTTACCACTGGTGGGGATGGGGTGCCACTTAGCCTGCCTCACAAAGGGCCCTTGCCTACAAAGCTCGCCCTGGCCTATGGTAACCCACTGCCCACCTCCCCACCCAGACACCTCCAATTCATGCAGAGTCAGCTGAATGAGAGTGTACTCTCCCCCTTGTGGCTGCTGTGATGCCCTCAAGCGCCCATCCAACTCCGGATACGCCACCGCTAGGATCCGGAACATCAGGGGGTCATGGTGCAACGGGGACCCCTCCCACGTTGTGAGGCCATCCCCAGCTGGGCCTCCACTGTCTTCTTGCTCCAGCGGCGAAGGTCCTCCCATCTTTTACGGCAGTGGGTGCTCCGTCTGTGGTGGACCCCCAGGGTCCGGACGTCCTTGGCGATGGCACGCCAAATATCCTTCTTCTGGTGGGCGCTGACCTAGAGGAATAGTACAGGGGAAAATGTAAAACTTTTACCGTCCGGACCGTCACAGTCATTGTCCAACGTTCCCACCCTTGCCCTGACGCACGTATACTCACCATCCGATCATGCAGGTCTCATCTCCCCCGTATCTTCCATCCACACCACTCCAAACAGGCATTGCCCATACAGCATGCTCACAGTGTACTCACCTGTTTGTCTGGAGGACCGTAGAGTAGCGTGTACTGGGGGAGTACCCATCCACTTGTTTATCCAATTCCTCCAATGTGAAGACAGGGGCCCTTTCCCCAGACACATGAGCCATCGTCGCTTCCAGACTGAGGTCACAGCAGCACTTGCAGTGTAGGTCCTCTCCTGTCAAAGATCAGGTATCAAGTGAGTGAACAGACAGAAAATGGCGGTCAGGTCCGCAGCGGTGCATACCATCACCGCCGGCGTACATCGTCATTGGCTCCTGGAACCTATAGGGCCCAATGTTTACCAATGCAGGATTGCGCCGCGGTCTTCGACCGCCTACTGCGATGGTGTACAATGCCAGCGCAGTTACCTCACATCTCCTTGTCCCACATTACAGGTCAGGCAGCCGCCATTTAAGGGGCCACATGGCATACATTTTTAATGCCTCACACATATCTAGGCCTTGCATATACACAGAGACAGGCACATAGCGTATTGACAAATGTGTGCAATAACATTATTTTTTTACTAACTCAGTGTTGGCTGACTCTGTGCTCGCTGTTCTCATCCATAGAGCACGTCCGCTGGGGCAGGTGAGGAGATGGAGGCATCTTCCGGTGTACAGACCACTGGTGGACCTGTCGACAATGGAAGAGAGACATGTAATAGTCACCTACAGACTTGATTGTGCCACAATCCAGGAACTGTGTGCCCAGTTGGAGCCAGACCTGATGTCAGCTATCCGCCATCCCACAGGAATCCCCCTCTAGAGCAGGTCCTGTCAGTACTCCATTTCCTGGCAAGTGGGTCTTTTCAAACAACAGTGGCCATAGCATCAGGGATGTCCCAGCCGATGTTCTCCAACGTGTTGTCCAGAGTGTTATCTGCCCTGCTGAAACACATGCACAGCTACATCGTGTTCCCTCAGGTGGAGGATTTTCCTACAGTGAAAAGTGACTTCCATGCCCTGGGACATATACCCAACATTATAGGTACCACTCATGGAACACATGTGGCCTTGGTACCCCCCGCAGGAGTGAACAGGTGTACAGAAACTGGATTAGCTACCAACCAGTACTTCTCCCATGTGAACGCCAAGTTCCCTGGCTCAGTGCATGACGCTTACATTCTGAGGAATTGCAGCATCCCTTACATGATGGGGCAAGTCCAGAGGCACTGTGTGTGGCTAATAGGTGAGGGCAAGGACCCTATACCCTGTGAATAGTTTTCCGGGTCTGGGGTTGTCTCTAAGGGTTAGTGTGTGTTTAACAGATTTCCCTCGACATTTGCAGGAGACTCTGGTTACCCCAATCTGTTATGGCTACTGACCCCAGTGAGAAATCCCAGGACAAGGGCAGAGGAACGCTACAATGAGGCACATGGGTGAACTAGGAGAGTGATAGAAAGGACCTTTGGCCTCCTGAAGGCCAGGTTCCGGTGCCTCCATATGACAGGTGGTTCCCTCTACCACTCACCAAAGAAGGTGTGCCAGATCATCGTGGCCTGCTGTATGCTGCACAATTTGGCTTTGCGACAACAGGTGCTTTTTCTGAAGGAGGATGGTCCAGAAGGAGGTCTTGTGGCAGCTGTAGAGCCTGTGGACAGTAAAGAAGAGGAGGCAGAAGAAGAGGACATAGACAACAGGAACAACGTTATCCAACAATACTTCCAGTGAGACACAGGTAAGAAGACATCACTGCTTCCTACATCTGATAAAATTGTTAGACCTATCATCTGTCTGTCACTTTCACCCAGTGTATGGACCCTGAATTGTCACTTTGGCTTTCCATTTCACAGATGTGTCTCCCACTGTGTGACCTCTGCTATGTTACCTCATGGACTAGAGCTTTGTGACATAGGTATGTTGACAATATAATGGATGTTGCTATTTTCCTCAGTTATTGCAAATACACATTTGTGAAAGCACAGACTGACTCCAGATTGTTTTGTGATTCAAGGGTGTTTATTTAAGTGCTAAATAGTGGAGGGGGTTGTAAAATGGTCAGGGGTGATGGTGAAGGAATGTCCATGGCAGAGTCCAGTTATTAGTCTCACAGGTGCATTGTCCAAAGGGGCATAGGAAGTGGAGCTAGGGCAGTTTAAGGATAGACAGGGTGACAAAGAGGGACAGAAGGATGACATTCAGGGTGGTCTCATTTCTTGGCGGGGGTCTTGGCATTGTTCTCTGTCTTTGTCCTGAATCTCAGGGACCGCTTGTGGGGTGGTTCTCCATCTGCAGGGGGTGGGGTGCTGGTGTCGTGGTCCTGTGGCGGTGCCTCCTGTCCACTAGCGCTGGCGGAGGTGGGGGGCAGTTCATCGTCCAGGCTAGTGTCAGGGGCCCCTTGTTGTGCCAAAGTGTCCCTCCTGGTGTTCACAAGGTCCTTCAGCACCCCTACAATGGTGCCGAGGGTGGTATTGATGGACTTGAGTTCCTCCCTGAACACCAAATACTGATCCTCCTGCAGCCGCTGGGTCTACTGAAACTTGGCCCGTACCGTTGCTATCATCTCCTGGGAATGATGGGACGCTCCCATGATGTTGGAGAGGGACTTGTGGAGAGTGAGTTCCCTGGGCCTGTCCTCCCCCTGTCGAACAGCAGACCTCCAGGTTCCCCTGTTTTCCTGGGCCTCTGTCCCCTGAACCGTGTGCCCACTGCCACTGCCCCTAGGTCCCCGCTGTTCTTGGGTTTGCCTGGGTTCCCTGTAGTGGTGGACACACTGCTGCTTGACGTGTCCTGGGGACAGAGGTATGGGCCCGCTGGGTGGGTGCTGTGCTGGTGTTTCCTGAGGGGGGATGCTCTGTGGTGGCCAGTGACTGTGACAGGGGAACCGACTGTCCTGAGGTCCCAGATGGGCCGGGCTGGTCATCTAGATCCAGTTGGACAGAGCTGCTGTCATCACTGTGGGCCTCTTCTGTGGGGGGGGGGGTGGACATGTCTGGAACCTCCTGTCCGGTGACGTTAGGTATGGGTCCTGCAGGGGGGTAAAGGCATGATTATTGCATCTGTGTGTGCCATGGTGTGCAATGGGTGGGTGACTCTGTACCCCAGTGCTTACATTCTTGTGTAGGACCTTGTGTGATAATTGTTTTGGGGTCTGTGTGGGTATGTGTAGTGGACATGCTTTGGTGATGGGTGTCCATGCTTTGTTGTTGCATGCAGGGCTTGGTGTTGGGATGTGTGGTTTGTGATAATAGGACATATGTGAGGAGTTGGAGTGATGGGGGTGAGGGCGAGGGTGGGGGTATGTGTTAGCATGCAGGTAGGGTGGGGGATATGGTAGTTAAAGATTTGACTTACCAGAGTCCATTCCTCCAGCTACTCCTGCGAGGCCCTCAGGATGCAGTATAGCCCATGTTGTTAGTTGTTGGGGAGGAGGTGGGGGTCCGCCGCCAGTCCTCTGAACTGCAATGTGGTGTCTTGAGACCACAGAACGCACCTTCCCCCGTAGGTCGTACCACCTCTTCCTGATGTCATCCTGTGTTCTTGGATGCTGTCCCACTGCGTTGACCCTGTCCACGATTCTGCGCCATAGCTCCATCTTCCTACCTATGGAGGTGTGCGGCACCTGTGATCTGAATAGCTGTGGTTCTACCCAGATGATTTCCTCCACCATGACCCTGAGCTCCTCCTCAGAAAACCTGGGGTGTCTTTGTGGTGCCATGGGGTGGTGTGGGTGATGTGTGAGGGAATGTGTTTGTGTGTGTTGTGTGAGGTGCGTGGATGTTGTGTGGGTGATGGTGTTGAGTGCCTGTGGATGCTAGTTTGTTGATGGTGGTGTCTCTCTTTGGCATTCTGTCGCAATTCTGGTCGTAAGGGATTGTGGGTGATGTGGGTGTGTGTTTTATATTGTATTGGGTGTGTTTGAGTGGTGTGTGTATGTGTATCAGGTGTGTGTATTTCGAATTGTCCAATGTGGTTGTGTATTGTAAATGTGTGGTGTATTTTGAGCCCGGCGGTGTGTACCACCAATGGTTTACCGCGGTTGAAAGATTCGTAGTTCTTGATAGTGTGGGCTTATTCCTGTGGGCGTGACGGTAGAAGTTTTGTTATCGCCAGTTTATCACTGACCTTTGGTGTGGCGGACTTGTATAGGTGTTGGATTTTGGCGGATTCTGAGTTGTGGGTGGTAATAGCTGTAGTGGAATTCTGCGGCGGTGTGTTGGCAGTCTTCTGCACAGCGGTAAACGGGATTTATCGCCAATGTTGTAATGAGGGCCATTGTGTCATGGACCGTAGAGAACAGTGACTTCATCTATCCTGGTGGTGCTTCCTTTGCTATCTGTGCAATAGGCAACTGGAAACCTAGCCTAGCAGATAACTGCCTGACACATTCTGAATGTGCTGTCCTTGTGGTTTTGAGCAGTGTGCTAAGCCAAGAAGTCCTGGCCTGCAATATAAGCCTTCACTCTACCTTACACACCATGAAGTGAAGTCCAGTCCCAGGATATGACTCTAAAATGGCAGCCATGAGACTGTAGCTTTCCAATCATGAGAAAATGTATGGGTCCATGAAGCATCAGAAGTGTCCCTGGCTGATGGCTTTGAGACAGGAGAGATGTTCTACACTTAACTTTGTACTTTTGTCTATTATAGCCCTCATGAGTGACTTTCAGGGGCCCAGGTGGACTATGTGCTCTGTCAATGAATGCACTGGATGATGGGCTGTCCAAGAAAGGGAAGGGTGGCCAGTTTGGGTAATACTATCAGGGTGTGATCCTATAACAATAAACTCATTGAAGCTGTCCATCCTCTTATAACTACTAATGCAGTGTTGAACCTTACTTTGAAGATTGGGTTAGCATTTTAAGAGGAGTGTGATGAATTACCCATGGGAGTTGGAGTATGACTTGGCTTTCTCATCTGAGACTGATGCTAGATTGTTCATCCATTCTCTATAGGATCTCTGTGTGGGTCTAATGATGACAGGTAAAGGAAGGGTTTTAGGCACTTTGCTTTATTCTTCCTGTGTAGAATTTGGACGTGTGATTAGGCCTGCAAAATATTTAAATTAGACCGGCGTAATGTGTGTTTTTCAGGATTTTCACTTCACCTGTTACTTGAAATTCCCAACATTATGCAGTTAAGCCATGTTGTATAATGATGTGCTGTATGTGGTAAAGTTTTACTGTGTATGAATGTGAATGATGAGCAAAGCCAGAACATGAGCAGCTGTTCTTAAGGCTACTTGGGTTTTATTGCACTATTTGTAACTACAAAATGCATCCTTGTAAAAAAATTGATGTGACACTGCATGTTGCAATATGTCGAATTTGTATGCCACATAATTACATGTAGGTTTTTTGTAATTTTCTCAAAACATTTGCATAACAATGCTAAAGAAAATTACATGAATTTCACACACCCTTACATAAAATTCACCCAGCACTGAATTAATTGAAAAGTACTACGTTATGTACAACCAGGCCTCAGAAGCCCATAGGTATCTTCCTGATAGACCATAGTTTAAAGGTGAGACCTAATCCAGGTACTGAACTTAAGCATCTGCTGTTGAGTGAATGGACAATGACATGGTTCTGCAAAGTATGATCTGTAAATTTCCACAGCCAAAATGCAGTTGTATTAGGTCTTTGTGATGTGCTTACTCATGTTTTGATATGTGAGCAGAGAAGCAAGACAGAAGGTAAATTTAACCACACAGACTGGTTATCAATTGTCATTATTTGTCCCTTCAGAATGTATCTGTGGACAGGCTGGTAATAGCCTTTTAATAGTTGAGGTCCTTGGGCAAAGATTATGACCCCATTCTATAATTATAGTGGGACAAAGAGAGTCTGCTAAAGTGTTCCTAGAGTACCTGAAGAAGTGAAGAGTTCACAGGATCTATGCCCAATTTGCTGAGCTGTCCATGTTTGTTCACCTTTGTGATGTACATTTTTGCAATGCTGGGAATCTTTCATATGGCAGTAGTCTCAGAGTGTGTGTGAGAAAATCCATTTTTTTGATGTGCTTCCCATTTTTTGCTCAAGTAAACCTGGTATTTTGGCTTCTGGAGCAGGTGAACATTTTATGCAATAACACGATCAGCCATAAAAGTCAATCTCCAGAGGCCTTGTGACACCCATAATTTATAATGAGGAATTTGTGCATCCTCTCTATAGCCTCCAGTACTGCTGCTTTCTCCTACTTACATCATCTTGGGGCCTAGATCTGCTCACAAGTTCAGCTCTATGGGTCTGGTTATCTGGGTGCTTCCTGCAATTAGTTCGAAGGGTCATCCAAGGCAGACCTCTCTTCCTGCCTGCACTTAGGCCTAGGCTTAAACTAGGCCTTCTGCCGCTTGCGAGGTGTCTATGTTCTTGCAAGAGTCAACAGTGCTTACTTATCAAGGCACAATAGCAGGATCAGTCGAAGTGAAGTCCAAGGCGACATTTCCCTCTCCCACCCCTCCCCCCCAACAATTCCATCTTCTCTTGGGCCTCAGAGGGAGTCAGGAAACTAGTGTAATTTGTCCTGGGAACAATGTCTACAAGTGTCCATTAATCCAGAGCGTGGGCCCTCAGACTGCAGATAGGGTTTCAACAGCAGTGCTAGTTTTGCTTCCTCTTTCTTTTCTTCTTCTCAACTCATCTTCATTATGCATACATTTAAAAATAGGGATAGAGCATTTTGGAACAGGAAAAGTGTCTTCATAATTCAGTGATGCTATTCTCTCTTCACCGTAAACTGCACTTCCAGGGACAAACCCTCTGGCTGTCCTATTGCTTACATAGTATTTTGGAAAGAACACACAATTATAGCAGCATCCACAAAGCACACCAATACCCTGAGCCAAGCTACTGCCACAGAGCACAGTTTTCTTTTCTCTCAAACTTCAAAGAAACTTTCCATGGTGACTGGAGCCAGAGGTCTGTTTGTTCTTCATTTGTCCAACGTGAGAACACCCTGCAGACCCTCTCCTAGACAAATGTACATATAGAGTAAAATGGCCTCTTGATAGGAGTTTGTGACCCAGCAATCCATTTAAAAAGACATCAATGATTTTTGTACCACACACCCAACAACAGGTATATTTTAGGCACACTTAATCCAAAGTGTAAAATAGTTTAAACATTGCAGACTAACACTTGTTCCAACTTGAAGGTTTGAATTATAATGCCTTGGCTGATCATAATCAATTTAATGGCAATATAATTTATGCACAGAACTACCCGTGTCCACACATCAGGCTGGGGAAAACAGGCAGTCCCTCTCCCAGTCGCTTCACATCTTTATTAATATGTGAACATGTGTTGAGTGAAACCCATTCAGGGACCTGTACCCAAGCTGCACAGCTTACCTTATTTTAAAAGGGAGGCATTGATGGTTGTAACTCAAATTCATCTTAATATGTACATTACAATGGAACTTCATTATGGTGACTTACTCGTAACAGAATGCCAAAAACCAGAGGTCCAACAGCTAAGAAACTTAGTTTCCATGGTCCAGAACTTGCTCTTCAACTGTAAGTTAGCTACAATTTTGCACACATGTTATGCACACTTGCACAATGTGCATCAATGGGATGACAAAGTACAGGGAACACTTTTATATAGAATGAGGGTGAATCAGTATTGTGAACCAGTATTAGCTTGATCAAAACATCACTGGGCATAACCCTTAAATACAGAGTAGAGAACAATCAGGCAAAGACAGTTATGAGTACCAACAATAAACATTCAGAAATGTAAGAAATAAAGTTCAGTAATTCAATACATGTGATGCAACAATCATTTTCTTATAGATATTTGTCAGACCTATCAGCCTTAGGGTGGTCTTCCCACAAATATCTTTCCTGCTTGTGCCCAATTGTGGCAACATTTCTGCTTCTGTGGGCATTAGGAATCTTTGCACTTTACCACTGCTAACTAGTGCTAAAGTGCTTCTGTTCACTCCCCTAAACATGGTTTGATTAGCATATATCTAATCTGCATATTTAATTTACTTGTAAATTCCTTGTAGAGTGCCAAACCATGTACACAGGTCTGTAAATAAAATGCCACCAGTAGGCCTGCAATACTTATTGTGCCACCCATGTTTGTAGAACTTTAAAACTTGTGACACTGTGCCAAAAAACCCACAAGGGGGTAACAGGTTGTCTGCACTGAGAAAGTTATAATCCCAGTTAATTTTGGAGGCTGGTTGTTTAGCTCCTAATGGCATGAGCATGATGAGGAGCTCGAAGCTCATTTGCAGTAATATTCATCATGAATCTATAGCCTGCTGTTCTCTGAGTTTTCTTCCCACTTTTCTAATAAATAAATCAGGTTAGTGATTCATATAAAAGCTTTTATATGTCAGTTTGATTGTCAGATTGGTAAATTTGCTTTTTCATGAGCTGGATGTTTGGTTCATGTCTTAATTTCTTTCTTTTTTTCTTTTGTTTTCCTTTTTTTTATTTATGATCGAAACTCAGGATTATGAACTAGGTGTACATTGAGTAATTTTGAATTGGATCTAGGGTGATATGACTAGTAAAATGAACAGTTTGTCTTGTAATTTTTATAGTTATGAGTTGATCAACCTTAATGGTACAAAATACATCATGTGATCTGAGAGTTTGCTACTACAGCTTAGTTCGAGCTGCTGTTTGTTTGTAGGTTTCTTTTTCCACCAGACTACTATAGCTGAACTGGGCAATGCATTTTTATGCCCTGCATGATTGGATTTCATGTTTCATAATATTCATGACTATGCCATTTGTTAATTCAACAAATGTTTTCCTTCATTTCAAATATATTTTTTGCTTGTTCGAATGTGGTTCAGTACAATGAATTATGAAATGCTTGATTTATAATTTCAGGACATGGAGGTGAAGACATGGATATTGCAAGTCTTTCTTTTGTTTGATGATAGTTCTTTAAATAAGCCTGTAACTGAATTACGAATCACAAGATCAAGACCTGTTTCCTTGTTTCTCTGCAAATAGTAAAACCCTTTTGTACTCTAGTAGTGTGGTTTGTCTCTAGCCCTGAATTTCATCTGATGGGAGGACTACTGTGAATATTTAATGGCTGCCTGCTGCACAAGCCCCGGTTCCACAGGCGGGACAATCTTCGACATTGTGTGTGCTGGTCTATCTATCTATCTATCTATCTATCTATCTATCTATCTATCTATCTATCTATCTATCTATCTATCTATCTATCTATCTATCTATCTATCTATCTATCTATCTATCTATCTATCTATCTATCTATCTATCTATCTATCCATCTATCTATCTATCTATATATCTATCTATCTATCTATCTATCTATCTATCTATCTATCTATCTATCTATCTATCTATCTATCTATCTATCTATATATATATATATATATTCACTTAAAAAACAAAGGTTACAGTGATGTTATAGTTAGATTCACATTTTAAACATATACAACCATAGAAATTCATCAGTTATAGTTACCTCAATTAACTATAACTTGTCCTAAGGTAACTATAACCCACACCCTCACCATGCACAGTTTTTTCATGCAAAAACGTTACTGTAAATATTACATTGATATTATAAATTATGTTATGGAAGCTGCCATGAGTGCTGTAATTTGTGGGGTAATTAGCAGTGCAAGGCGAGGGCGCAAGTTATAGTTATCTTAGGGCACAAGTTATAGTTACTTAAAGTAACTCTAACTATAACTGGTGAATTTCTGTGGTTCTGTACATTTAAAATGTGAGCAGGAGTGAGAGGTTTTACATTGGGGGTGAGAGTGGCTGTCAGATTGTCTGTCTGGGTGTGAGAGTGTGTAGGCATCAGTGTGTGAACGAGTCTGTGAGTGCATGCATGAGGGTGTCAGTGGACCTGTGAGTGCATGCATGAGTGTCTGAGTGGGTCTTTGGGTGCATGAGCATCTGAGTGGGTTTAGAAGTGGTGCCTAAATGTGTGAGTGGGTGTGTGAGTGGGAAAAATGTATTGAAAGAGAGACAGAAACAGAGAAAGAATGTGAGAGGGAAAGAAATAGAGTGTTTTATGCTTTAATATCCCATATACTTATAATGAGATATTTGTGTTTGATTTAAAATAAAAAATGTATTTATTTAAAAAAAAAACAATAATATTCTTTTTTATTAAAAGAGTAAGGAGTCCAGGTCTGTGACCTTCACACTGAGCTGTGTTTAAAAAAAATGTTTTTGATCACTCTATGGGCTATCTGGAACCGCGAGGGAGCCCTCAAGGGCCTCCCTGCGGTCTCTATATATTTATTTAGTTATTATATAGTGAGACACATAGCATGATGATGCTGACTCTAATGAAGGTGACATGGAATCATTGAGGCTGTACCAACATCTCACATCACTCCTGGGGTGACATTGCCCGCTACCAATAAGGAAATGGACTGTTCTATGAACACATATTGATGTGACACTAATGCAAAGTGCACACTGCTACACATACGGATTGAGACAATTGTACACATACATAACATATGTACAGGCACATGGACCTTCTGGCACTTAAACCTTCACCCCCACAACCAAGTTAGCCTGCAGTAGTGTAGGTACACGTTTGCACATGAGCCAACTCGATGAGGGCACAAAATATAGGTTTGCATATAACTTGTCACACATGGGATATTTGTGCATTGTCAATTGTGAACACTTCAGTGCTGCCAACTTATGGAGATGTGTTGTGCATTGTCACCTAGCCAAATCGAAGGGCCTCACTGTTGATTTTCACATGCTATTACATATGTTGAATTGGGTGGGATGTTCAGCCCAAATAGTGCAACTGTGTTACCACCACAGTGGAATCAATTCTGTGTGTGGAAGTATCATGTCACCTCCAGTGAAAGCACATGGTCACATTTTTCATATGACATAATGCATGGGAGATACACAATGAGCTGCAAGTTTACAAATGTACTGCTGATATCCGGTCAATCAGCCAAACACCAGTTTCGATAATTAAACAACCCAATGCTGAAATAACATCCTAGAACCCTAGGATCCCACACAATAACACAAACACAGATGAGTCATAGACGACACAAGATAACAACTGCCATGCAAAGTGAAAATCAAGGTGCAACCAACATCCAAATATTTACACTCATTTTCTCTTTCATCTGATAAGGGTTATTGGATCCAGCCATGGATCCTGATCCGATATGCCAGGGTACACATGGCCACACACTTGAATTGGACACCTTTGTGCAATGAACCACTGGGAATATGTGAACACATGCAGCATGGTCTGCTGGTCCTCCACAGCCACAGGAGAAACATAGGTCATTTACATGACTCAAACTGTGGTGTACCATAACTTTTTGGGATTGGAGTTGGGACTCTGTGTCACAAACACTGTACCTACCTAGCATGTTCAAATGCCAGACTCATGGGTAGTATACACACAAGTGACCATAAAGTGGTATCCAACATTCCAGTACATGTGATGGCTTACCTTTGTAACATTGCCATTATCAACCGTCCTCTATCTATCCTGTGTATAGTTTGTCATGGGAGATATTTTGTCCCCAAAGTCAGGGAAGTTCACACAGCATAAGCCACTAGGGTATGACAAACACATATCATGACTGATGTACCTCAATGAATGGCATCTGATCGTTATCCACAATTACAACCCATGCATACAAGCACATTATGCAAAACACGTCTTGTGACGTTCACACAGAGACACAACAAGAATTGAAATAGCCAATTCACAGACATAAACTCGCAGGCCATGTGTAAATTTTTTAAGTTGCGTAGGATTGCTATCCTCTACTGAGGCACCACCTGCTCAAACTAGGGAATACAAATTTTAATTCCAAATGTTTGGTTTGCTGTTGCGTCAGTGAAGAGTACTAATCCGGCACAACAACATGAGTATTATGGTCCACGGTAGTGTGGTCTGCCACATGTGCCCAAAATCTGGAACACACACAGCAGGCCCTAACAGCCTATCTTTGTATAGTTATAGCATTCATGTACGTAAAAAATGAGAAAAATGACACAAACACAGTTAAAGACAGATATTTTGATGCAAACACATAAAAAATGCTGCATATGCGTCAAAAAATGCTGCATAGGCGTTAAAAAATGACGCTCACAGCCATTATACATCGATTGGTCCCTAGCATTAATTCCAACACTGCACCCCATGAAATTGATTATCCATGAAAAATATATTGATCTTTGAATGCCGGGTAATTTTTAAGTATATGCGTAAATAAATATTGACGCAAAGGCCGTAAGCGTCATAAAATTTCATGCATCATAATAAAAATGCATCGCATTTGAGACATGAAGTGATGTAATCGGATATCCTGTTTACAGAAATGGTACAGTGGGTGTACTTTCACTTTCAGTTTGCAGTCTGTGATTTTTCTAGACTGTTTGGCTGTGTTGAGAGTTGTGTCTGTCCAAATTGTGCTTTTGTCCCCTGTGTGCCATTCCAATTGTCATCTGTTGTTTTTGTAATTGTCGCAGTAATTCAGTGTAAGTGTGTTTTTGTCATTTTTTGTGTCTAATTTTGGCTTAGTACTGTTGGGAGTATGTAGTGGGTATTGTTAGTTGGGGGATTGTTGGGCTGTTTGAGGGTTCTTTAAGTTTCATTTTCCTACCTCCTTTCCCTGCATTTCCCTCTTTTCCCTTTCCTATCCTTATTATTTTCTGTGATTGTTGGAAAATGGGTTATTGGTAGGGCAGGTAGATACCTACACCTAGCAACAAGCCACTAACCTCCACATAGGTACAGTTAGGTCTCAGTAAATTAATCCCAGCTCTACCCTTGGTAGCTTGGCATCGAGCGTCAAGGCTTAACTTAGGAGACAAAGTGTAAAGCATTCAAATATCACAAAACAGTAATTAAATAAAACACAGGAAACAGTTTAAAAATCCAAAACCAATTTATAAAAATAGCTTATATTTTTATCTTTAAAATGACACAAAAACGATTACAATCGGTTCAGGGGAACCGGAGATATGAATTTTTAAAGTGTTATTATTTTCTAGCGCTTAGAAACAAAAAGCGCCAATCGGGTCATCTGGTTGCACCAGGACCGGGGCAAAGTCAAACTTTCAGGCCGACCGCGATGGAGCCCTGCTCGGCTACAAGTCGCGGGAGGCCTCGGTTAAAAAGTTAACTTCTGACTTAGTCTCTTTTTTGATGTTTTTCTTCCCCGGGACGAACCTGCCAGTTGAATCCGACCTCCTGGAGCCCTTGTCCGGATACGCGAAGTCGGTTTCCTCGGTGGTGATTTTTACCTTCGGACTTAGTCGTTTTTTCGAGATGAAAATCCTTCGACCGGGGTAAACCTGGATCTTGATCCGACGTCCATGGAGCCCTTCTCGGATACGATGGCTGGGAGGTCCCGGTCAACTTTTTACGTTCGGACTTAGTCTCTTTTTTGGATGTTTTTCTTTACCGGGACGAACCACGAAGTCAGGCCGGGTCACGGTTGAGGCAAGCCGGCTAGAATTTCCGCGTCGGGTCGGTCACTTTATGGAGCTTTTTTTCAAAAATTCTCCAATCTTTTCCAAACTTCTGGGGCTTCACCCAGATGTTCTTTTAAGGTTCTTTTGGGGTCCACAGCTCACCCCAAGGGTCCAGAAGTTCTGTGATGGTCCTTGGGGGGTGCGGACTTCAACTCCCAGAATGCACCTGGCGCAAACTCCTTTTTGGCCACTGGACAGTGGTCAGCTGGTCGCTTTCTTCAGGACTTGGTGCAGGGGACTCTGGTTTAGCAATTTTTCACCTGTAGCAAACAGGGAGTCCCTCCTTGAACCAGTTGAAGCCAGGCAAAGTCCTTCTTGTGGTGAAGCCCAAGTGTGCAGCTGGTGCAGTCCTTCTGAGTGCAGGGTCCAGGTGCAGGCCAGGGGTCCAGCAGGGCAGTCCTTCTTCTTCTTTAGTTCCTTTCTTGTTGAATTCTGGAGGGGATCTGAGGCGTGGGTGCAGGTCTGCCAGTTTTATCCTTGCTCCTGGGTGAAAAGCAGGGGGGCCCTGGTTCTCCAATCAGGGACAGGGTCATCCCCCTGTGATGACCACTTCCTGGGAAGTGTGGCAAAAATCCATCCCAGAAGGCAACAGTCTCTAAAAATCCAAAATGGATGAATCTGATTTTTGGAGGAGAGATCTGGCTGAGCCCACCCACTGGTGTGGCTAAAAATCATAAACACACCCCTCTCCTGCCCTCTCCTAATCTAATCAAGGGGGCACCTAGCTGTCTGGGGTTGCAGGATGTGGGGGTGTTGTTGGGTGCTCCAGATGTCCTTCTCTGCCTTTGAAGACCAGTTTGGCAGCCCTCCCCTTCCTGCCTCACCATCTGCTGAGGGGAGATTGTCTCCCCCAAGCACATTCCTTTGTGTGAAGCCAGGCCACTTCACACCTCATTAAAGTAGCCTGGCAGAAGCTGCTGCAGGCTGGCCAATCAGAGCACAGCAGCAAAAACAATGCAGAGATGAAATTGGCAACTTTTTAGGTAAAGTCTAAACTTTTTACCTGAACTGGTTATATTAAATCCAACAACTGGAAGTTGTGGGATTTATTATAACAATCAATTTGATACCAAATTCTTGGTATGTAACATTTAAGGAGACTTTAAAATTTAAAATAAAGTCTGCCCATTCTAGCCTATGAAGGCCATTTACTTCCATGAGGGAAAAACGAATTTGGCTGTTTTTACCTCACCAGGGCTTATAAATCTATTTTTATAAAGTCCCTGCTTATAGTTACATGGCACCCAGCCCTAGGGGCACATAGGGCACACCTTAGGGGTGACTTATATGTAAAAATAAGGTAGTTTAAGACTTTGGAAGTACCTTTAATTCCAAAGTCGAATTTGCATATAACTTTAATTTAAAAGCAGCCAGCAAGGCAGGCTTGCTTTTAAAATGACACTGGGCACCTCAGCAATGCACCTAGGTGTGCACCACCTATGCTGTGGTCCCTAAACCTACATGCCCTACCATATACTAGGGACTTATAGGTAGGTTAACTTAGCCAATTATAATTAGCCTAATTTGCATATCCATTTTACACAGAGCACTGGCCCTGGGACTGGTAAGCAGTACCCAGGGCACAGCCAAGAGTCAGTAACCACCAGTACCTATCCAGAAAGAGTGGGGGTGATCAGGCAAAAAAAAAGGACTTTCCTACAGTGATGTTGGACAGGCCACATCTGGGGAGAATGGGTGAGGAGGAGCTGCGGGCTTTCATTTGGCTGGTGTGCCACTTCCTCCCCCTGAGGTTAGAGGCTGGTGGCAGGGTGATACAGGGGTATCACACCGTGGTTTAGAGGCTCAGGTGGTCCAAGGTGCTGTTCCACCTGAAGAGGGTATTCAACAGCCAGCGCAACTACCACCAACTCAAACATCACTGGGCTAACCTTGTTCAAACTAATGTGTACAGTAAAATGCTCTTTAGTGACAGTAGCAGATTTGGTGACATGCTGCATGCAATGTTTGTGGACATGTGGAATGCAAGTTGAGCATACAGGGGCCCTGATTTATACAATATTTGCTACGCATTACCGTCATTTGTTGATGCAACAGCTGCAAAAACTTACAAAACACAACTTGATCTTGTAAATTAGTGCTGCTTTGACATCAATAGATGATGGTAATATGGCACAAACAATTGTTTTATTCATGGTCTATGAGTGTACCAGGAATGAGATGTATTTCACATGCTAAAGCAAGGAATGAATGTAGTCCCCAATAATTTGTAATACATGTCTGAACTGTATTCATCGCCATATGTACAAAGATCTTCCTAACCTCTGGTAATATCTTAGGCTGATATTTTGACTTGGTTTGTGCAGCATTTAAATTAATCATGGATGCCAAAGTAATGCACACTGGATAATGTCTAAATGTCTGGTGCTACTTTCCATAGCTGTAGCGCAAAAACAGTAACACATAAAATAAATTAAAAAATCTACCTTTATGTTCATTGTTCCTGTGTGTTTTAATTTGCCTTGGGCACAATCGCTGGTACAGAGCTGATGCATTTGCCATCTGTGTCACTTTATAGCCAAGCAATTTTCATAAGTTAATGGGTCATCATGGGATCCCTGAACTTTGTGAATGCATGGTCACAAATTATTTATTTGCGTGATGTTGTGCAAGGGAGCCCTGACTGCTTCCATCATACATTTAAAGTGATGAAATAGTTTGCTAGTTTACATTTGGTACACCCCTGCTGATCTAGTGCAGCATATGTACAATAGTTAACTTCTCAGTATGAAGGCTATGACAGACATGGGTGTATGCTAAGATCAGCAGACCAGTATTCCTGTGACTGCTGCCATTCCCAAGGTGCATACAAATTGAGACCTACCTCATCAAGATAGCCACAGTAGGACATTTGCTAAACCATGTTTCACTTAGGGGACAGTGTCAGTTTGTTGTATAAACACAGATCACCCAACTTGGCACATGTAAGATGATGAATGTGGCTAACTGTGATCTACAATACCCAATATAGGTACACAGGGCCCTGAGTAACACATTTCAGGTGCAATGACTACACCTGTGCCCATGCATTCTGTCACGGATGGTCAAATTAGACACAGTCAGCATATATTTCTTTGTTGTTTTGATTTAGATAAATGCCCAATCCATGTTTAGCGTAACATTGCCATCAAGAAACACACAGGATCCCTGCCATCATGGTATCATAGGGGGCATATACAGCTGTGGGTACACTGGCAATGTGGCATTTGTAACCTACAGACAGCACAGGCCCACATATAATGGACCATAGAAAGCACAATAATTCCTGAACTAAACCCAACCCACATGAGCATCACACAGTAACTGATTGTCCCTTGATGCACAAGCCACAATACCTGAGTGACTGGTATTGTAGTGCACCAGGAATGTGGCTTTGCATGTCTCTCATAACAACAAATTAAGAAATGGAGGACCCTCTAGAAAGAATTCTGCACAAAATTGAGTACTCATGTTTGTCACCACATGATTGTTAGGGCCAGTGCATGTATGCATATGTGTGCCTATCAATCACTTGAGTGACAGGGTCAATACATCTTTGCAGTGGTTTGCAGTGGTACGTCTGTTGGGGTGTCTACATGCCTGAGGTGCTGCTCTATAATCTAAATTGTCACACACAGTGATTTTTTTTTCCAAGTTTTGTTCAGTGAGCAGACATTGAGCACATTTCACCCTCCATGTGTTGGAGAAGTGGCTCGATTTGCAGACCCCGACATATCCAGTAAGTGTTGATATGTTAGTTCTGTGTTGTGTTTGCAGCTGTTGTGTGATTGACTCCTGTGTGTTGGACTCATTGCAAGGTATGATGTGCTGGCACATGATCTGATATGTGACTTGCCAGGCGTTTGACATTTTGTTCCATGTTTGAGTTGGACAATCAGTGGCGGAGAGTCATATTTTGGGATTCTAGTGCTGAGCTATAGGCATGGGCAGGTGAGGTCAGGATCAAGGCTGCGCGTGGTCCAGGTTCCACTGAAGGTCCGCTGTGCGGATTTGCGGCACTTTATGCGCACCACTGGTCTTCCCCGCTTGTTCCAAGAATGGCCAGCAGCGTTGTTTGCCCTGTGGTAAAGCTCACATAGCTGCAGGTTCAGGCCATTGGTGGTCAAGATGCACTTATCAGTGCTATTCTATGAAGGGACTACATTTCCCATGTTTTTAGAGGAAGCAGCCATCTTGGGGTGTGGCTGGCCTATAAAGCCCAGCCACACCCAACCTTGTGGCTCACTATTTTGAAGACTTCGATGCAGTCAGACCTCAAGGGACCTTTCTCTGGAGGAAAGCAGATTTTTTTCAAAGGCATCTTGGCAGAAACTCGAAGGATCCTGTTATTCCATTTGGGAATTCAGGCACGAGTAGGTCGTAGTCATGGGCGGTAAGGTCGTGAAGAGCCCAAGTCAAATGGGAGTTGATTCTTCCTAACTTTCAGCTTTCCCCTAGCCTAACGAGCCTGGCGTTTTAGGCCACTTCAGTAAAGCGCTTCAGTTCATGGCAACAAACGCGCTCTGTAAAGCGCTTCAGTTCACGGCAGTAAACACGCTCAGTAAAGCGCTTCTATTCACGGCAGCATACGTGCACCATAAAGCACTTCAGTTCACGGCAGCAAATGCGCTCAGGAAAGCGCTTCAGTTCACGGCAGCCAACGCGTTCCGTAAAGTGCTTCAGTTCACGGCAGCAAACGCATTCCATAAAGCGCTTCAGTTCATGGCAGCAAACGCGTTCAGTAAAGCGCTTCAGTTCACGGCAGCCAATGCACTCAGTAGAGCCCGTCAGTTCACGGCAGCAAACGCGCTCAGTAAATCGCTTCAGTTCACGGCAGCAAACGCGCTCAGTAAAGCGATTCAGTTCACAGCAGCCAACGCTCTCCGTAAAGCACTTCAGTTCACAGTAGCAAATGCGCTCCTTAAAGCGCTTCAGTTCACGGCAGTAAACGCACTCAGTAAAGCGCTTCAATTCACGGCAGCAACGAGCTATCGATAAAGCGATTCAGTTCACAATAATAATGCGCACTGACTTACCGCTTCAATCAAAAGGAAAAAACGCGCATTGGCATATCGCTTCAGGTCCAGAGGACAAAAAGGTGCTTTGGTCACAATATTTGAAAGCACTTCAGTTCACAGAGCCCTTGGCTCAATACTTAAAGCGCTTTTCATGTACAGGAGAACTTTTATCCAAAAAGGGTTTCAAAGATAAAGAAATCACAGTGTCATTGTTTTAGGATGCATGATATGTGAGATACATATTAAGCTGCTTTATATTGTATGAAAAGACCTCTTTAAGTGTTTTACGAGTCTTCTAAACTGAGATCTGATGTTTAGAGCTTTATCAATGCATAAGTGGTTCTATGATTGATATTTAAGAGAGTGTCCATGGTCTAAAACTCTGGTCTTCTTGGGACTCTGAGGTCTCATTTCATTCTGGTGTTGTGTTTTACAGAAGGGCTATTGCCCAAGCACAAAGAGTATCAATCTGGTATTATGGAGATGCATGTATGCAAAGGCTCTAATGGTAAATTAGATTGTCATTAATGAGTATATGCATACTTGTTCTAACCTTTTCCTTTTCAGATCTCTCTCCCAGCTTTTCCCTACCTTAATTCCCTTTCCCCCACCTGGCTTCATCATAACACTGTGCTATTAAAGCTTTCTGAGTCTATGACGCCGGGAGGTGGGCCTTCTCGTTCAGCAGCGTGCAGATCCCGAGGAAAAGACACTTTGACAGGTGAACAGGGTGATATTTGTTGCTACATTTATGCCAATGACAAATTAGGAGGTGTCCATGTTCATGATTTAGTCAGCAAGTCATACCCTGATTCATACAGACCAGTGATGCCAAAGTATTACCCACAGACTAGAGCCTCCTTGTTAACTAATGAACATGTAGGACTGTATGTTTGACTTCCTAGCAGCATCTGGACCCACATGTTGAGCTACATGTATGCGGCACCTGAATAGAATGTCATAGGTGTGCATGCAGGTCAAGCCCAGATGGCTGCTTGCATCTATGTGCTTGTTTTAGGAAAGGTATTAGTGAGATCAAATGATGTTGACAATTGTCCGCAATTAGGGACATAAATGTGGATGTGATTGTCCATTGTTTGAGTCAATCCTATTTGGCAGCCCTCCTTACCTGTGGTGGACTGACTAAACCCATGGGCAGCTGTCCAAAGCTTCCTGGCTGTCCTTGATGTTTAAAAGTATGAGTTGCATGTCCATCACCCCTGAGGCACAGAGTTAGGGCTATGAAATATGTGTACCTAGGTGTGAGGATCCCAGTGTAGAAGACAGACATGTAATTCCAACATTCATTTGTTCCAACCTAGGATAACCCCTCGTGATTAGCAACTGCATGCCATCCAGGCAATGCCATTGACAAATCACAGATCTTGTGGGCCTTGATTGTCATCCAGAAGATATTCATTAGTTGGCCTGTCACATGTTGAGTACTTGCAGCATTTGTTATGTGACTAATGGCAGAACAATGATGCACAGATCATGTAAGTAGGTACACAGCTTTTTGAGCATTGCTGGGCTGTTAGATAGGAGATGTGTAGGCTGTGTTGGCATGTCATTCCTCTGGGACATTCTATGACCTGTACTGTGATTTGGACTGTTTAAGCTTATTATGAGGAAGTGTTAGAATATCATCAGTAGATGTATCACACAATAATGTCACAAATGTTTGGCTTTCTCTATTTTTACAGCTGCCAACATGAATGCCCATCAGATCAGGGAATTCCAGAGGCAGGTGATGCGTTACCGCCACATGATGGATGTGGAGCCTGGGTTCCGCAATATGGCACGGCGTTAGCACCATGAGAGAGCCACAGGGGTCTTGAGGGCATTTGCCCAAGGGGGGCCATCCTTGCTCACAACAGCCACCACCACCAGCACAACCACTCCGACCACAGTCATACAAAGGATGACAGCCACTGTTGCAGGTCCCTCTAACTCATCAGCTCCAGGCCCACAGACAGCAGCTCCTTCACCTCCCCCTCCAAGCACAGCACCGACACCAGCACTACCATCCACTAGTGGCACACATACAACCCCTGCTGCAGTGATAGACAATGCAGAATTCCAACAAATGAGACGTGAAATCCAACAGATGTTGCCCAGGATGGACAGGCTGCAGCAGGAGGTGTCCTGCAATAGCAGGAGACTGCGTGGAATAAAGAAGATCCTGCGGAGGGCAAACTTGTGACTTTGTGACCCTCAGCCATGATTCCCTCCCCTCCCTCCTCTTTCCTGGTTCTTGTATTTAGTGGGTTTAGGGGGCTTAGTGTTAGTGTTAGGTTAGTTAAATCTAGCTCAACCCTTGGTAGCTTGGCAACGAGCGACAAGGCTTAACTTAGGAGACAAAGCGTAAAGCATTCAAATATCACAAAGCAGTAATTAAAATAAACACAGGAAACAGTGTAAAAATCCGAAATCAATTTATACAAATAGAAAACATTTTTAGCTTTAAAATGACACCAAAACAAATAAAATTGGATAAGGGAAACCGGAGATATAAATTTTTTAAAGAATTATTGCTTTCTAGTGCATAGAAACAGAAAGCGCCAATCTGGTCATCTGGTCGCACCTCGACTGGGGCAAAGTCAAAGTTTAAGGCCGACCGTGATGGAGCCCGGCTAAGGTACAGCCCACGGGAGGCCTCGGTCAAAAGTTTACCTTAGAACTTACTCCTTTCTCTGAAGATTTTCTTCAGTGGGACGAACCTTCCAGTGCAATCTGACCTCCTGGAACTCTTCCTCGGATACTCGTCGTGGGAGCCCTCGGTGGAGATTTTTACCTTTGGACTTAGTCATTTTTTTCGAGGTGAAAATCCTTCGACCGGGGCAAACCTGGCTCTTGATCTGATGTCCTTGGAGCCCTCCTCGGATACGCAGGCTGGGAGGTCCCGGTCAACTTCCTACATTCGGACTTAGCCTCTTTTTTGGAGATTTTCTTCACTGGGATGAACCTGCAGGTCAGGCCGGTCGCGGTTGAGGCAAGCCGGCTAGAGTTGCCGCAACGGCTCAGTCCCTCTATGGAGCTTTTTTCTAAAAGTTCTCCAAACTTCTGGCTCTTCTTCCAGATGTTCTTTTAAGGTTCTTTTGAGGTCTACAGCTCACCCCAAGGTTCCAGAAACTCTGAGATGCTCCTTGAGGGTGTTGGCTACATCTCCCAGAATGCACCTGGTGCAAACTCCTTTTTGGCCTCTGGGCAGTGGTCAGCTGGTTAGTTTCCTCAGGAGTTGGTGCAGGGGACTCTGGTTAGCAATTTTTCACCTGTAGCAAACAGGGAATCCCTCCTTGAACCAGTTGAAGCCAGGCAAAGTCCTTCTTGTGGCAAAGCCCATGTGTGCAGCTGTTGCAGTCCTCCAGAGTGCAGGGTCCAGGTGCAGACCAGGGGTCCAGCAGGGCAGTCCTTCTTCTCCTGTAGTTCTTCCTTGTTGGAATCAGATGGGGATCTGAGGTGTGGGTGCAGGTCTGCCAGTTTTATCCTTCCTCCTAGGTGAAAAAAAGGGGGGTCCTGGTTCTCCAATCAGGGGCAGGGTCCTTCCCCCTGTAATGACCACTTCCTGGGAAGTGTGGCACAAATCAATCCCAGGGGGAAACATTCCTCAAAAATCCATCATGGCTGAAAGTGATTTTTGGGGGATACATCTGGCTGAGCCCACCCACTGGTGTGGCTAAAATTCCTAAACACACCTTTCTCCTAATTTAATCACGGGGTCACCTAATTGTCTGGGTTTTCAGCATGTGAGGGTGTTGCTGGGTTGCTCCAAATGTCCTTCTCTGCCTTTGAAGACCAGTTTGGCAGCTCTCCCCCTTCCTGCTTCACCGTCTGCTGAGGAGAGCTCTCCTCCCCCACGCACATCTCGTTGTGCTGAGCCAGGCCACTTCACGCCTCATTAAGGCAGCCTGGCCAGGCTGCCAGAGGCTGGCCAATCAGAGCACAGCAGCAAAAACACTGCAGGGCTGAAGTTGGCAACTTTTCAGGTAAAGTTTAAAACCCTTTACCTGAACAAGTTATTTAAATCCCACAACTGGAAGTTGTGGGATTTATTATAACAATTAATTTGATACCAAACTCCTGGTATCTGTTACTTAAGGGTATTTGTAAAATTAAAATAAATTCTCCCCATTCTAGCCTATGGAGGCCATTCACTACAATGAGGGAAAAACAAATTTGGCTGTTTTACCTCACCAGGGCTTATAAAACTATTTTTATTAGGTCCCTGCTTACAGTTTCATGGCACCCAGCCCTAGGGGCTCATAGGGCACACCTTAGGGGTGACTTATATAAAAAAAATAAGGCCCTTTAAGACTTTGGAACTACTTTTAATTCCAAAGTCGTATTTGCATGTAACTTTAATTTAAAAGCAGCCAGCAAGGCAGGCCTGCCTTTAGAATGACACTGGGCACCTCAGCAGTGCACCTATTGGGGCACTACCTATGCTAGGGTCCCTAAACCTCCATGCCCTACAATATACTAGGGACGTATAGGTAGGTTAATTTTGCCAATTATTGTTCACAGAGCACAGGCCCTGGGACTGGTTGTCAGTACCCAGGGCACCATCAGAGTCAGGAAAACACCAGCAAAAAGTGGAAAATGGGGGCAAAAGGTTAGGGGGGCTCTGCAATCAGCCCTGTTCTCTCACATATGTAGTATTGTATACATAACTATCATTTCTTACATTGTACTCCCAGGTTACAGATTTGTCGATACACTCATATACATCCATTCCTGCTGTATGGTGTGTGTGTGATGAAAGTTTATAGTCAGATGTCACATACATAATGATTGTCTTGAAGGGAATTTTGAACACATTGATTTTTCAGCTTAAACATACCGTGAAGCAGACTTTTTCAGTCCAACACAGCATTATACTGTTAGTTTTCTATTTACTTCAGAAATAACCCTCAGGAAGCGCAGATGATGATACAATCCAGACCCCAGTGCGTAGTTATCAGCCCGCAATCTTTCAACGTAGCTTTATTGACAATCTATGGCCATTGACATATGACATACATCACTAATCTCCCACACAGTTGATGTGTCACAGAGAGAAAGTGGTTGTGTAAGTGCTATTTATTTTAAAGTGCTGTGGTGCAATATTTATATAGTCCAGGATTGTGATTCCATCAGTGTGACGCCTTCTATTGTGATACTACACAGGTGCAATGGGACATGTCATTGGACATGCTGGGGTGAAGTGTCATACAGTGCGGAGGAACATGAATTGCCAATGAGGTAGTGTAGGAAAGTACCATCTTGCCTGGCATGTTACCCCCATTGTTCACTGTATATATGTTGTTTTAGTTGTATGTGTCACTGGGACCCTGGTAACCCAGGGCCCCAGTGCTCATAAGGGTGCCTGAATGTGTTACCTGTGTAGTGACTAACTGTCTCACTGAGGCTCTGCTAATCAGAACCTCAGTGGTTATGCTCTCTCATTTCTTTCCAAATTGTCACTAACAGGCTAGTGACCATTTTTACCAATTTACATTGGCTTACTGGAACACCCTTATAATTCCCTAGTATATGGTACTGAGGTACCCAGGGTATTGGGGTTCCAGGAGATCCCTATGGGCTGCAGCAATTCTTTTGCCACCCATAGGGAGCTCTGACAATCCTTACACAGGCCTGCCACTGCAGCCTGAGTGAAATAACGTCCACGTTATTTCACAGCCATTTTACACTGCACTTAAGTAACTTATAAGTCACCTATATGTCTAACCTTTACCTGGTAAAGGTTAGGTGCAAAGTTACTTAGTGTGAGGGCACCCTGGCACTAGCCAAGGTGCCCCCACATTGTTCAGAGCCAATTCCCTGAACTTTGTGAGTGCGGGGACACCATTACACGCGTGCACTACATATAGGTCACTACCTATATGTAGCTTCACAATGGTAACTCCGAATATGGCCATGTAACATGTCTATGATCATGGAATTGCCCCCTCTATGCCATCCTGGCATAGTTGGCACAATCCCATGATCCCAGTGGTCTGTAGCACAGACCCTGGTACTGCCAAACTGCCCTTCCTGGGGTTTCACTGCAGCTGCTGCTGCTGCCAACCCCTCAGACAGGCATCTGCCCTCCTGGGGTCCAGCCAGGCCTGGCCCAGGATGGCAGAACAAAGAACTTCCTCTGAGAGAGGGTGTGACACCCTCTCCCTTTGGAAAATGGTGTGAAGGCAGGGGAGGAGTAGCCTCCACCAGTCTCAGGAAATGCTTTCTTGGGCACAGATGTGCCCAATTCTGCATAAGCCAGTCTACACCGGTTCACGGACCCCTTAGCCCCTGCTCTGGCGCGAAACTGGACAAAGGAAAGGGGAGTGACCACTCCCCTGACCTGCACCTCCCCTGGGAGGTGTCCAGAGCTCCTCCAGTGTGCTCCAGACCTCTGCCATCTTGGAAACAGAGGTGCTGCTGGCACACTGGACTGCTCTGCGTGGCCAGTGCCACCAGGTGACGTCAGAGACTCCTGCTGATAGGCTCCTTCAGGTGTTAGTAGCCTATCCTCTCTCCTAGGTAGCCAAACCCTCTTTTCTGGCTATTTAGGGTCTCTGTCTCTGGGGAAACTTTAGATAACGAATGCATGAGCTCAGCCGAGTTCCTCTGCATCTCTCTCTTCACCTTCTGATAAGGAATCGACCGCGCTGGAAGCCTGCAAACCTGCAACATAGTAGCAAAGATGACTACTGCAACTCTGTAACGCTGATCCTGCCGCCTTCTCGACTGTTTTCCTGCTTGTGCATGCTGTGGGGGTAGTCTGCCTCCTCTCTGCACCAGAAGCTCTGAAGAAATCTCCCGTGGGTCGACGGAATCTTCCCCCTGCAACCGCAGGCACCAAAAAGATGCATTACCAGTCCCCTGGGTCTCCTCTCAGCATGACGAGCGAGGTCCCTCGAATCCAGCGACTCTGTCCAAGTGACCCCCACAGTCCAGTGACTCTTCAGCCCAAGTTTGGTGGAGGTAAGTCCTTGCCTCACCTCGCTGGGCTGCATTGCTGGGAACCGCGACTTTGCAGCTACTCCGGCCCCTGTGCACTTCCGGTGGAAATCCTTTGTGCACAGCCAAGCCTGGGTCCACGGCACTCTAACCTGCATTGCACGACTTTCTAAGTTGGTCTCCGGCGACGTGGGACTCCTTTGTGCAACTTCGGCGAGCACCATTTCACGCATCCTCGTAGTGCTTGTTTCTGGCACTTCTCTGGGTGCTACCTGCTTCAGTGAGGGCTCTTTGTCTTGGTCGACGTCCCCTCTCTCTTCAGGTCCAATTTGCGACCTTCTGGTCCCTCCTGGGCCCCAGCAGCATCCAAAAACGCCAAACGCACGATTTGCGACTAGCAAGGCTTGTTGGCGTCCTTCCGGCGGGAAAACACTTCTGCACGACTCTCTAAGGCGAGAGGGATCCGTCCACCAAAGGGGAAGTCTCTAGCCCTTTTCGTTCCTGCAGTAACCTCAGCTTCTTCTGTCCAGTAGAAGCTTCTTTGCACCCGCAGCTGGCATTTCCTGGGCATCTGCCCATCTCCGACTTGCTTGTGACTTTTGGACTTGGTCCCCTTGTTCCACAGGTACCCTAGATTGGAAATCCACAGTTGTTGCATTGCTGGTTTGTGTCTTTCCTGCATTATTCCTCTAACACGACTACTTTGTCCTTAGGGGAACTTTAGTGCACTTTGCACTCACTTTTCAGGGTCTTGGGGAGGGTTATTTTTCTAACTCTCACTATTTTCTAATAGTCCCAGCGACCCTCTACAAGGTCACATAGGTTTGGGGTCCATTCGTGGTTCGCATTCCACTTTTGGAGTATATGGTTTGTGTTGCCCCTATCCCTATGTTTCCCCATTGCATCCTATTGTAACTATACATTGTTTGCACTGTTTTCTAAGACTATACTGCATATTTTTGCTTTTGTGTATATATATCTTGTGTATATTTCCTATCCTCTCACTGAGGGTACACTCTAAGATACTTTGGCATATTGTCATAAAAATAAAGTACCTTTATTTTTAGTATAACTGTGTATTGTGTTTTCTTATGATATTGTGCATATGACACTAAGTGGTACTGTAGTAGCTTCACCCGTCTCCTAGTTCAGCCTAAGCTGCTCTGCTAAGCTACCATTATCTATCAGCCTAAGCTGCTAGACACCCTATACACTAATAAGGGATAACTGGGCCTGGTGCAAGGTGCAAGTACCCCTTGGTACTCACTACAAGCCAGTCCAGCCTCCTACATTGGTTGTGCAGTGGTGGGATAAGTGCTTGAGACTACTTACCACTCTTGTCATTGTACTTTTCATAAGAGAAAAATATACAAAACAAGGTCAGTGTATATACACATAGCCAAAAAGTTTTGCATTTCCTCTTTTCACTCTTTTCTAAGTGCTGAAAAGTACTCCTAAACTTTCAAAAAGTTCTTAAAAGTTTAAAAAGTTTTTTCTGTCTTTCCAAAAAGTTCTGAAAACTTTTTTCCCTTTTTCTATCACTTTAACTCTCTCTAAAAAATGTCTGGCACAGGCCAAAGTGTTGATCTGTCCAAACTTGCATATGACAACCTTAGCTGGAAAAGAGCAAGGAGTCTCTGTATAGAGAGAGGTTTGAGTGTAGGGAAGAATCCTTCCTTGGAACTGTTACTTAACATGCTTAGAGAACAGGATAAGGCCATAGGTGCCCCATCTGTTGAAAAAATACCTAAGAGTTCCCAATCTGATTCAGGGACTCCCCCAGGAAAAGATTCAGGAAAGAAACTTCCTAGCCTGCCCATTACTAGACAATCTAGCATAGATGGTAATGATGATGAGCCACACCAAATAAATAGTGTTGTCTCACATCATAGCAAAAGCATTTATTCTCACCATACTGGTAGTAATGTTTCTGTAAACCAAGCTGTTAGGGTGCCTTCTGTAAGGGACAGGTCTCCTTCTGTTAATTCCCATCATAGCTCTGTTTCTAGAAATGTCCCTCCCACCAACCCTGATGACAGAATGTTAGAGAGGGAACTCAATAAGTTGAGGGTGGAACAAACCAGACTGAAGCTTAAAAAGCAACAGCTGGATTTGGATAGACAGTCTTTTGAATTAGAGAAGGAAAGACAGAAGTTGGGTTTAGATACCCATGGTGGCAGCAGCAGTATTCCCCATAGTCATCCTGCAAAAGAGCATGATTCCAGGAATCTGCACAAGATAGTTCCCCCTTATAAGGAGGGGGATGACATTAACAAGTGGTTTGCTGCACTTGAGAGGGCCTGTGTTGTACAGGATGTCCCTCAAAGGCAGTGGGCTGCTATCCTATGGCTATCATTTAGTGGAAAAGGTAGGGATAGGCTCCTTACTGTGAAAGAAAATGATGCTAATAATTTCCAAGTTCTTAAGAATGCACTCCTGGATGGTTATGGCTTAACCACTGAACAGTACAGGATAAAGTTCAGAGAGACCAAAAAGGAGTCTTCACAAGACTGGGTTGATTTCATTGACCAGGCAGTGAAGGCCTTGGAGGGGTGGTTACATGGCAGTAAAGTTACTGATTATGACAGCCTGTATAACTTGATCCTGAGAGAGCATATTCTTAATAATTGTGTGTCTGATTTGTTGCACCAGTACTTGGTGGACTCTGATCTGACCTCTCCCCAAGAATTGGGAAAGAAGGCAGACAAATGGGTCAGAACAAGAGTGAACAGAAAAGTTCATACAGGGGGTGACAAAGATGGCAACAAAAGGAAGGATGGTAAGTCTTCTGACAAGGGTGGGGACAAATCTAAAAATGAGTCTTCATCAGGCCCACAAAAACACTCTGGTGGGGGTGGTGGGTCCAAATCCTCCTTTAATCAGAACAAGGAAAAGAAACCATGGTGCTATTTATGTAAAATAAAAGGCCATTGGACAACAGATCCCAGTTGTCCAAAGAAAGGCACCACTGCTCCTACCACTACAACCCCTACTGCTACACCTAGTGTCCCTACTAATAGCAGTGGTGGTGGGAGCAAACCTACTAATAGCCAATCCAAGGGAGTAGCTGGGCTCACTTTTGGTAACTTAGTTGGGGTTGGTCTGATTAGGGAGACCACAGAGGCTACTTTAGTCTCTGAAGGGGCTATTGATTTAGCCACTTTGGTTGCTTGCCCCCATAACTTGGAGAAGTACAAGCAACTAACCCTAATAAATGGTGTTGAGGTCCAGGCCTACAGGGACACAGGTGCCAGTGTCACAATGGTGATTGAGAAACTGGTGCACCCTGAACAACACATACTTGGACACCAGTACCAAGTAACCGATGCTCACAACATAACACAAAGCCACCCCATGGCTGTTGTAAATCTCAACTGGGGGGGGGGTAACTGGTCCAAAGAAAGTTGTGGTAGATTCAGATTTACCTGTAGACTGTCTATTAGGGAATGATTTGGAGACATCAGCTTGGTCAGATGTGGAGTTGGAGGCCCATGCAGCAATGCTGGGCATCCCAGGGCATATTTTTGCTTTGACAAGGGCTCAGGCCAAAAAGCAAAAAGGACAGGGAAGCTTGGATCCTGGAACAATGGACCAAGTGCTCCCTAAAGCTAGGGCTAGTAGAAGCAAACCACTTCCTACTATCCCTCCCTCTACAGTGGATTCTAATTCTAAGGAAGAAGAATTCCCTCCCTGTGCAGAACCTACACCAGAGGAGCTGGAAGCAGACACTGCTGAGCTTTTGGGTGAAGGGGGGCCTGCCAGAGAGGAGCTGAGTGTGGCACAGCAAACCTGTCCCACATTAGAGGGTCTCAGACAGCAAGCTGTCAAACAGGCTAATGGGGATGTCAGTGACTCTCACAGAGTTTACTGGGAGGACAACCTCTTGTACACTGAGCATAGGGATCCTAAACCTGGAGCTGCCAGGAGATTAGTGATTCCTCAGGAGTACAGAAAGTTCCTCCTAACACTGGCACATGACATTCCCTTAGCTGGGCACCTAGGACAAATGAAAACTTGGGACAGGCTTGTTCCCCTGTTTCATTGGCCTAGGATGTCTGAGGACACAAAGGAATTTTGTAAGTCTTGTGAAACCTGTCAAGCCAGTGGCAAGACAGGTGGCACACCAAAGGCACCCCTTATTCCACTGCCTGTGGTTGGGGTTCCCTTTGAAAGGGTAGGGGTTGACATAGTTGGCCCCCTTGACCCTCCTACTGCTTCAGGCAATAGGTTTATCTTGGTGGTAGTGGACCATGCCACAAGATATCCTGAAGCTATTCCTTTAAGGACCACTACAGCTCCTGCAGTGGCAAAGGCCCTCCTGGGAATATTTTCCAGGTTGGGCTTTCCAAAGGAAGTAGTATCAGACAGAGGAAGCAATTTCATGTCTGCATACTTAAAGGCCATGTGGAAGGAGTGTGGTGTAACGTACAAGTTCACAACACCCTATCATCCACAAACAAATGGACTGGTGGAGAGATTTAATAAAACTCTCAAAGGCATGATTATGGGTCTCCCTGAAAAACTCCGCAGGAGATGGGATATCCTTCTACCATGCCTCCTTTTTGCCTACAGGGAGGTACCCCAGAAAGGAGTGGGCTTCAGCCCCTTTGAACTTCTTTTTGGACACCCTGTTAGGGGTCCACTCACACTTGTAAAGGAGGGTTGGGAACAACCTTTAAAAGCTCCTAAGCAGGATATTGTGGATTATGTACTTGGCCTCAGATCAAGGATGGCTGAGTACATGAAAAAGGCCAGTAAAAACCTTCAGGCCAGCCAAGAGCTCCAGAAGCAATGGCATGATCAGAAGGCTGTTTTGGTTCAGTACCAACCAGGGCAGAAAGTGTGGGTCTTGGAGCCTGTGGCCCCAAGAGCACTCCAAGATAAATGGAGTGGACCCCACACAATTGTTGAAAAGAAGGGTGAAGTCACCTACTTGGTTGACTTAGGCACTGCCAGGAGTCCCCTTAGGGTGCTCAATGTCAACCGCCTGAAACCCTACTATGACAGGGCTGATCTCACCCTGCTCATGGCAACAGATGAGGGACAGGAAGAAGACAGTGATCCTCTACCTGATCTCTTCTCTTCCACAGATCAAGATGCTCTTGTGGAAGGTGTAGTTTTGGCTGATTGTCTTACTGCTGAGCAGAAAGACAATTGCATAAATCTCCTAGGACAATTTTCAGAACTCTTCTCTACTGTGCCAGGCACCACTTCTTGGTGTGAGCACACTATAGATACTGGAGACAGTTTACCTGTCAAAAGTAAGATCTATAGGCAGCCTGACCATGTCAGGGACTGCATAAAGCAAGAAGTTCAGAAAATGTTGGAACTAGGAGTGGTTGAGCACTCTGACAGTCCATGGGCTTCTCCTGTGGTACTGGTACCAAAACCCAATTCTAAAGATGGAAAGAAGGAAATGCGGTTTTGTGTAGACTATAGAGGTCTCAACTTGGTAACCAAAACTGATGCTCACCCTATACCCAGGGCAGATGAGCTTATAGATACACTGGCATCTGCCAAGTATCTAAGCACTTTTGATTTGACTGCAGGGTATTGGCAGATCAAATTATCAGAAGATGCTAAACCTAAGACTGCATTTTCTACCATTGGAGGACATTACCAGTTTACTGTAATGCCTTTTGGTTTGAAAAATGCACCTGCCACTTTTCAGAGGTTGGTGAACACAGTCCTGCAAGGGCTGGAAGCTTTCAGTGCAGCATATTTGGACGATATAGCTGTCTTTAGCTCCAGCTGGGATGATCACCTGGTCCACCTATGGAAAGTTTTGGAGGCCCTGCAAAAGGCAGGCCTCACTATCAAGGCTTCAAAGTGCCAGATAGGGGAGGGTAAAGTGGTTTATCTGGGACACCTTGTTGGTGGGGAACAGATTGCACCACTTCAGGGGAAAATCCAAACTATTATTGATTGGGTTCCCCCTACCACTCAGACTCAGGTGAGAGCCTTCCTAGGCCTCACTGGGTATTACAGGAGGTTCATTAAGAACTATGGCTCCATTGCAGCCCCTCTTAATGACCTCACATCCAAGAAAATGCCTAAAAAGGTATTATGGACAGCAAACTGTCAGAAAGCTTTTGAGGAGCTGAAGCAGGCCATGTGCTCTGCACCTGTCCTGAAAAGCCCTTGTTACTCTAAAAAATTCTGGGCCATATTTATACTTTTTGACGCTAAACTGCGCTAACGCAGTTTAGCGTCAAAAAATTTTGCGCCGTCTAACGCCATTCTGAAGCGCCATGTGGGCGCCGTATTTATGGAATGGCGTTAGCCGGCGCAAGCAGACCGGCGCTGCCTGGTGTGCGTGGAAAAAAACCACGTAGACCAGGCAGCGCCGGCGTTGGGCAAAAATGACGTTAGGGCGTCTTAAAATGGGGCAAGTCAGGTTGAGGCAAAAAAAATCGTCTTAACCCGACTTGCGCCATTTTTTAACGACGCCCATCCCCCATCAACATGACTCCTATCATTGTAAAGATAGGAGTCATGCCCCCTTGCCCAATGGCCATGCCCAGGGGACTTCTGTCCCCTGGGCATGGTCATTGGGCATAGTGGCATGTAGGGGGGCACAAATCAGGCCCCCCTATGCCAAAAAAAATTATTAAAAAAATAAATAAAAATTACTTACCTGAACTTACCTGAATGTCCCTGGTGTGGGTCCCTCCGTCCTTGGGTGTCCTCCTGGGGTGGGCAAGGGTGGCAGGGGGGGTCCCTGGGGGCCGGGGAGGGCACTCTGGGCTCATTTTGAGCCCACTTGTCCCTTAACGCCATGCCTGACCCAGGCGTTAAAAAGCGGCGCAAATGCGCCGTTTTTGGCCACGCCCACTCCCGGGCGTCATTTTTGCCCCGGAGTATAAATACCACGTAAAGGCCTGGGAGTCATTTTTTAAGACGGGAACGCCTCCCTTGCATATCATTAACGCAAGGAAGGGGTTCACGCTAAAAAATGACGCCCACTCCGGGCACTTTGGCGCCCGAAGCGTCTAACGCCATAGTATAAATATGGCGTTAGTTTGCGTTAGTTTAGCGTTGAATTTGCGTCGAAAAAAACGACGCAAATTCGGCGCAACCAAAGTATAAATACGGCCCTCTATGTCCAGACTGATGCATCTGAATTAGGAGTAGGGGCAGTCCTATCACAACTTAATTCTGAGGGCCAGGATCAACCTGTTGCTTTTATTAGTAGAAGGTTGACCCCTAGAGAAAAGCGTTGGTCTGCCATTGAGAGGGAGGCCTTTGCTGTGGTCTGGGCTCTGAAGAAGTTGAGGCCATACCTGTTTGGCACTCACTTCATTGTTCAGACAGACCACAAACCTCTACTTTGGCTAAAACAAATGAAAGGTGAAAATCCTAAATTGTTGAGGTGGTCCATATCCCTACAGGGAATGGACTATACAGTGGAACATAGACCTGGGAGTAGCCACTCCAATGCAGATGGACGCTCCAGATATTTCCACTTAGACAATGAAGACTCATCAGGTCATGGCTAGTCTTATTGTCCTTCGTTTGGGGGGGGGGTTGTGTAGGAAAGTACCATCTTGCCTGGCATGTTACCCCCATTTTTCACTGTATATATGTTGTTTTAGTTGTATGTGTCACTGGGACCCTGGTAACCCAGGGCCCCAGTGCTCATAAGTGTGCCTGAATGTGTTACCTGTGTAGTGACTAACTGTCTCACTGAGGCTCTGCTAATCAGAACCTCAGTGGTTATGCTCTCTCATTTCTTTCCAAATTGTCACTAACAGGCTAGTGACCATTTTTACCAATTTACATTGGCTTACTGGAACACCCTTATAATTCCCTAGTATATGGTACTGAGGTACCCAGGGTATTGGGGTTCCAGGAGATCCCTATGGGCTGCAGCAATTCTTTTGCCACCCATAGGGAGCTCTGACAATCCTTACACAGGCCTGCCACTGCAGCCTGAGTGAAATAACGTCCACGTTATTTCACAGCCATTTTACACTGCACTTAAGTAACTTATAAGTCATCTATATGTCTAACCTTTACCTGGTAAAGGTTGGGTGCAAAGTTACTTAGTGTGAGGGCACCCTGGCACTAGCCAAGGTGCCCCCACATTGTTCAGAGCCAATTCCCTGAACTTTGTGAGTGCGGGGACACCATTACACGCGTGCACTACATATAGGTCACTACCTATATGTAGCTTCACATTGGTAACTCCGAATATGGCCATGTAACATTTCTATGATCATGGAATTGCCCCCTCTATGCCATCCTGGCATAGTTGGCACAATCCCATGATCCCAGTGGTCTGTAGCACAGACCCTGGTACTGCCAAACTGCCCTTCCTGAGGTTTCACTGCAGCTGCTGCTGCTGCCAACCCCTCAGACAGGCATCTGCCCTCCTGGGGTCCAGCCAGGCCTGGCCCAGGATTGCAGAACAAGGAACTTCCTCTGAGAGAGGGTGTGACACCCTCTCCCTTTGGAAAATGGTGTGAAGGCAGGGGAGGAGTAGCCTCCCCCAGCCTCTGGAAATGCTTTCTTGGGCACAGATGTGCCCAATTCTGCATAAGCCAGTCTACACCGGTTCAGGGACCCCTTAGCCCCTGCTCTGGCGCGAAACTGGACAAAGGAAAGGGGAGTGACCACTCCCCTGACCTGCACCTCCCCTGGGAGGTGTCCAGAGCTCCTCCAGTGTGCTCCAGACCTCTGCCATCTTGGAAACAGAGGTGCTGCTGGCACACTGGACTGCTCTGAGTGGCCAGTGCCACCAGGTGACGTCAGAGACTCCTGCTGATAGGCTCCTTCAGGTGTTAGTAGCCTATCCTCTCTCCTAGGTCGCCAAACCCTCTTTTCTGGCTATTTAGGGTCTCTGTCTCTGGGGAAACTTTAGATAACGAATGCATGAGCTCAGCCGAGTTCCTCTGCATCTCTCTCTTCACCTTCTGATAAGGAATCGACCGCTGACCGCGCTGGAAGCCTGCAAACCTGCAACATAGTAGCAAAGACGACTACTGCAACTCTGTAACGCTGATCCTGCCGCCTTCTCGACTGTTTTCCTGCTTGTGCATGCTGTGGGGGTAGTCTGCCTCCTCTCTGCACCAGAAGCTCCGAAGAAATCTCCCGTGGGTCGACGGAATCTTCCCCCTGCAACCGCAGGCACCAAAAAGCTGCATTACCGGTCCCTTGGGTCTCCTCTCAGCACGACGAGCGAGGTCCCTCGAATCCAGCGACTCTGTCCAAGTGACCCCCACAGTCCAGTGACTCTTCAGCCCAAGTTTGGTGGAGGTAAGTCCTTGCCTCAGCTCGCTGGGCTGCATTGCTGGGAACCACGACTTTGCAGCTACTCCGGCCCCTGTGCACTTCCGGCGGCAATCCTTTGTGCACAGCCAAGCCTGGGTCCACGGCACTCTAACCTGCATTGCACGACTTTCTAAGTTGGTCTCCGGCGATGTGGGACTCCTTTGTGCAACTTCGGCAAGCACCGTTTCACGCATCCTCGTAGTGCCTGTTTCTGGCACTTCTCTGGGTGCTACCTGCTTCAGTGAGAGCTCTTTGTCTTGCTCGACGTCCCCTCTCTCTTCAGGTCCAATTTGCGACCTCCTGGTCCCTCCTGGGCCCCAGCAGCGTCCAAAAACGCCAAACGCACGATTTGCAACTAGCAAGGCTTGTTGGCGTCCTTCCGGCGGGAAAACACTTCTGCATGACTCTCCAAGGTGGGTGGGATCCGTCCACCAAAGGGAAAGTCTCTAGCCCTTTTCGTTCCTGCAGAAACCTCAGCTTCTTCTGTCCAGTAGAAGCTTCTTTGCACCCGCAGCTGGCATTTCCTGGGCATCTGCCCATCTCCGACTTGCTTGTGACTTTTGGACTTGGTCCCCTTGTTCCACAGGTACCCTAGATTGGAAATCCACAGTTGTTGCATTGCTGGTTTGTGTCTTTCCTGCATTATTCCTCTAACACGACTACTTTGTCCTTAGGGGAACTTTAGTGCACTTTGCACTCACTTTTCAGGGTCTTGGGGAGGGTTATTTTTCTAACTCTCACTATTTTCTAATAGTCCCAGCGACCCTCTACAAGGTCACATAGGTTTGGGGTCCATTCGTGGTTCGCATTCCACTTTTGGAGTATATGGTTTGTGTTGCCCCTATCCCTATGTTTCCCCATTGCATCCTATTGTAACTATACATTGTTTGCACTGTTTTCTAAGACTATACTGCATATTTTTGCTATTGTGTATATATATCTTGTGTATATTTCCTATCCTCTCACTGAGGGTACACTCTAAGATACTTTGGCATATTGTCATAAAAATAAAGTACCTTTATTTTTAGTATAACTGTGTATTGTGTTTTCTTATGATATTGTGCATATGACACTAAGTGGTACTGTAGTAGCTTCACCCGTCTCCTAGTTCAGCCTAAGCTGCTCTGCTAAGCTACCATTATCTATCAGCCTAAGCTGCTAGACACCCTATACACTAATAAGGGATAACTGGGCCTGGTGCAAGGTGCAAGTACCCCTTGGTACTCACTACAAGCCAATCCAGCCTCCTACAGGTAGTGAGAGGCAATCACAGAGCATAGTGTCAAAGTAAACAGTGGGCTGGAGAACAGTGCACGTGAGCAGCTTTTGCAAGATTGGCATGTTAACAAGCACAGGACCTAGGATATAAGTGCCCTTGTGGCATCGACTTGTTCTACCAGGTACCCTTACGGGTGAAGGTGATCTGTCCCACGTCTTCATCTTGTGATGTGTGTGTCGTCTTCGCTGCCCTTAGTGGTGGTAGGTTTGAAGGGGCAACACACACTTCAGTGTTTGAAGACATGGAGTCAGAAATCCCAGTTGCTGCCAACTGTGGGGCTATTAAGGGCAGTACTGCAGCAAGGAGGAGCTGCTGGTTCTTAAGGATAGCAGCTACATCACTGTGGTAGGCAGCCAGTTTGGCCCTGAGGGGGTCATGATTGCATTTGTGCAGGTAGTGAAAGGTTTGGGGTGCAAGGTGTTATGGCAACTCCCTTACTGCTTTAGTGAATTCCTTTACTCTTTGTTGTAGTCCTTGCAGGATGGATGTTAGCGCTTGCATTGCTGCTGCCTGTTCTGCAGATGACATCATACATGAACGCATACCCTCAAGGCTGGCTGCCATACTTTGCATCCCCACCCGCACCTCCTTGGCCAGCTCCTGCAGTACTCCAACTACAGTACTCTCAAAGGTGGTGCCAGTGTCCTCAGAGTCCTCAGCTGGGTTGGAGCTGGCAGGTCGTACAATTAGGGTGGTGGGTGGCTTCCTCTGTGATGGCTGCTACTTCGTGCTCCTCCTTGCGACTGAAGGTGGGGTCTGGAGGGTTCCAACGATATCTTGGAGGGTCTGCTGGCTAATGTTTGTCAGCTCGTTATCCATGTCATCAGGGAAGTCCAGGACAGGAATATCCCCAGGAGAGCCATCATCCTCTGCAATGAGATGTTGTACAATTAGTGTGTCTGTGTAGTGGCATTTGTAATATGACGTTAATGACTTCCTATTAGTTGCACATTGTGATCTTGGTTCCTGTTCATTTTTACTGTCATTAACATTAGCATTCTCCCAGGCCTATGCCCCACCTGCATGTCACATGTAGTGTGGGCAGTTTGGGGAAATGTCTGCGTCACATCCTCTAGGGGTACGTTCTTCCCAAATTGTATGTTGCCATCTTATTGTACTATCAACCCTCCGTCTACTTCCATTATCATGGAGTGGCCTTGCACTAGCTGTGGGTGTTCTGATGGCACTTGCACCACACCTAACAATCTGGAACTGACCCAGTCTTCTGATATGTGAAATCCACCGATATGTAGCTGAGACCTAGCATATACTATTTATATCATTGGCATGGCACGATACGGGTGTCAGCGCTGGCAGTGTGTACTGCTGATGTTGGGGAATGTGTGCTACATTGGATTGCACTGATGGTCCTAGCAGTGTTCTATTTCGTCTTATGACTGTGCAGGTGTGTTTCACTAGCTAGAAACATATGTCCTCCCCCTCAATGCTGTTGTATTAGCACTATGACACTTGATGTGTTGCATGATGGCATTGCAGCTATTGTAACACAGGCACAGGGTAGACACTGACATGTGCAGCTTGGGTATGACATTACTGCTGTGTACCTCAAAATGTTAATTACAATACCTGATGTTTGTAGCGCCTATAGACATGAGCATTTGACAGTATTCGCACATTTTAATTGATTATAGGGAATTGATAACGTTGTCATCCTGAATCCTCTATTTTGGGTGTGTTTGATCCATGGGCACGTAACTGCCATTGGCTACTTGACTTGCACACACAGCAGAGGTGGTAGTGGAACTGTTGTCAATGGTATATGGCACTTGCGGATATGGCCTGAGACTGGAAATTGAGACTTAGTTCATGTTGTGACAATACCAGCTGTCGTGTGACAGCAGGCCAGTTTTACGTTGTACCCTAAACTCCTGGACTGGCTTTGCCTTTCCAACATCCTTGGCATGGCAGAGTACCCCCATGCAAAGGTTGTTGGTGTAGAGTTGTGCTGTGCCCCAGGTTTCCCCTGCTCAGCCCATGCACCCGTGCCATGCCCCTTTGCCCTTTCTACTACCTGATTATCATGGCTGACATACATTGTGTAGAAGGTATGCCCCCCCTGCTTGCAGTTAACAATTAGGCATTTTTGCTCCCCATGCCACTTACCCTGCATCTGTGTTGTATCCTGGTAGTCTGCGCTGTCCTGTCCTTGAATCCCTGTGACGATATCCTCAGGGATGATGGCTGTCACCATCTCCTCCATGTGGTCCAGGACCTCCTGCGGTGCTGGACTCCCACCTCCAATCTTCAGTGCTGCCTTCCTGTTCCTGGCCATCTTTTCCATAGTCCTGCACTTGCAGTCATGCCAGCGTTTCTTGCACTCAGTGACTGTTCTCCGTATTTCTGCCACACTGTTGATCTTATCGACAATTTGTTGCCAAATTGCCTCTCGCCTCCCAATTGGCAATTTAGAGGTGACAAAAAGTTGATGCTGTTGTTCCGTCACCTCTTTCACCAGTATTTCATGCTCCTCTGCACTGAACCAACACTTCCTTTTCTTTTTCTCCCTCTCCTGGGTCTTGTGTGGGTCCTCCTGGGTGGTTCCTGGTCCATTTCGGGGCTCCTTTGCACATTTTGCTGTGTTTGCGCTGCTTTTTGACGCTATTGCGTCAAAATAAGGCGCATATCCGGTTTGCGAAAGGTAAACCGCATTAAAGTCATTTTTGCCATGTTAACGTTGTTTTTCTTTACAATGTGGCGCAATGGTTTGAGTAAAAAAAAAAAAATGATTCTAACCTGTGGTTTGAGCCGCCGGTCGTCAAAGTATAAATTTGACGCCCGGGTGGTGCTAAGAAATGGCGTTAGCCGGCATTAAACTTTTTGATGCAAAACTGCGTCGGTGCAGTTTTGCACCAAAAAGTATAAATATGGCCCTAAGTACCTTTATTGCCCAGGGAGGTAGTGGTCTCTGGGGCAGCACACAGACCCTCTGCATATTTCAGATTTACCCTGGGGAGGTGGTGGTCCCATGGCAGCGGGGGGCACACAGACCCCCGCATATAACTCATTAGCCCTCGGGAGGTAGTGGTTCCTGGGGTTGTGGGAGGAGGCCACAGGGACCACCACTTTTTTATACAAAAGCACCCAGGACATGACGCACCCAGGGGGCATTATAGTAATGAATCGCCGGAGCTCGAGCTTCCTTTTCTGTTTTTTTATTTTACAGAGGATCCACAGAGACTCCTTCTGTAAAATTTTAAAAACGAAATGCTTCTTAGCCCTGGGGAGTCCCTTTTCGACTCCACCACCAGAGCTAAGTGGTCAGGGTGTTCATTCCCTAGCCCCTTTTCTTTATTTTTTACTTTTTTTTGAGGGGATTCTGCTTCAGCTGAGTCCCAAGATGGCTGACAACACTTCAACGACTTCTGTTGTTGAAGTGTTATCAGTCAATCAGATTTATGCACAGGAAGGGTTGTGAATCCTTTGCGTCCCTAGATATACAAATTAGAATTTTCTTTAATTTCTCTAAAACTTTTCAATGGAATTACACCAGAACGTAAATAGCACTCTCTCTAGAGTTTTTGCACTATTTCTGTTAAAAATTCCAGTGGAAAAAAGAAAGGGGAAAACGTGTTTTAGGACAACCCCTATTTCTCGGCCCCCAGGCCGGATCACGCCAAAACTTTTCAGGCAGCAGCTGATAGGACTGGCAAATTGTTTTGGAAAGTTTCATGAAGAATTATCAAAGACAAGTCAAATACAAGTAAAAAAACACTTTTTATGTTGAAACTAGGTCTTAACTATAATTACCTAGCGGCAATATATATATATACTGTAAAGTTTGGGGACCCCTGCTTCAAATAAACAAGTTTAACTGTGAGAGGTCAAATTGTTGTAGCAGTACCTCATTCACATTTCACATCAAGATAGTGGCTCCTTTCTCCCACAACTTAGCAAGCCAATAACCTACAGAGTTAATTTAAAAAACTTCAGAAGAATACAATTCAGACTATTCTCAGCACAAATTGGAACCTGTGGTGGGCAAATAATGCATAGCTTTACCAGCAAGCACAGGAATTCACAGCTGTCAGTAGTTCAATGTGCTAGCTTTCCCGAATACCATCCTCAATTTAGCAGCATTTGCTTTTTCACTCACGTCTCAAAAACCTCCCCAGCATTTTGTTCTTATTGTTGAGTCTTTATTCCTTTTCAAAATTTCATTGAAAATATGTATGCAAATCAGCAGGCTGAAGGGCCTTCCTTTGCTAGATGGGAGAAAGGAGCTGACACATTTGAATAGGGCTGTGATTGTCCTTACACAAAGAGATGCATACCCCCTTGTAGAGTGTCTGGAGCCAGGGGATGAAGGGCAGGGACCTTCTGCACTTCAAAGGACTCTCTTTATAGTCCTCTTACTTCAAAGACTCAACTGGCTATAAGTACTTGACCCCAAATCCCACCAAGTAGTATGCTTCTGGATCTGAGAACATTATGCCAGGAAGACAGACTGCTGTGCTGCCAGGAAGGACTGCCACTCTGCTCAACTGCATTGCTATTTTGACCTGCTGCCTGCTGCCTCTTTCCTAGGTTTGAGAAGGACCGAACTTAACCCTCTACATCCTCTACAGAATCAAGTAACTCCAAGAGCTTGTTCTGGTAGTCTCAGGGCCATCAAAGGCTTTCCTCAACATTGCTTCAGTGGCTGGACTCTGCCACTATGAGAATCCGGCCCTGCCAAGAGGTGGAAATCATGTCCTGGGCCTTGAGAGAGGAATCTGCAGCAATTTGTTTTAAAAAAGCAGTGCATCGAGGCTATTGTGCCGCTCGGAACTGACGGAGTGCCCTTCGACGCTGACCAGTGAGTATTTGATGGCAGTTCTGCACCTGACTGTGAGGTTCAATGATGATGCAGTGCCGATCCAAGGACATCACTGTATAGCTCAATGACAGCTCATCACCTGCACTGAAAGGGGTTCGATGCCGACGTGTTTCCTGACCGCACGGCTCACTGACAAAGCATCTACCCGACTGTGTAAATTGGAACCAACACATCGAGTCTTCGAGGTCAACGCTTGCTCCATCCAAAGTACTTTTTCAGCAGGCCCTGCGTGGGTCCTGTAGCCTGCCTGCCCTACATCATGGTCAGCCTGAATTTTGGATTTACCCCAGTCTAGCGTAGTAACCTTTTAGCACTATTGACCTGATAGCACTACATTGCAGTTTAAAAAAAAATGGAGTTCTATTTATTAGATTTTTGTTGCTTTGACCTTGTTTTACTCAAACACCTATTCTCTATTATCTTGAACTGTTGTAAAGTCTTTCTGAGGTGTTTTTCTCTGTTTTACTGTAATTTAAGTATTCCACAAATACCTTACACATTGCCTCCTAAGTTAAGCCTGACTGCTCTGTGCCAAACTACCAGAGGGTGAGCACAGGTTAATTTAGGGTGTGTATCTGATTTAACCTTACAAGGGTTATAGTCCCTACTTGGACAGGGCGCATACCTCTGCCTACTAAAGACCTAATTTCCAATAGTGGTCACAGTATGTAGCTTGTTTGCACCTTAACTGGTAGAATAAAGTAATATCTTCTGTTTGCCAGCAACATGTGGCAGATCATTTAAGTTATTCCATACCTGTTCGGTTGGTAATGAGTAGTTTATTGTTGTGGACTGGAATAGTACTTGATGGACATGACCCATGGCAGTTTTGCCTTATGTGAATATGAGAGTGTCAAGAGGAGTAAGGAAATTATTAAGCATCTGTATGCACTACAATCAAGCCCTGAACCGCTGAGTGTTATGGTATTAGTATTAGTGTTGGATAAAAGGCAAATATATTTTGAATGAATTGTAGTGTAACTCCATTTATAAAGTGCTTACTACCACTGACGTAGCTTTACACTTTAAGCATGGAAATGAGCTGCTCTGGATGCGAGGGTTAGTGGGTTGTTTTAGTTCACTGTTGGTAATTGGGATCTGTCTCGTGCTTTTGTGTCTTAAGGGGCTATTCCATAAATGCACTCCATTTTCTGTATGGTTAATTACATTTATAACAATTAGGTGTGATCTTTAGTGGTATAGGCTCTGTGAATTTATGCAAATGGTTGGCTTTATTAATGAATGAACTGCAGTAGATTAGTTATTGTTATGTTGCAGGGGCATGACTTTTCAAGAACAAGCAGTGATCTTTGAGATGAGGCGTGGGCTGTTTTCAGAAATGCAATAACAAGGATGAAGGTGAACATGCATGTGACAGCTTAGGCTGTGCTCAGAGAAAAGAGGCATGCAGAGGATGGAAGTAAGAGGAGAATCATTTGAAAAAAAAGAGAGTCCGCAGTCATAAATTTCAAATGATTGTCTGTTTTTCATGAAAGGTTTTAGGAATATTGTGGAGTGTTTCTTAAATTGGCATGCAGAACTGTACAGAGGAACAATATGAATGCAAGATAGTGCTAGGTGATGTTCTTTTGATGGGCTCTAGAACCTGGTTAACAGTTTCTGCATTGGGAGCTACTGCTAGGCACCCACTTCAGGAAGGACAGCTGATCTGCTCAGAGATTGGAAGTGTTAAGTAATGGCTGACCACAGATAAGGGGGAATATTGATGTCTTTAGGCTGCACATGAAGGAAGAAGAACCTCATGATCATATCAACATGTGATTATATACAGGATAAAGAATACAACATCAAAAAAGAGATTCTACAAAGTCATGAGTAGATGTTTTGTGATGTTCACCATTAAGGTTTTGCTGCAGTAGTAATTAGATAAGAAAGTGTGATCCATTATGGATGCCTCTGCTTTAGCATGGCACATAATGGAGGTAATGACTGCCTTCCTGGACAGTGGAGGTATATTACCTGCGTTTCTAGGGCTTGAGGTTAGAGACCAGACATATAAGTGAGAAGGAATGGGGACAGGGCCTCACTTAGAAATACAATGAGGCCCTTCTTAGGAAGGGACTGCTGGTTACTGGTCTTTCTGGAGTACTGCAAGATTTATAGATTGTTAGTGTGAGAGGTGGAGCTTTAGTTTCTATTGTTGCGTTGAAAACATTTCTATGAGTTAAAGTGCCTCTGATTACTGCCACAGAAAGGCAGAATGTCAGCCAGGGGCATGATCTCAAACTTCATTATACCTATGTAGTAGGTGTTCTACACTGGAGATAGCCCCAGCTCTACAAATTCACTAAAACAGACAGTTTTTCTTCATCCCACCCTCATCATCAATGGTATGGACCAATAATTGCCAATCTGCTCCACTTCAATGACAGAGATTGCATCCTTACGCAGGCGAGATTGAAAGGGGAGCTTAAAATGTGGGGCCAGTATATAATGCTCTTCCCAGACTTCACCAGAGACACTCAGAAGCAAAGGGCTTCTTTTGCTCAGGCAAAGAAACAATTCCAGGAACAAGGAATCCAATATGCCATGCTGTTCCCAGCTAAGCTAAGGGTAGCCACTAACAACAAAGTTATTTTTTTCACCGCGCCACAGTAGGTGTGGGAATGGCTAGAATCAACTGCCCCAGCCACAGCAAAGACCACAGAAAACCCAAATCAATTGCGCACCGGAGCGCGGCAGAGAACCGGGAGATTGACAACAACTGCAGCACTGCTGTGTAAACAAGCACTACAGGAAATGTGGGAAGCAGTGGACGTCGCAGCATCTTTGCATGTACGGGGCCCTGGGTCATCACACCACAAGCTTCTGTATGACCATGAATGTACGTATGGTAGTGCATCATTCTCGTCTCAAGATGCCTCAGACAGCCTGCTGAAAGTGACTCCGGGGACCTCGGATGAAATAATATAATAGGCACCAGTCCACTATAGTCCGAACCAACTCTTCCCATAAAAGGAGAATGAGTAAGCCTACCCGGACCCAATGGATGACATTGAGTAAGCCTTGATATTACACTACTGTACAGTTGAACATCCTACAGAATCTGCAAAGATCAAAAGGAAGGCGCTACAAACACCACCACGTCATAACACGTCCTACACAGGGTCTGCACAAGAACTTCCTGCACTATGGCCGGGAATCAGAGGACTAACCTGAGTTAATGGATGGCGGAGAGCACGCTGGGTGGATCCTGCTCTTGGTCTTTTGCAGCTCCCCCTCAAGTACAATGTTAACAAAGCTATTGAAAGTTTGGACAGGGATAGTTTTGATGCTGGTCCTGCGGAGAGGGAGTTGGGATATTGGGGAAACTGTTTTGTTCACTATTGTTTTGACACCTAAAGAAGTATCAGCTCTACCACATTCATTGACACATAAGGGCATATCCTTACTGGTTTGCAGATACTGGGCACGGGGGAGAGAAGATAGGTATACCTTGCTTAAAAACAAATGATGGAGTGCCCCCTAACCTGTAAATTCCTAACTTGGAATGTCAGGGGACTGAACAGCATGAACAAAATATATAAGGCCTACTGTCAACTTAAATGAAGAGGGATACATATAGCTATTATCCAGGAAACACATCTGACAGGTCAGGAGGATAAGGCTTTAACCAAAAGATGGCACGGTCAGATCTACGCTACAACCTACTCAAAATAGGCCAGAGGAGTCTTCATGTGGATTTGACCAGGATTCCCGTTCCACAAAACATACGAAATTATAGATAAAGAGGGCCGCTATGTCCTGGTATCTGGGAGGTTGGAGGGCAGAGATATTACATTGGGGGGAATTTACGCACCAAATCAAGAACAGGGTGCCTTCCTGACATCTCTATCACATACCCTGGGGCCTCACCTCACTCAGGCAACCCTCTTTGGCGGCGATTTTAGTTGTGTTGCCGATATGGCGCTTGGTAGATCCCACCCCCCACTGCAACGTTCCCCCGCACATAGGCTAGCCAAGACATTCACAAACTGGCAACAGCACTGGGGCTTCACAAACTGTTGGAGACACCTCCACCCTGCAGTGCGAGACTACTCCTTTTATTCACACTTACATGACCTACATGTCTGACTAGATGCCTATTTGGCGTCTCCTGAGTTCAATAGCACAGCACTAGCAGCTGAGTACCTATGTCGCACGGTCTCAGACTATAATCCTTTATTACTCATGTTGGCCTGGAGGAAGGAACGCCCCCGAATACCGAATTGGCGACTCAAAGTGGAATCACTTGAAGATAGCGCTTTCCGGCAATCAATTAATGACACAATCTGAAATTACTTTAAACATAACCAGGGCACTGCATCATCCTGCGCAATAGAATGTGAGGCTCTTAAAACAGTTATTAGGGGCCAGTGCATGGCGGAGGCAGCGGGGGTCAGGAAATCACTGGAGAAGGAGATCGGACAGAGTGAGGGAAAACTTGTCCCCACTGATCACTGAGACCAGGGGAAAAGTTGCAGTGGCGATTGAAAAATGACTGTGCTTTGACTATAAGGGCTATATAGCCAGACAGCATGCAGAGGGGGATAAGGCTGGAGCATTACTGGCTTGGCTCTCGACCCTGCCGTGCCAGCGTTCTCTGGTAATGGAGATTGAGGATGACAAAGGGAAGCAGCTTTTTGGACAGGGGAAAATCAACAAAAGATTTACTAGCTATTATTCCTTACTATATGCCTCCCCGAAAGAAGCTATATCCCTTACACAATTGCAGAGCCTGGTTGACCTTCAGCTCCCTAGACTGGGGGAGGCAGCTCTGCGGGAAGTGGAGGAAACAATATCCTCCACGGACATAGCCGTGAAAGTGATGGCTAGAGGGAAGGTACCTGGCGCGGAAGGACTCCCCATTTAAAGTACATACATAGACTTACTGGATCCTCAACTCAGCGCACTCTATTCAGAGGCACTGAAAACCAGAGTACTGCCCCGTCTACGTACAAAGCTATAGTGATACGTCTCTTAAAACCAACAACAGATGTGTGCCCCTACCGTCCCTTGTTCATGCTAAACATGAACTATAAAACACTCAGCCGGATCCTGGCCACACGAGTTCTGCCTCATATTCCAATACTGATTCACCAGACAGAGTTTATTCCATATCGTAGCACCGCTATCAATATCAGACGATTGGTCTCGATCTTACAGTCTAGGTCCCCAAACCTACAAAATGTGGCAATCATAGCAGTAGACATCGAAAAGGCCTTCAATAGTCTTCAATGGGATTTTCTGGATAATGTAATGGGGCCGATGGGGTTGGGCCAGGGCTTTATTAAGTGGACAAAACTGCTATACGCAAAACCTACAGTGCGCGTCCGCACGGGCCGCATGATCTCGGAGCCATGTGTGGTCGGAAGGGGCACCAGACAAGGTTGTCCTCTCTCACCACTGCTATTTGCCATAGCAATGGGACTACTAGCACAAGCGGCAAGAACAGGCACCTACTACAAGGGGTTATGCATAGGGGGGCAAACTCACCAAATCGTGCTATATGCAGATGACATGATACTCTTTTTAGGTGATGTAGAAAAAGAACTGCCAGGAGCCATGGCTCTCCTGAAGAAGTTTGGAGACTTGTCAGGGCTACTGGTTAACTGGCAGAAATCTCACATTTGCCCCCTGAGGGGGGGACTCCAATGGAGGGAAATACAAAAGGTCTTGAGTGGACTACGTCTACCTTCCGATACCTGGGAGTGCACATATATCATGTGCCTGAGGACCTACTAGAGGGGAATGTGGGCCGGGCGATATGGAAGCGGCGGATAGATGTCCTGTTCTAGAAAACACTTCCGTTGTCGGTGACTGGGAAAATTGCACTTATAAAAATGGTGGCCCTGCCTAGATTAATGTACTATTTCTCGACCCTGCCGTTACTCATTCCTCGTCCATTATTCCAGGATATCAATTCCATTCTGACCAGTTTCATTTGGGGGAAGGGCAGACGCAGGTTAGCACTAAATAAGCTCCAAAGACCTACAGTAGAAGGGGAGATGGCAGCACCAGATGTAGAAATCTACTATATGTTATGCCAGCTACAGTGGTTAGCAAAGGCAATACATACCGCTCTGTCAGAGTTGACCATGGGCCATCAAACGGAGCACTCGGTAAAAGACCTCTGAGGGGTCCTAATGAACCCCAGAAGACAATGTACATTGAATCAGCCAGGCTTACTCATACTGAGCAGTTGCTAGCTGCGCAGCTTACAGCGCACAAGAACCACCTCCCATATACACCAGACATGCCACTGAGTGGACTAGCTATACTCCTGGGTGGTCAAGCCATGACGTGAATATCAAAGCTAGCAGAGTACAACATTACTAAACTGGGGGTTCTGTTCGGCAACAGGGAATTACTGACCTTTAATGCCCTAATGGAACAATTTGACGTCCCCCCAGGGCTGTTTCTTATGCACAGATCACTGATAGCGCTCATACAACGACAATGGAAACAAGGACTGTGCGAACCGCCCACAAACACAGGATGTCAGGCCATCTGCACTGTAGGCGAAGAGAGGAAAGTTGTATCTCCCCTTTACAAAGCATTGAAGAAAGACACTACTCCCTTTAGATAAGCTATGAATGGCATGGCAAGAGGACATAGGGGCACCCATAGATGAACAACAATGGACAAGAACCACAGCACATGTATACACGGTATCTAGAAATGCCTGTTTCAAACTGATTAATACCTATGTATTCCACAGAGCATACCTCACCCCCCATAAGCTAGCAAATATGTTTAAAACTAGGGATGGTAGATGCCCCCACTGCACTGAACTAGACGCAGACCTCGTCCATATGCTATGGAGCTGCACCAGGATTGGGCACTACTGGGAGGGAGTGTTCCAGAACATAACTGCAGTGACAGAAAGAAGGCTTCAGACCTCAACGATGACGGCCCTACTAGGAGAGTTCCCCCGCCCCAGAACCAAAAGAAATTATGAATAAATATATTGACCTAGCATTAATACTGGCTAAAAGAGAAATCACACTACAGTGGAATGACCCAGGGGGACCACATTTACACAGATTGAAGGACACATTAAGAACATGGGCTGAAGCAGAAAGGAGGGTATTACACCAAGAAGCGGTAAGGGGTTGCGGCCCCACAGAAACAGCACGGAAATGGGACCATCTGTTAGATTGTCTAAAGGACCCAAACGCAGAGGCGGGGACCCACCCTCATCATCCGATGAGCCAGACAGCGATGAAGAGCACGGCCAGAATAATGATGCCAGACCTAGACTTTGAACTAAACCAGTTAATAAGGGAGATCCTGATAGAACCAGTGCAGAAGTCAAAAGAAGTGGAGCGGATATGGGGGGAAGGGAATAAGGGGAGGATAGTTTAACCAAGATGTTGAAAAAACAATTAAAATATTTAAACAAAAAAAAAGTATGATAAAGTGACTGATTTAGAGTTTGACAAACAGGTTTCTTTATCACAAACATGATGGATATTCAGTTCGCCGTATTACGATGTCCATAGGAAATAATGAAATTGTAAGGCGACGGGTGGGAAATCCGTAACATTTGTGATGGAGTTACTCCTTCCGCCAAACTCTAAATCAGACCCTGTGCCTCTTCAAAATTAAAAAAAAATATTTCATTAGCACACAGAACCACTTCACTTTAGTACATCAGATTATATCAGTGCATTGAGAATTTTTTTTTTTTAAATGATAGTTTTCAAACTCAAATTTAGAAACATTCATCCTCTCCCCACCCTGACAACAACAATAGTAAAATAGGAGGCAAATCAGTTATTATGTTCACTCTTTGAGTGGTCTGGGTTATTAAAAATACATGAACAGCATTATGCTTTATTAAATCAAACACAGAAAAGTGTTTTGTACAGCACACATCTTGAAGTCATGTATTTCAGGATCCTCGTATATATGACAATGAAGAAAAAGGAGGGAAAGTAATATAAAACAATTACCTAGGATCACCTAATTTAGTAAAACATGAAAGCTGGAATGAATCCCACGTTTTCTGGTTCTCATTGTGCAATTCAGCCGTTAGATGCATATGCTTCACTTCCACCTACACCCACCTGAAAGCCAAACCTGTGACCACCCAACAGCCATTGCTGGCATAAGTGCGGTCCTTTGTCACATCACAGGCCAAAGTTTTTGGCCCCTGGAAAAATGTTTATGAGTACCCATGTTCTAAAGAATGACTCTTATCTACAAATTCCAGTATGTTAGAAAAGGTATGCTGCAGATCAGGGAGTAGCTGGTATATATCACATTTTAGTTACTTCACTGTAGGCATGAGCTGATATATGGTTGTTTTCACACATCTGCAGATTTGCAAAGTGAATGTTGCATGTTTTTTTCAAAATTTAAATACTGCATTTAGCTATGTGTATAGAGATACTAATGAAATAGACTATGAATCCGGGGAGAACCTTTTTAATGGTATTCAAATCATGGTTGGACTGGAAACCCAAAGTAGTCCCATCAAATTCTGTCAGGCCAGCCCCCACAGGCTACATAATGAGTGTGCCTTACCACTAAAATGGGCCTTGGGAGGGGTACTCTCCCCCAAGAAAATATAGAAAAAAATGGCAAAAACAATGCATTGTACAACACATTTTTCATTTTATATTCATTATATACCCTACTGTATTCGTTTTGAAAGCATAGTAAATAATGACCTTACAGGGCACTAGCATACAGCAATCTTTATTGGGGCTCTTCAGTGATTCTCTCCCCATCACTCCCTAACAAGCGCCTCTCATTTCTCCATAGCTCCTCTCTCACATGTATTTCATTTGATTTATAGGGCCTCACATACCAGTGTAGGGTGCTGGAGCACTTTGCATCACACACACATAGAGAGACATTGAATCATACTTGTGTAAATCAGTGTTTAGTAAATGTTATAAAAGACAAAAGAGGCTACAAGGTGTAAGATTCACACCATCCATACTGGTAGGTATTTCTTAAGAGTGCTTGATCTGGGGAAGCATAAACTCAGGATTCAGAATGTAATGCAGTGGTTAGGATTGACTTCGCTAATAACAATTCATTTCTAACCAAGCATACCTTTTTTAGCAAAATTAGGATAATAAAAGACTGGGAAAAACATAACTATCTAACCTGTACTATGCAATTTGCATGCAGCTCTTTGACTGCAGTTCACAGATCACTGTGCTTGATTATGATTACAACTTATGAACTGCTCAGTGGCAAAAGGAGCTATGCACACAAAATACTGTTCTCTAATCTGAATAGTACACGTTCTTTGCAGCAGGCATGTTACCCCGCTGCACTATCTTAGATGGGTCAAAACTGCTACTAGACAAAACTCTGATCTTTCTCCAGCAGGTACATTAATCACTAGAGTTATCTTGGCATTTTTATTGTTGAGAATACAAGGAACTATGCCGTGCTTTTAAAGCTGCTGTACTGCTACAAAGCTGGCCCTCCCAGTAAAGACGTGGCCTGTCACCCTTCCAGCCTCCCTGGGAAATGTATGGTGCCTGGTACGGCCAGTCCGGCCTTGATTCAAATTAAAATGAGGGTAAAATACTTAAAATTACTCCTGTTCTCGTCTTCAAGATTTGGGCCTTTGCCTCAGAGACACCTCACTGAGATGAATTAATGTTCTGTGCTAGGGGCAGGGGCGGGTTTTTTGTCTGCTTTGTTTATTGGGTGAAAGGTGTGTACCGAGACAGCCTGTTCATACTTTGTGCTAAACAAAATAAAAATGTGTAATTGTAGCCCACAAGAGCTCCTTTGCAGTGGTGCTGGTCCAGCGAAGACGCAAGTGACAATGAAGGAATGTAGTATTTGCACAGCCCAAACAAATCAAATATAATTTATATATATATATATATTTTGTAATTTATATATATATATATTTTGATACACACATAAATAGACACATACATACACACACACATATATATATATATATATATATATACTGTGTATATATATATATATATATATATATATATATATATATGCACACATACTATTCAACACACATGTATATTACCTGACACTATATAGTGTCATGCTTCATCATTTGACCACCTAGCCCCACCCAGGTAGGACAGTGCCACCTGGGCGGACTCAACCTCACTGTTAAAGGAACAGGAGGGAGTGTGTAAATTATTATTTTTTATCTGGAGTTAGTGGGATCCAGCTAAACTAGGGGAAGATATAAAAACACCTAGGCAGCTACTGGTGTATAATCTACACTTTTAATAGTGGTGTCTGCTGGTGTATTAAAAACAAGGGTGGGACACCAAAGTGAGAGTAAGGACTCACTGGGTCACCTATCTAAAAAATAGCCACTAGGTGGTCAAATGATGAAGCATGATACTATATAGTGTGTGAGACCACCTAGTCCGTAAAGGAAATACCCCCTCCCCCTATCCATCACCACCCCACAGTACTCACACTCCACGTTTTGACACCCAGTGAGGCCTAGTGAGGTCTAGGAGCCCGTGGATAATCTCCCGTGGTTATAGCTCCGTATCATTAGTGAACCCCATACCTTTTTGTGTTTAAAGGTAGCCTGACACCATGGGACAGATGAAGGGATCTGTGAAGGACCCCTAATTAGCATTTGATGATCCACGGATCCACCAAGATCCTCCCTGATTCAGATGGATTGTGGTGGCTTAGCAGATGCAGACTCCAATTAAAAAAATCATACACCACTTACAGGCCCACACACCTACTTACTCACCCACACATACACTTACACACCCACACAACCACTCATACATACCACTCGCACACCCAGGTAACAGAGTTGTTATAGTTATGAAATGTCATTAAAAAACCAGGGAATATCACTGAAAAACCTAAAGGTCACAGAGACATTATAATTAAGAAATAAAATGTAGAAAAACTTAGAAATTCACTGGAAAAAACAAAGGTTACAAGGACATTCAAGTTTAGGTACAGTTTTTACACACACAACAACATAGAAATTCAGCAGTTATAATTATCTGTGTATCAGGTGTGTGTATTTCGAATTGTCCAATGTGGTAGTGTTTTGTAAATGTGTGTGTATTTTGAGCGCGGCGGTGTGTACCGCCAATGGAATACCGCGTTGAAAGACCGCTGCGTGGATTCTTGGGTCCTGATAGTGTGGGTGTATTCCTGTTGGCGTGACGGTGGAGGTTTTTTTTTCACCAATTTATCACTGACCTTTGGTGTGGCGGACTTGTGTGGGTGTCTACATTTTGGCGGATTCCGAGCTGTGGGTCATAATTGCCATGGCGGAATTCCACGGCTGCGGCAGTGTGTTAGCGGTCTTCTGCATGGCGATAAGCGGCTTTTACCACCAATGTTGTAATGACCCCCTTAATCTGGATATAGATCACCTTTCAATGTTTTGCGACTGCCTTTGAAGGCACATACCACTGATTCACAACAGTGCCCACATTAATAGGAGGCAAGCACCCAGTTCGTAGCCCCTTATTTGTGGAAGATTGTGGCGCCAAAGCCATTTTGAGAAGTATAAATACTTTTCTGACTTGTGAAATGGCTGTTGTACTTGGTGAACTTTGATTTGCGGTTGCAAAGTCTATGATTTTTTTATTTGCTCTATTCGTGGCAGCACCAGCACTGCCTACATTGAACCCATGTGCACTAAAAGCTACCTCCGAGCACTCTATCTTGCTGCTGCTGAGTTACTAAAACAGGATCAGCATCTGCGATGTGCAAAGTTTTTATTATGCTAACAACATCTTGCGTTGATAGGAACATTGGCCTGCGCATAGCTTGTAGAACTTGCATGCTTTTCCTACTTATGCACTCATACCTATTTTTTTTCCATGTTAGTTGTCAATATTTCTCGTAGTGCTTGGTTGCCGTTGAAAATGGATACTATGGCGGTCATTCCAACTGCGGCGGGCGGCAGTAGCCGCCCGCCATGCGGTTACCGCCGAATGCCACACTGCGGTCAAAAGACTGCGGCGGCCAGTCTGGCTTTCCCGCTGGGCCGGCGGGCGACCGCCAAAAGGCCGCCCGCCGGCCCAGCGGGAAAGCCCCAGCAACGATGAAGCCGGCTCCGAATGGAGCCGGCGGAGTTGCTGGTGTGCGACGGGTGCAGTGGCACCCGTTGCGATTTTCAGTGTCTGCTTTACAGACACTGAAAATCATTATGGGGCCCTGTGAGGGGGCCCCTGCACTGCCCATGCCAGTGGCATGGGCAGTGCAGGGGCCCCCAGGTGCCCCATGACACCCGTTCCCGCCAACCAAATACCGCCAGGACCAGGATGGCGGGAAGGGGGTCGGAATCCCCATGGCTTTACCGCCGCGGTCAGAATGGCCCTGGAAGCACCGCCAGCCTGTTGGCGGTGCTTCCGCGGTCCCCGGCCCTGGCGGTCATGGACCGCCAGGGTCGGAATGACCCCCTATGTGTTCATGTGTGTTAACTTTGGGATGGTTTTCCTGGTGTTCTTTGAAACTGATTGGACATTGACAATCATTTTTTCTCTTAAGCAATTTAAGAGATGCATAAGCCCTGATGTTCATGTAAAACCCCACAAGCACAGAATTTTGTAACCTAGGGTTAATAGAAATTGTATTTGCGAGACTCACAAAAGCTTTGTAATTAAAACACTTCACAACTTCATACACTCCAAATTGCACCCACAGACTGAATTCAGAACTGCAGAAAATCAATTAGCAAGGCATATTTTGCGCAGATTTTATGTATAGGCGCAATAAATATGGTGTGCAGACAGTAGCTATGTAAAATACATTGAAAATCAATACATTCATAAGCTTACACATTTACAAACATTCTGGTGACCCTTCATACTATAGAAAAGCGTGGATAATTAACCCTGAAAAAGCATAGATGACATAGTGAATGGAAAACGATTGTATTTTAGTGGGATATAACAGAAACGGTTTCCTTTATGGGACACATTACTATCAATGGGGTAAAAAAAAATGCAAATGCACATTGCTGCCTGTCTTATTGCAGTGATGTCTGCCCTGCTAAAAATCCAATGGAGGAACAGAAATATGCATTAACCGGTCATCTTCATGTGTTTCTGAGCCAACATTCGAGAATTATAGTACACAGTTTACTAAAATAACACATGTATTTATATAGATGTTGACGTCACAAAGGTAGAGCTGCCATGCCAGGGATAGTGAAATAGGTGAGAAATTTTACACTGTTCTAGGTAACCAACCTTTGTTTTCACGTTTTTACATGATTGTGAAATATGTCACCACGGTGTGCTTGCACGTTTGTTGATTGAGTGATGCTCAGCGTCGTATGAGACAGGGGCATGAACAAATAACATATCAGCAATGTATTCTGATGTAATGGGGTCACATGGGAAGGATGAGAGACACTTATTTCCAAAATGCTCAATCTGTATCTCCCCAGGGTTCCTGCCCACATGTTATGACTGCTTTGATAAATAACAGACTTGCTTCAAAGCAGCCCTTTGAAGACAATTGTGATTATTTTGAAAGATGCTTTGTTAAAACTTACTTAACTGGCTGGATTGCTCCAATGGGATACAGATAACACACTTGCTATAATGACCTATCTGCTCTTACTAGATGATGCAGTGGCAATCTATCTTCTTTGACCTGCTCTTACACTGCAAAGTGTTTTGTTATGAAATTAGCGGCGACACAAATGAAAATAGTGTATTTTATGACTTACAAAAAGAAGCAGGTGTAAATAGAGCACTACAAACGCCTTTTTATAAAGTCATGTGGTCGCTTCTGTTATAGTTAGGCAAGCTCTAAATTAGACCTGTGACTGTCCATCAGTCCAGTATGGGTGCACTACTGTACTGGTGTTAGTGCAAGAAATTAGAGCAGAGCACTTTCCATTGTCTGCTTATACAAAGCAGGGCATCTGTTGCCATGCCTTGTCTTGCAGTGACTGTGCAAGCATGTCACACTGGTCATCTTGAAATATTAAGTTTCCTTCTAAACAGAAGCCATTTCTCTAAAGGACAAACGACTGAGTTACTTGTGTGAAAAGAGGCAATTGTTAATAGACTTGGCATAGTGTTTCCCATAAAATAGTAATCTAGCATTTTCGTAGAGATCAATGTAAACATCAAACTATCAGAGCTATTGAAAGATGTTAAATCAAACGGTAGGATAAAAAATTATAGTATTAGCAAACCAACTAGGCCTGACTATATGCCATTCTGGTTTACTTTGACTGCCTTGTTTAGTCGCTTGTTGGATGATAACATGCGATGTGTATTTGTAAAGCACGCATTTACCCCTTGGGCTTCTTATCAGCTGAATAAGGGATGTTTATTGTTATCAAACTATGGGGCATATTTATACTCTGTTTACGCCGGAATTGCGTCGTTTTTTTTGATGCAATTCCGACGCAAAACTAACTCCATATTTATACTTTGGCGTTAGACGCGTATAGCGCCAAAGTCCATGGAGTTTGCGTCATTTTTTAGCGTGGACACCTACTTTGCGTTGATGATATGCAAGGTAGGCGTTCCCATCTAAAAAATTGACTCCGAGGCATGTGCGCCGTATTTACACTCCCAGGCAAAATTCACGCCCGGGAGTGGGCGGGTCAAAAAAAATGACGTACGGCCGCTTTTGCGCCGTTTTTTAGCGCTTGGTCAGGGCAGGCGTTAAGGGACCTGTGGGCTCGGAAGGAGCCCAGAGGTGCCCTCCCATGCCCCCAGGGACCCCCCCTGTCACCCTTGCCCACCCCAGGAGGACGCCTAAGGATGGAGGGACCCATCCCAGGGACATTAAGGTAAGTGGTTTTTTTTTGTTTTTTTTGTGGCATAGGGGGGCCTGATTTGGGCCCCCCTATATGCCACTATGCCCAATGACCATGCCCAGGGGACAGAAGTCCCCTGGGCATGGCCATTGGGCAAGGGGGCATGACTCCTGTCTTTGCTAAGACAGGAGTAATTTCTATGGGGGTTGGGAGTCGAAAAAAATGGCGCAAATCGGGTTGAGGCGAAAAATTTGCCTCAGCCTGACTTGCCCCATTTTTTGGCGCCCAAGCTCCATATCCCCCTACGCCGGCGCTGCCTGGTGTACGTCGTTTTTTTTCACGCACACCAGGCAGCGCCGGCGGCTAACGCCGGCTAACGTCATTAAATAAATACGGCACCCGCATGGCGCTTCAGAATGGCGTTAGCCGGCGCTAATTTTTTTTACGCAAAACTGCGTTAGCGCAGTTTTGCGTCAAAAAGTATAAATATGGCCCTATACTTATTGTATCGACCAGGGAAGGATGAAAGGCTGAGTGAACCCACAGGGATTCAAACCTGTGACCATGAGCTCAAACACCGATCCCTTAAGATAATGCATTAGCACTCTCAGCTCCAAACTGTGTTTTGGGTTAGTGCCCATTTTTGTCATTTTAGCAAATCAGATCACTGGCAGAATATTGCCAACAAAAATATTGGGTGGGCAGAAATTGTGGCAAAAATATCGAGGACTAAATTATAGAGACTGCAAGTGCAAATCGGTATATATAGATTTACTGTTTTTAACAAAGCATTTATGTACTTTGAAGATATATATAATCTTAAAGTACATACATGTGGAATTATATGTAGAAAAACTTTGTTTACCTATAGAAACTTACCTTTATGATTTTTTTGTCCTCAATATTCTTGAGACAATTTTTTATCCAGAAGATATTTTTCTTTGATATTTTGTCTGAACACCCGCAAATCAAATCATACTCTCACCTAGCAGTGAGGCCTCGTGGCTTGTCAATAATATGTGCTTCTGATGTAGGATGTTGAAAGATACAAGGCTTTAAGAGTCTAATAAGTAGTTTACCTGCCGTTTCGGAATCTCTATTAAAGTTTGAATGTGGTACTAAAATACAGTTTCTATTTCTGTTGTTGTACTTCTATGCATGTGTTAAGGTAATCCAATGTTTTTCTTGTTGTTTTAGGAAACTGTGAGGCCCAACCTGTAAGTTTGCTGAGAGTGAATTGTCCTGTCATGCATTTGAGTGACTTTCTCTAGCTCTGGCAAGGTCGTATTTTTCCTTTGTGTACTACACATACTTCTTGCAAAAACTTGATTTACAGTTTGGCAGACGAGATACTCTGTCAATAGCCACGACTACCCCAATTCACTTGTAATAAAGTGGTCTGCGTGAAAACCATGACTTTTCCAGTGCTAACCATAACTTATCCAGTGCTAACCATAACTTATCCAGTGTTTTTTATTGCAATGTCTCCATTTTCACTATCTGTTCGTGGATGCAAGAAGGACGTCGGGTAACGTTCCTTCGTGACTGACCAGTATCCGGTTCATCACAAGGAAAAACTTACACAAAGCTTCTACTTTGGTAAAAACGTCTTGCAAGATCCCAGCGCTGCCAAGGTGCGTCTATCAAGTTTATTTGTTTTACAGTGTACACTGCTGTCGCAGAATTCTCACGAGAATTGTCAGCTCGAGCCAAGCCACAGCCTGTAAGACAAATTAGAGGATTAATTAAAAGAATGCCAGGACCTGCGTACAACCAGGATATTACCTGTTTGAATAACAGCAGGGCACATTATTATTTGTTTTTCTTTCAGCAGTAGTTAAAATTAGCATCACCGTGGTACATGAGCATTATTCAAAATATAGATCCAATTGTAACTCAACTAGTCATTAAAGTGTTTACTTGGTTTATTAGAAGATGAGGGTAATTGAAGGAGTAAGTTACTTTATTCATACATTTATATAGTGCACCATGTTCAGTTATCATTACATCATGCACAAGGAACTGAACTTATTGACCTTAGACGGATGAAAGGCGACGCCTAACCCGTCAGGCATCAAATCCACCTTTACGAAGTTCAAAAGCATGCTTCTTGGTCCGCTGGCATCTTCTGATGTTGATTTCGTTAAATATTGGATGTGGCCTCTGATTTCAGTAGCCTGGAAGTTACATTATGCGTCACTTACTTGCCTAGCAGTACTACACCAACATAGGCCTGCTTCAGGGTCGAGGAGAAAGAAAAGCTTTAGTCTAGCACATTTTGTGATTTTTTTATGGAAAACTTTACAAGTACAAAGACTTGAGAAGTTTTATATTTTCCCCGTTTGAGCGAAAATCATGATTGTTGCAACTGTTTATGTTGCAAAAAGGTACCGTTGCAGAGAAAGATTTTGTATACATTTGTCATAGTGCGGAAAAAATCTCAGCAAAAAAATACATTTAAAATCGGTAATGATTTTCCTTCTTCTGTGAGGGCAATTGGATTTAAAGTTATTTTATAATGTGATTAAAATGAAATGTAAAAGCACAGACAAGCTTTGCATGAGGGAAAGCAAATTTAAACTGCGAAATTCACAGACTCAAAGTGCAAACGTTGAAACCTTCACAAAATTTTGCAGGCATAAAACAATCTCTGAACACTACACATTTTATCAATAGCTTCCACCAACTTTACCTTGGAGTTCAGATTTCTCTTTGATGTCAAATTATTAATTAGCCATGTTATTTTACTTTCTTAGTAGCAAGTTTACACTTTGTCTCAAGTTTTCACAACACCTGACCAGGTTCTTTGTTGTCACTGCCATCCTAGAATTTGTCACTCTCCTCCCGTAAAGCGAACCTACCCCCCTGAAAGGAACAGTTTTTGACAATAAACTGAACGCCATTCTCAGGAACTGATAAACAAATGAAGTCCAAAGCAGAAATTAGGGATGGAGACTGATCTGCCACTAAAACGAAGTTCAAAGTACTCAACACTAGCCAAAACTGCATTGACGTTGGGCAACAGCAGTCTGTGTTGCATGGCCTCTTGATCAAATCGTGCAAATTCATACATATGTTGACCTTGTTATTTGGTTTACGCACCTGTACAACAGGATTCGCCCACTCTGAGGCCTATATTGGTTGAATAATACAATTATTGCATGTTGTAAGGAAAGACTACCTTTTTGCTTGCACACCTCCAATATTTCTACTCATGCTGCTGATGTAAAGAATGTTTGAACACTGGGGCACTGCCATCCAGGATCAAGAGTATGTGTTCTAACCCCTAAGACCATGTATAATTGGCTAATCTTTGACTGGCATATTTTACTTACTACTGATAAGTCATAGGTAGATGGTACTTTGGGTACGCATGTCCTGTAAAAAACGATCACCAGTGGACTACAGCACTTATTGCGACATCACTGAAGTGACAGGTGAACACATGACTCTAGACCTGCCACTGCTGCCTACCTAAGCAGTGTTTTAATTGCAAAGTTGACCTGACAAAATAACTCTTTTACCAGGGGTAGGAATTGATTTACTGGCTGAGTGGAGAGACCCTACTCAAGCAGCAGCCTTGTCAAGGTGAAGCCACAAGCAACCCTAAAATAACCCATACTCAACCCTCTGGGAGCTTGGCACAGAACAGTAAGTCTTAACCAGTGGTGGCTGGTGACCACTAAATGTGGTGGGGTGTAATCCTTGGCTCTAATTCCAAAGAGCTTTTCTTCAAGGGTTCTCCCACACTCTCTTGCACTAAATTTACAGTTTCACTCTGACTCCCTCAGTCTCACTTAGTCTTACTAATTCATACACTCATTTGTTCTACTCTGCCCCACTCTGTCTCACTCAGTCCCACTCATTCTGAATTACTCAGTCTTACTGTGACTCAGTCTCACAAACAGTAACACTCAGTTACATTTGCTGTCATTCTCCCTTACTCGCTTACATTAATTCACACACATACTGGGCCTTACTGTTACTCATCCTCACTCACTCTGACTCATTCCGTCACTGACTCTCTCTCACTTTAACTCACACACAGTCACACGGACATGCTTACAGTGCTGGGATTTCACCAGCTCTGGACATTATTTCTGATGGATGGTGCAGGCACCTCGATGAACCTGTTTCAGTAATCAAACAATGTCACTATCTGTCTCAGTTTGTTGCTGGACCCAAAGCTGGTCCGCATTTTATTTTGTAACTTGTCCAGGGGCACCTATCCATCAAATCAATCCATCCACTCAATGATCCATCTTTTCACTTTGCAATCCTACCTTCATACAACCATTCATCCATCCATTCAATCGCCCGTCCATCCTTTCGCTCATCCATCCACCCTTTCATTCCATCTATCCACCATTCACTTCATCCATCCATTATCCTCCCTTTGGTTCATCCATCTAGCCACCCCTTCACTCAGCCATCCATGCTTACACCCATCCATCCACCCTTTGTCCCATCCATCCATCCAACACTCCATCCATCCATCCATCCATCCATTTACCCTTTCACTCAGCAATCCTTCCATCCTCTCAGTCACTCATCCATAAATCCATCTATTCATCCTTCCATAAATATACCCTTTCACTCATCCATCCTTTAATCCAGACATCAATCTACCCTGCCTTTCAGTCATCCATCCATTGTTTTACTCATCCATATTTACATACATCCTTCCACTCATCCATCCATCCTTTCTCTCTTCATCCATCAACCGATCCATTTATCCACCCATCCACCCTCCCTTTCACTCATACACTCTCCGTGCCATTCACTCTCCATTCATTCGTATGTCCATCCTTTCATTCATTTATCTATGTATCTATCCATTCACCATTTCATCCATCCGACCATTTACCCACCCTTCCTTTTTATCACTCACCCTCCCAAGTTGAGCTGCAGACAGAAGAGGCCCGTCAAGAACCCCACCCTACTGTAGTTGCAAGGAGTGGGATGCTACTAACCCCCAGACCTAAACACACCCCTAAATCGAGTATTTAGGGGCTCCCAGAACCTAGGTAACTAGATTCCTGCAACCTAAGACGAAGGAGGACTGCTGAGCTGAAAACCTTGCAGAGAAGACGGAGACACCAACTGCTTTGGCCCCAACTCTACCGGCCTGTCTCCCCACTTCAAGAAAAACTGCAACAGCGACGCGTTCCAGCAGGGTCCAGCGACCTCTGAAGCCTCAGAGGACTACCCTGCATCTAAAAGGACCAAGAACTCCAGAGGACAGCGTCTCTGCTCCAAAGAAGAAACATCTTTGCAACAAAGAAGCAACTTTTAAAGAACACACGTTTCCCGCCGGAAGCGTGAGACTTTGCACTCTGCACCCGACGCCCCCGGCTCGACTTGTGGCGAACCAACGCTACAGGAAGGACTCCCCGGCGACTGCGAGGCCGTGAGTAGCCAGAGTTGACCCCCCTGACCCCCCACAGCGACTCCTGCAGAGGGAATCCAGAGGCTCCCCCTGACCGCGACTGCCTGCTTCTAAGAACCCGACGCCTGGTAAGGACACTGCACCCGCAGCCCCCACGACCTGAAGGATCCGACCTCCAGTGCAGGAGTGACCCCCAGGTGGCCCTCTCCCTTGCCCAGGTGGTGGCTACCCCGAGGAGCCCCCCCTTGCCTGCCTGCTTCGCGGAAGAGACCCCTGGGTCTCCCATTGAACTACATTGCAAACCCGACGCCTGTTTGGACACTGCACCCGGCCGCCCCCGTGCCGCTGAGGGTGTATTTTTTGTGCTGACTTGCGTCCCCCCCAGTGCCCTACAAAACCCCCCTGGTCTGCCCTCCGAAGACACGGGTACCTACCTGCTGGCAGACTGGAACCGGGGCACCCCCTTCTCCATTGAAGCCTATGTGTTTTGGGCACCACTTTGACCTCTGCACCTGACCGGCCCTGAGCTGCTGGTGTGGTAACTTTGGGGTTGCCCTGAACCCCCAACGATGGGCTACCTTGGACCCAACTTTGAACCCTGTAGGTGGTTTACTTACCTGCAAAACTACTAACAAACACTTACCTCCGCCAGGAACGGTTGAAAATTGCACTGTGTCCAGTTTTAAAATAGCTTATTGCAATTTGTGTGAAAACTGTATATGCTATTTTGATAATTCAAAGTTCCTAAAGTTCCTAAGTGAAATACCTTTCATTTAAAGTATTGTTTGTAAATCTTGAACCTGTGGTTCTTAAAATAAACGAAGAAAATATATTTTTCTATATAAAAACCTATTGGCCTGGAATTGTCTTTGAGTGTGTGTTCCTCATGTATTGCCTGTGTGTGTACAACAAATGATTAACACTACCCTTTGAGAAGCCTACTGCTCGACCACACTACCACAAAATAGAGCATTAGAATTATCTCTTTTTGCCACTATCTTACCTCTAAGGGGAACCCTTGGACTCTGTGCATGCTATTTCTTACTTTGAAATAGTGCATACAGAGCCAACTTCCTACAGTATTTGTGCAGCACTTCAAACAGTACCAAAATGAAAACACACCACAAAAAGGATCCCACTCCAGATTAGAATAATTGAGTAATTTTTCATAAATGAAATAAAACCAAAAGATACAGAGCCCATCAGGTGAGCTGGAGATATGCAATTTTAAAGATTTAAGTGAGGTTATCGCTAAAAAGTACAAAATGCCAGTTGTGAAAACCTAGTCACACAATACTAGGACAAAGTGACACGTTCACGCCGACCACAATGAAGTGTAGACCCAGCTAGGTCCTCTAAACAAGAGTATGCGTTGTGCAGTCAAGGTGTCGGATCTGATGAGCCACGAGGCTGCAGTGCCAGATCCTGTGTCATTATTAAGGATCATATTGACGAGGATTTATGATGTGAAGTCCAGCATCAAGCATATGCCATGCAGCCAGGGCAATAGGTTGGCATTCAAAAAGCTGCAAGGCTGCAGTGTGAGTTCCTGTGTTTTTGTCAAGGATCCCATCAATGCAAGGTTGGCGATGCGAGGGCCTGCATGAGATGAGAGATGTGTTGCAGAGAGGCAGTTCTGATGGAGCATCAAGGCTACAATGTGAAGTCCTTGCATCAGGAAAGTCTACAGAGCAGAGGCAATGCATGGGTTCAGCTCGGGTTGTGCTGCATGCAGAGAAGATGAGTTTGTTCTATTGGATCCCCAAACAGGTTGGCAGAGCACTCACTTTCAGGCTCCCTTCCAAGGGTCCAGGGCTGGGATGGCATCACTTGGCAGGGTAGGGCTCACAGTTGCAGAGTCCTACTGCTGCTTACAAGAGACTGGCCCTTGGCGTCACTCTGCTGGTCCTGGGTCTCTCACCCAAGCAAGAGGTCACCAGGCTGAAGGTCACCACAGCAGGTAGCGGTCCTTTAGGGCAGCATTCCAGCAGAATGGGAGTCCTTTCAGCAGCACAGCAGTTTTTCTTCCTGGCAGAGTCTTCCGCAGGCCCAGAAGTGTATGGAAGATTTGGTGTCTGAGGTCCAATATTTATAACTGGTGTCTTCTTTGAAGTGGAAGAAGCCTCTAGAGGTTGCCCTTTGAAGTACCAAGTTTTCCTGCGTCCCCTGCCCTGGCTCTAGACTAACTGCAGGGGTTATGCAATCCTTTGAGTGAAGCAGGACACAGCCTATTTAGGCGTAAGTGGAGTTGTGCCTAACTCTGCCCTTCCATCCTGCCAGTAATGGACCATCCAGGCATACCTAAGATCTGTATTATGTGTGGCTGTCTAGGAAGAATATGCAAGAACCAACTGCCAACTTCACCCAGTCATGTGACCCAGAGACAATCTGCAAGCACTAAATGGCTCAGAATGGAAAATGCCAACTTTCTAAAAGTGGCATTTTCAAAACTATAATTGAAAATCTAGATTTACCTCAATAAAGGACTTTTTGCTACAGTTTCAAAGACTCCAAACATGAACTGTTTATCAATTCTCATTTGAATGTTACAGCTTATTAAATGTAATACAATAACTTCAATATTATCCTGTGAGAGAGGTAAGCCTTGAAATAGTGAAAAATGAATTGAAGAGTTTTTCACTATCAGGATATGTAAAAGTTGATGGTTTACTTTCTGAATGCACTTCGCCCTTCTCTTTGGGCTGTCCAGGGCCTACCCTTGCGTTGACTTATATTAATTAAAAGGGAGGTCTGAGCCTGGCAAAAGGGTTATTTTGGCTGGTTGAAATGGCAGTTTAAAACTGTACCCAGAGGCTGCACTGGCAGGCCTGATCTGTGCTTGAAAGGGCTACTTCAGTGGGTAGCATCATCAGTGCTGCAAGTCCACTAGTAGCATTAAATTTACAGGCTCTGGGCACACGTAGAACCAATTTATTAGGGACTTAAAAGTAAAGTGACTATGCCAATTGGGGATACGCCAACTGTACCATGTTTTAAGGAGTCAGCACATGCACTTTAGCACTGGTTAGCAGTGCTAATGTACACAGAGTACTAAGGCCAGTGAACATGAGATCAGCAATAATGAAGAAAGAATGCAAAATGTTTGTGGGAAGGCCATCATAAGGCTGATAGGTCTAGTATGCCCTCTCTCTTCAGCTGAAATTAGGAAGAACTACTCAACTTCTTGGGAGTTCTCATCACTAAGACAGAATAACCTGGATAGACCATCAGCACTGGCACTGTAAAGTCCATTACCTGTAGGAAGATGGACCAACTCAGCAATTTGGGATTTTCACCCTTCAGTTGCATAAGCCATCTTAAGGACCTGTGGTCTGTGTGAACCAAGATCTGAGTCGCAAACAGGTTTGGTCTCAACTTCTTCAGTGTGGGGACCACAGCAAAGTCCTTCCTTTCAATCACAATCAACATCCTGCTAATGAAGGCTACTGGTTGGTCTAGGCCCTCCTCATAAAACTGTGCTAAGACAACCCCTATACCCTGCTCTGAAGTGTTGGTCTGCATAATAAACACCTTAGCAAAGTTAGGAGCCTTTAGTGCCGGTGCTGTACACATGGCCTCCTTGAGTGTGTCAAAGGCATTCTGGAGGCCTCTGTCCAGATCACCTTTCTGGGCTTCTTCTTAGAATTCAGCTCTGTTAAGGGGCAACAATGGTGCCATATCCCTTTAAAAACCTCATATACTATCCTGTGATCACCTCAGTCTGTGTTTTAGGAGTTTGCCAGGATAGTCTCAATTTTGGACTGGAGAGGCTGCGCCATGCCCCCGTCCACCACGTGGCTTAGATAAACCACAGAACCCTGCCTTATCTGGCCCTTACTGGTCTTGATATTCAGGTTCACCTGCTGCAGACCCTAAAGCACCTCTTGGAGGTGGTACAGGTTTTCCTCCCAACTGGAGCTGAAGACAGCTCTGTCGTCCAGGTAGGTGGCACAGAATGTTTCCTTCCCCGCCTGGACTCTATTGATAAACCTCTGAAAGGTGGCAGTACCATTCTTTCAGTCAAATGGCATTACCCTAACCTAGAAGTGGCCCACCCAGTTTTGAGAATGCAGGTCTCAGTCAGAGCACTCTGCCAGTACCCTGATGTGAGAACAAAAGTACTGAGAAACTTGGAAGTGTCCAGCCTGCATATTACCTCATCAGCTTGGGGGATGGAGTGTGCATCAGTCTTCATGATGGAATTGAGTCCTCGGTAATCCACACAGAATGTGAGTTCTGAAGTAGTGTTTGGTGGGAAGTCTTGGGTACAAGCACCATGGGTTGGACCCTGGACAAGGGACTAATGAAGGGCTAAATCACCTCTAATGTCAGCATATTGGAGACCTTCTCCTTAATACCTGCCCTCACCTTATCAGACAGCCTGTACATTTTATTTTTGACAGGTCGAATGTCTCCATTGTCTAAGCTGTGGGTTCAATAATGTGTAAGCCGAAGGGTGAAGGAACAGAGAGCAGCACTGCCTCAACTAGTGACAGTCACTCTGCTGTTCTGGGATCAGTGTAGGGAAGAGGTTAACACCACTTACTGACCCATCTTGCTCCTATGCAGACAGGAAGTCAGGGAGAGGTTCACTCTCAACTTCCACCCCTTCGTCTTTCACTAGAAGTATGTTGACTTCAGACTTCTGAAAGTAGGGTTCTGGGTGATTTATGAGGAACTCCCTTAAGAAGTTTCTCGGGGGTCTTGAGATCCACCAGGTAGGTGGACTCCCTCTTTCCCTCATATTGGCCTGTCCAGCAATCCTGAAGAGCTATGGGCTCCACATGCTCCTTAACTCATACCTTCTGGCCACGCTGAAACTCTACCTAAGTGGCCTTCTGATCATATTACCAAACAGCGCCACAACAGAGAAAGGTCTTGTCCCAGATGTTCTGCCAGGTAGATATCTTGAGCCAACCACAGTAGAAAGGCCCTGTAACATTCAGGGACCACCAGCACATGGGCTGCTCCAGGTCCAGGAACATTAGGCTCCCTATAAAGGAGGTAATTCTCTCAATAGATAAGGTGATCTCCAGAGGTATCATCTGCTGCCTGGGCCTTAGCTTGTCACCTCAAGCCCTCCAGAGTAGGGCACTGTGTCTGTGCATTGCAGAGTTACTCCCCAGTGGACCCACCCTCAACTTGCCATCTAGCAATCTCCAGCAGGTCATCCAACGTGGCAATGTCCTCAATGGTAGGTTAAGGAGCATCATCCTCAGGTGCTCCATCAACCTAGACCATGGGAACTTCAGGGGCTGGTTTCCAGTGTCCCCTATCTTTAATATTCATGACGGCCACCCAGGCCATTTTTCCAGGCTGCCTTGACTCTCTTCCCAGGCAGCCATAGACATAATGGTCATACAGACCTGTATAGGGAACCCCAACATCTCCAAGTGTGACCTGAGCTTTACCTATTTCCAGATACTGTGATCTAGGTCATTGCTCAACAGACAATCTACAGGCATGGCAGGGCTCACAGCTACTTTTGTGGAACCTGAGACCCCCCCATTTATAGGGAACCAGAACACTGGTAGATGACTCTCACGTTGTCTGAGACTATGACTTAGTGAAAGTTGCAAAGGAGGACCTGTTCTGAGGACACCAACTGACACCTCACAGTAGTTATGGTGGCTCTAGTTGTCCCTCAAAGTTTCCACCCATTGCCCAGGGTAGGTGACCCGATGACTATGCATAGAAAAATTTACAGGTATTTGGGCTTTTGGTACACTCTTCTTATGCTCCAGGGACACTAGGGTGACCTCTGTCTGCTCACCAAAGCTATCTGGAGCCATCCCCTCCCCAAAGGGTACAAGTGGCTGCCCATTGGTGTGGGGGTTGTGCCCTCTTGGGACATTTGGTGTCCCCCTTCAAGTGCCCATATTTGAGGCACTCAGAAAGCTGGGGGACAAGCCTCCCTTTCTGTTTATCAAAGAACTCTTTCTTCTTTGACTGAGATTTGGACTGGTTACTGCTGTTCCCTTAGGGACTCGTTTGGGGGCCTTTTGAGAACTCCTTATTTAAAAAAAAAATTCCACCCTTTCTTCTGGTGTGATCCCTGACCATCCTTTTGAACTTCGACCCAGATGCTTTTTTGGACCCTCAGGTACTGTCCCACATGTTCGCCTCCTCAGTAAACTTTCTTTGGTCAGTCAGCTTGCTGTGCACTAGGTTCTGGTGCAACTCTGTAAAATAAATATTGAGCATGTGCTCTCTCAGAATCAAGCTGTACAGCCCATTGTAATCATTAACCTTGCTTATCCTCACCCAGTCATTCAGGCCCACAATTAAGAGGGCCTAGCACCATTTAACGCCACATTAGCATCATTGTTTTATGCTAATGTGGCGTTGGAAGGCCTAAAATGCTGCATTGCGCCATTTTGTAACCCCTTTCGTTCCTTCATGCCTGAGCCAGGCATAATGTATGCAAGAGGGGTGTTCCAGCGCTAGTGGGCCCGACAAAAATGGTGCAAAGAAATCTAAGAGATTTCTTTGCGTTATTTTTATCTGCATTTTTAAAGCCTGCTAAGAGCAGGTGTTAAAGAGAGACTCCCATTTTTTTCAATGAGCCTCTCGTGCTTTGCAGGATTAGCATCAGCATTTTTTACGCTAATCCTGCAAAGTGCTGGACTAGCGTAAAAAAATCATGTTGCTAGTACCCCTGACTGCCGCCATGGTGCGCTATATTTTAAATATGGTGCACACATGGTGGCATTAGGGGGGTGCTGAGGGGCGCAAGAAAAGTGGCGCTGCCATAGTGTTTTGCTGGTGTAGTACAAGAAATCCACCCAAAACTGATTTAGAAGATTGCGGCTGTCCCTGAAGTTAGCTGCATTTTTTTTAGGAGTCAGCCCAAATTTAGTGAAAAGAATGGCTATCATGGGGGCTTACTGGGTTTGGTCCTCTACATCTAGTATGAGTAGTGTGTCCCTCACAACTCGTTGCATATCTTCGCACAAGCAACACCCCCAGTGTTCCTCTGGGATCTTGAGTACCCTCAGGGTCAACTCATCAGCAGAAAACCATTTATCTTTATCATCTCCCACCATAGAACCGGAAACAATATCTTTATATATGTGGACCTACTTTTCTCCCACTGACAATGAAGGGCTTATTTACAAGGAGCATGCACCTTCAATGTTTCAAAATTTTGGACGCATTTGCAGCACAGTCAGTACTCCATATTTACAAGGTGATGCATCTAGGCACATGTGTCACTTTTAGTCATCCTACGTTGAAATGTTCCTGAGCATGAACCAGCTGCATCACGTAAGCATTAATGTATGGGAAGTAGGTGTTCCTGCGTACGTTTACCCGCAAAACCAACACATGGATATTTACAAGGAAACTGAAACTGATGCATCAGATGGGAGTTTACTGCAAGTGCACAAATGTTTCAAAATTTCTGAGCATTGGTAACCCAGGCATAGCAAATGTTGCATTGGTAGTGAAACATAAAGAGAAATCAGATAGAACAGTCTGGTAAGCTCAAAGACAACATGGTGATCCTCATCTTGCATTTGGAATTTGCATGGAGGAGGCCACAACTCCCACAACCCCAACCACATGCACCTCCACCAACCCACTCATCACAAAGGCAGCGCAGGAGAAGGGAGAGCATATTTCAGCAGTGGGTTATCCTCCTTGACATAAGGGAGGATGAAGGCATCACCCACTACTGGCTACAGATGGAGTCAGTTGTCAAATTGGTGCATCAAATAGCACCCAGGCTCTAACTAACATCTAGCCAAGTCACCAACATCCCACCACAGATGAAGCTCATAGCTGTAAGTCATATGTTGGCATTGGTGTCATTCCTGATCACAACAGCCAGAGTGTCTGGTGTCTTTCAGCCATTAATCTCAGCTTTCCTCAATACTTTCCTGGATGCCATCATATCCTTAACACCACAATACTGCCTCTTCCCCAACACACCAAAAAATGTAGCTGGAGACCAAACAAAGATTCTATGTCATTGCTGGCTTCCCACATCCACTGGGATCCATACACTGGACACATGTACAACTTGTTCCTTCAGCAGCTATGGCACACATATAATGGAATAGGAAAAACACACTCTCCATGAATGTCCATGCCATCATGGATCATCAAGGCCTGTTTGCCAAATATCATGGGAGTGTGCATGATACATACATCTTTCGCCACTCCATCATCAGCAAGAGATTCTCGAATGGACAACATGGTAATGGCCTAATGGATGGTAAGGACATATGAACTACTGGACTAACCCAACAACTGCAAATGTGTCATGACCTACTATACATATATCTATGTGGTCACTCCCCACGTTTTGGTGCAGGGCAGTGCTGCAAGGCTTCTTGCTGTGCTACCCTGCATCCAAAATAAAGGGCAAGAATGCACCAAATAAATCACATATGGTGCATTCCTGCCCTTTCTGCATGTGTTGGTGCACAAATTGGTGCCCAGCGCCAACACATGCACACCATGGGGCAAGGGTGTCTACGGTGGTGGTGCGATTGTCTTTGTGCAGGTAGGGACACCTTTCTGAACAAAAACATTTAATGGAGATGTTCTCATCTTTCCATGTGTGCTGCAGAATCTAGGGTGAATACAGATATTCCTTCTCATTACGCCTCTCCTGGAGAGGCAAAAGATTCTGAAGCATCCCCTGGTTTACAGAGTCTTGTAAATCTTGTAATGTATCAAGACCCATGGGTGATGCATGGGAAAATCCACTGCAACACCTATGGAACACCTCCCCTGACACAGAGTAAGGCAATGTAGACACTTGAGGTGAGGCGCCTTACTCCATATCTACATGGCAAGGAAAGGTCATGCAAAAAGAGTTTGCATGGCCTTGTAGACATGGTTCAACACTATGCACTGCAGGTGCGTCACAAAAAAGTGATGCATCAGTGGCGCAAACCGTCTGTAAATAAGCCCCACAGTGCACATGTAGGAATGGTATTCCAAATACTTGTACCATTATTCTGGCCACATTTCTAATGCAAACATCAAATGGACATGTCACAAAACCACTCTGTCAGTTTTTCAAAAGGACGTTGACTGACTCATCTCCCTTTGCCTTTTCAGCTGACCAAGGATATGCTCTGCAGATGTGGGTAATGAACTCCGTTTCTGAATACACAGACTGGTGCTATAACAAAAATACAATAGAGTGCTGACCATGACCAGGGGCACAGTTGAAAGGACATTTGACCTGCTGAAGTCACGTTTCAGGTGTCTTGAAATGTCTAGGGGCCAGCTGCTTTACTTCCCCCAAACAGTATGTAAAATGTACCCTGCTCAATATTTGTGTGTGGACAAATGTCCCATGGGACAAGGGTCAGGATGTGCAAAAAGTTGTAAATGAGACGCCATGAATGCAAGTATTCAAATGTATGTGCAAATTCAACATACACATGCAACACAGGCTAAGTCCAAAAACTTGTCAGTAAAGAGGTATTGTGCAAAAATTACAAAAGAAAAGTGTAGCTTAAATATAGGCTTATTCTCAAGCAACGCATTAGAAAATCTACGCTTTAGTAGGAAAAGTGATGCATTCTTATCAGAAGTGTTAGAAATGGGTTCTTTAGTTGGTAGTCAGGTTACCTGTCCAAGCAAGGACTCTCACTCTAGTCAGGGTAAAGGAGACTCACCCTTAGTTAACCCCCGCTCACCACCTTGGTAGCTTGGCAGGAGCAGGCAGGCTTAATTTCAGAAGCAATGTGTAAATTATTTGACCAACACACACAGTAACTCAGTGAAAACACTCAAAAATTACACAACACAAGTTTAGAATTATACATAGGGGGTCATTCTGACCTCGGCGGTAAAAGGCCCTTACCGCCGGTCAGAAGTCCGCCATACTACCGCCGCGGCCGCGGTCGACCGCCACGGTCATTCTGACCACCAACTCTGAAACCGCCAAAAATCCGACACCCAAGGAAGGCCGCCACATCAGCGGGCCGCGGAAAACTGGAGATGACCAAACCTCCACCGTCACGCCAACACAAACACGCCCATGCCATTCTGACCCACGAATCCACGCGGCGGTCTTTCAACCGCGGTATTCCATTGGCGGTACACACCGCCGCGCTCAAAATACACACACAGCTCCTAAACACTGCCACATTGGACAATTTGAAATACGCACACCTGACACACATACAAACAACGCTCCCACACATCCAATCAACTATAAAACACACACCCACATCACCCACAAACCCCCACTAGTTGGAAATCGGAGCGAAGGCGAGAGCGAGAGATAGCGATAGCGAGCACAGCATTAGAAAACCCCAACACACACAGGAACACAACTTCATCACCCACACCACATCTACGCACACATCACCACATATCACCACGCACATCACCACAAACACCACCCCACACCTCATCCACACCACCCCATGGCACCCCAAAGACACCCAAGGTTTTCGGACCAAGAACTCCGGGTCATGGTTGAGGAAATCATGAGGGTTGAGCCCCAGCTCTTCGGCACACAGGTGCAGCACACCACCATAGCAAGGAAGGCTGAACTATGGCAAAGGATCGTAGACAGGGTCAACGCTGTGGGACAGCATCCCAGAAATCGGGAAGATATAAGAAAGCGATGGAACGACCTACGGGGGAAGGTGCGCTCGATGATCTCCAGGCACAACATCGCTGTGCAGAAGACTGGCGGCGGACCCCCACCCACCCCACCCCAATTCACAGCATGGGAGCAAGAGGTGGTAAACATCCTGCATCCTGATGGCCTCGCTGGAGTACAAGGAGGAATGGACTCTGGTAAGTAGAATCTCAACCACTTCACCCCCCCCAAACACCAGCATGCCAACCCCCCCCCTCATCCCCAATCTCACCCCCCAGCACATAACCTCCCTGCCAATGTCTCACCAGCACAACCCACCCTAAACAACACCAACCCCTGAATGCCAACACAAACCATAGACAGCCACCACCAAAGCATGACCATTGCACATACCCATACACCCCCCTCAAACCCTCACAACACCTCCCACAAGGGAATCCCAGCACTGGGGGACAATGGCACCCAAAATGCACGCCATGGCACACACAGAAACAATAACCATACTCCTTTACCCCTGCAGGGCCCGAATGACAACACACCGCCACGGAGGGTCCAGAGATGTCCATCCCACCCCCGAACAGGCCCCCAGCGAGGACAGCAGCTCTGTCGACCTAGAACCTGAAGACCAGCCCGGACCATCGAGGACCTCTGGACAGTCGATTCCCCACACACAGGCCACAGCAGACCCAAACCCCCCTGGGAACACCAGCACAGCTCCCACCCAGCGGGCCCATGCCTCTGTCTCGCGGACGCGTCAATCAGCGGTGTGTCCGCCACTACAGGGCACCCAGGCTGACCCAACACCCCAACAACAACAGGGACCTTGGGGCAGTGGTAGTGGGCACACCGTCCAGGGGACAGAGGCCCGGGGAAACAGGGCAACTGGGAGGGCTGCTGTGCGACAGGGGGGGAGGACAGGCCCGGGGAACCGACTCTCCAAGAGGCCCTCACCACCATCATGGGAGCGTATCATCACTCCCAGGAGACGATGGCGACGGTACTGGCCAGGTTCACCGAGATCCAGGCACAGCGGGAGGAACGGAACATGGGGTTCAGCAATGAACTCCGGGCCATCGCTACCGCAATGGGGACCATAGTCCAGGCCCTAAACCGCATTGAAACCACATTGCGGGACCATGTGGCACCGCAAAGGGCCCCTGTCACTAGCCAGGAACAGCCTACCACCTCCGCCGGCGCTAGTGGTCAGGAGGCCCCCACAGAACGACGGGCCACCAGAACCCCACCTCCTGCTGAAGAACAACCACCCCGCAAGAGGAACCTGAGATCTCAAAGGAAGACAGAGTAGGATGCCAGGACCCCCGCCAGTCTAATATCCCCCCGGATGTCATTCCACTGTCCCACAGTGTCACCCTGTCCAACCTTGAACTGCCCCTGCTCCATCCTTCCACTGCCATATGAACAATGCACCTGTGCGACCGAGAACTGGACTCTGCCATGGACATAACTCCACCCTCACCCTTCACCGTTTAATATCATGTACCAAAATATAGCACTAAAAATAAATCACTCATTGCACATAAATCATTCTGGAGTCAGCCTGTATTATTTACAAATGTATAACACATTACTTATCAATAATGTTCTGTTATATATGTGTGGACAACATACCGATGTCAATAAGCATTAGTCCATTGGCTAACCAGGCAGAAGTCACGCAGTGGGTCATACAGCACTGAAAAGGGAAGGGAAAAGTAAACTTCAGGTTAAAAGAACTGGGGGGCAATGCACAAAGTAAAGATGCAGGGGGCATTCACTAAATGGTAAATGACGTGGGAGATTCCTACCTGTGTGCTAATGAAAATACTGTAGGATAACTCTGTCCCTGTTGTCTGGGTCGTCCTCTTCGTCTTCCTCCTCTTCACTCTCCGCAGGCTCCACAGCTGCTTCAACACCACCATCTGGACCATCCTCCTGCAGGAAGGGCACCTGACGTCGCAATGCCAGATTGTGAAGCATACAGCAGGCCACGATGATCTGGCACACCTTCTTTGGTGAGTACATCAGGGATCCCCCTGTCATATGTAGGCACCTAAACCTGGCCTTCAGGAGGCCAAAGGTTCTTTCAATGACCCTCCTAGTTCGCCCATGGGCCTCATTGTACCGTTCCTCTGCCCTGGTCCGGGGATTCCTCACTGGGGTCAATAGCCAAGGCAGGTTGGGGTAACCAGAGTCACCAATTAGCCACACACGTTGTCTCTGTAGCTGTTCCATCACATAATCGATGCTGCTATTTCGCATCACATACGCGTCATGCACTGACCCAGGGAACATGGCATTCACATGGGAGATGTACTGGTCAGCCAAACAGACCACCTGGACGTTCATCGAATGGTAACTTTTCCTGTTTCTGTACACCTGCTCATCGTCTTTTGGGGGTACTAAAGCCACATGGGTCCCATCAATGGCACCAATTATGTTGGGGATATGTCCAAGGGCATAAAAATCACCCTTCACAGTGGCCAAATCAACCTCCTCAGGGAATACAGTGTAGCGCCGCATGTGTTTCGTCAGGGCAGACAACACTCTAGACAAGATTTTTGAAAACATAGGCTGAGACATTCCAGATGACATGGCCACTGTTGTCTGGAATGAGCCACTTGCCAAAAAATGGAGGACTGACAGAACCTGCACTAGAGGGGGAATTCCTGTGGTTTGGCGGATGGGGGACATCAGGGCTGGCTCCAGCTGGGCACACAGTTCATGTATAGTGGCTCGGTCAAGTCGGTATCATAGTATGATGTGGCGTTCTTCCATTGTCGACAGGTCCACCAGCGGGCGGTACACGCGAGGATTCATCCTTCTCCTCGCAAGTCCCAGCGGACGGTGCCTAGGAAGAACAACATGGAGCACAGAGTCAAGCAAGTCACAGGTACGTTCACCACTGCATGCACAGTACACGATAAGGTATGGATGGCTATGTTTGGATGTGTGGCAATGCAAGGCCTAGGCCTGTGTGACGCAGTTGAAATTAAGCCATGTGGGCCCTTGAAATGGCGGCTGCCTGACCGGTGAAGTGGGACAATGGGATGTGAGGTCAATGCGCTGGCGTGGCACACCGTGGCGGTAGGCGGTCGAAGACCGCTATACGAACCTGCATTGGTTAACATTGAACCCTATGGGATTCAGGAGCCAATGACGATGTGCGGCCGGCGGTCGCGGTACGCACCGCCGCGGTACGCACCGCGGCGGCCGTGACCGCCATTTTCTATCTGCCTAATCACTCGATACCTGATCATCCACAGGAGAGGACCTATACTGCAAGTGCTGCTGTGACCTCGGTCTGGAAGTGACAATGGCTGCTGCGACTGGGGAAAGGGCCCCTGCCTTCACGTCTGAAGAGTTGGAGAAACTAGTGGATGGGGTCCTCCCCCAGTATGCGCTACTCTACGGTCCTCCAGACCAACAGGTGAGTACACTGAGTGCACATTGAATGGGTTATGGCTGTGTAGAGTGGGGTGGATGTAAGTTGTTGGGGTTGGGAGAGAATGAGGACTGCAACGCACGACAGATGAGAGAATGGGCCACATGGCAAGGTTGGGGAGGGGGGGGCATGTACTCCAAACATGCCAAAAATTCACGTTTTCTCTTTCCCACCCTGTACATGTCTAACAGGTGAGCGCCCATCAGAAAATCGACATTTGGCGTGCCATCGGCAAGGAAGTCCGGGCCCTGGGGGTCTACACCAGACGGGGCACCCACTGCCGCAAGAGGTGGGAGGACATCCGCCGCGGAACCCGAAAGACCGCCGAGTCACTGCTGGGGATGGCCTCCCGACCTAGGAGGGGTGCCAGTCGTACCCTGACCCCCCTGATGTCCCGGATCCTGGTGGTGGCCTACCCTGATTTGGATGGGCGCTTGAGGACATCACAGCAGACACAAGGGGGTGAGTACCTGCACATTCTGCTATCCTTAAGCGCAGTTGAGGCGTCTGGGTGGGGGAGGAGGGCCGTGGGTGACACTAGGCCAGGGCGCTTTCTGTAGTGTAGTCCCCTCCCTTAGACATGGCCCTGTGCCCCCGCCCCCCACCTCTGTAGGGTGCCAAGTACAGCTATCCATGGTCCTGCATCACCCATGTGCGCGTCTGTTGTCCCTAGACCTGTTGGCCTAGTCAGAAGTACTGAGTAGTGTACCCCAATTTCGCGGCTTAGTGCATGAGGCACCTGTGTCTGTCCTCTCCGCCAACGGTATTGACAAGGCATACACTCAACTTTGTATTATTTATCCCCCCTCCCTTATTCTTTGTCTTCTTGTGCATCATCAGGCGGAGGAGCACGAGGGAGCTGCAAGTCACAATGCCCCGGTGGGCACTGGAACAGACACTGAGGGCACCAGTGATCCGGAGGGCGAGGGGAGCACCACAACGGGGACCGGTGAAGACACCAGCGACACGGACACGTCCTCGTTTGGGAGCTCCCTAGCGGGGGCGGCAACATCCGGGCCGCCCGCCTCCACAGGTACAGCCGCCACCCAGCGCTCCAGCTCCGCCCTCCCAGCAGCCCCTCAGCCTTCGCTCCGTGCCCGCTCGCCCAGGAAGGCGGGCGTCTCCTTCGCCCCAGGCACCTCAGCCCCAGCCCCAGTTACCCCTGCTGCCCTCAGTGCGGAGCTCATTGACCTCATGAGGACGCTCATTGTTGGGCAGACTACCCTTTTGAATGCCATCCAGGGGGTGGAAAGGGAGGTGCATCGGAGCAATGCCTACCTGGAGGGCATTCATTCGGGTCAGGCTGCCCATCAACGATCGTTCACTGCTCTGGCCTCCCTCTTCTAACTGCCTCCACCTTTTCTCTGTCTCCTGTCCCTCAGCCTATCCCATCCACACCATCAGACCAGCCTGCACACACCTCAACACCCAAGGCCAGATCATCCAGACACAAGCACCACAGGGCACACAAGCATTCACCCCAGCAACACCCAGATGCAGACATTCCAACAGTCACTACCACCTCTGTGTCCCCCTCCTCCTCGTCTCCCTCCTCCCTCCCTGTGACGTCTACACTCACACCTGCATGCACACCACCATCAGCCAGTGCTTCCATCACCAGCACACCCTCCACTACAGTCCTCACACGTGCAGTCACCACCCCCACTGCCATCTACACGTCCCCTGTGTCCTCTCCCACTGTGTCTGTCACCCCCTCTTCCAAGACACATAAACGCAGGCAGACACCCAAACAACAGCCAACCACCTCACGACAGTCTACGCCTCAGTCACCTGCACCCAAAGACAGCACACCTGACTCTCCTACAACCACATCCTCTTCCTCCACTTCCATCACCACTACTCCTACCCTTTACCTTGGTCCTAAGAAATGTTACCTCTCTAATCTTAACCTCTTTCCCTCCCCTGACCCACCCCCTCCATTGGTTAAGAGTCCCAAGAGCACCTCATCCACGACCAGCCCAGCTTCGAGGGTCCAAGTGGTGCATGGCTTCTGGAGTCCACCCTTTGGCGGCAGTGACACTTCACTGAGCAGCAAGGGGACATCCAGCCCACCCCCAGGCAAGAGGACACGTAAAGTGAAGGGCTGCCGTGAGAGGACTGAGACGGCTGCCCCCAAGGAGCCAACAACGGCCACTTCACCTGCCAGAACAGCCAGGGGAGGCAAGGGCCCGAGAGCCCCATCTAAGGAGCGAAAGGGCAGCAGGGCGGAGAGGTCATCCATCAGGAGCGCGGAGCTGGAGGGCCCCGCAAGCCCCATCCCGCCTGCAAGGGACGACAGCAAAGGGCCCAGGACTCCGTCCCCGAAGGGGCCTGCCACTGCACATTCGGAGGGCGAGTGATCAGGGTGTCCAGCCCAGGTCTGGCTCCCTTGACTTCCTGGAAGAGGACCGCTGAAGAGGGCCCTGCCGTGCAGAAGAGCACCGCTGAACAGGGCCCCGCCGTGAAGACAGGCACCGCTGAAGAGGGCCCCGCCGTGCAGAAGAGCACCGCTGAACAGGGCCCCGCCGTGAAGACAGGCACCGCTGAAGAGGGCCCCGCCGTGCAGAAGAGCACTGCTGAACAGGGCCCCGCCGTGAAGACAGGCACCGCTGAACAGGGCCCCGCCGTGCAGAAGAGCACCGCTGAACAGGGCCCCGCCGTGAAGACAGGCACCGCTGAACAGGGCCCCGCCGTGCAGAAGAGCACCGCTGAACAGGGCCCTTCCTGTCAAGCACCGCTCCGCTGGGCCCCTCCTGTCAAGCACTGCTCCGCTGGGCCCTTCCTGTCAAGCACCGCTCCGCTGGGCCCCTCCTGTCAAGCACCGCTCCGCTGGGCCCCGCCGTCTCAAGCACTGCTCCGCTGGGCCCGCCGTCTCAAGCACCGCTCCGCTGGGCCCCGCCGTCTCAAGCACCGCTCCGCTGGGCCCTTCCTGTCAAGCACCGCTCCGCTGGGCCCTTCCTGTCAAGCACCGCTCCGCTGGACCCCGCCGTCTCAAGCACCGCTCCGCTGGGCCCTTCCTGTCAAGCACCGCTCCGCTGGGCCCCGCCGTCTCAAGCACCGCTCCGCTGGGCCCCTCCTGTCAAGCACCGCTCCGCTGGGCCCTTCCTGTCAAGCACTGCTCTGCTGGGCCCTTCCTGTCAAGCACCGCTCCGCTGGGCCCTTCCTTTCAAGCACTGCTCTGCTGGGCCCTTCATCTCAAGCACCGCTCCGCTGGGCCCCTCCTGTCAAGCACCGCTCCGCTGGGCCCCGCCGTCTCAAGCACCGCTCCGCTGGGCCCCGCCCTCTCAAGCACCGCTCCGCTGGGCCCCGCCGTCTCAAGCACCGCTCTGCTGGGCCCTTCCTGTCAAGCACCGCTCTGCTGGGCACCGCAGTCTCAAGCACAGCTCCGCTGTGCCCCTCCTGTCAAGCACCGCTCCGCTGGGCCCTTCCTGTCAAGCACCGCTCCGCTGGGCCCTTCCTGTCAAGCACTGCTCTGCTGGGCCCTTCATCTCAAGCACCGCTCCGCTGGGCCCTTCATCTCAAGCACCGCTCCGCTGGGACCCTCCTTTCAAGCACCGCTCCGCTGGGCCCTTCCTGTCAAGCACCGCTCCGCTGGGCCCTTCCTGTCAAGCACTGCTCTGCTGGGCCCTTCATCTCAAGCACTGCTCCGCTGGGCCCCTCCTGTCAAGCACCGCTCCGCTGGGCCCCTCCTGTCAAGCACCGCTCCGCTGGGCCCTGCCGTCTCAAGCACCGCTCCGCTGGGCCCCGCCGTCTCAAGCACCGCTCCGCTGGGCCCCGCCGTCTCAAGCACCGCTCCGCTGGGCCCTTCCTGTCAAGCACTCCCCAGGATATGGCAGTGGGCATGGTGGCCCCTTCGTGGGTCTTGCGTCGTGGACTCATGTGGCTGAGGTGCCCCCCCTTCCCTTCCCCCTGAGGTGCCTGTAGTTTTGTCATCAGATGCCCCTGCAGTGTTCTCTCCAAAGGACTCAGGTCTCGTGTGTGGGCTTTGACCTTGTGTTGCTACACTTTGGCCCACGGACAAATCGTTACTACGTAAAATGTGCAGGACTGATTTCTGCAGTTGTCCAATGCTGTGTATATTGACTTTATAAATGTAAATATTCTGGCTAGTTGACCAATACTTATCGGAGGCTATTTTGGACATAAATATTTATTGACAATTTTGATATGTCATTGCATTTTTTACGGGGGTTTGGTTGGTGTCACTGTGACTTGTTGCTCTACATTGGTGTGTACATATTGGGGGAGGGGGGGTTGCATATGTGTGTGCCCGTAACCTTTCGTCCTCCCCCCTCCCGTGTGTCGTAGGTGCTGTACTCACCGTTGACGTCTGCGCCGGAGTTCGTACTCGTGGTAGATGAGCAGGTAGACGAGAGCAGGTATGATGTTCAATTCGGGTTCCATGCTGTCCTCCGTACTCGTGGAGTGCGTAGAGGTGAGCGTTTTCACATTCGTAGTCTGTTTCCGCCGTGTTTTTATCGGCGGGGCTCCTGCCCCGGAAAAGGTGGCGGATTGGTGGGTCATGATAGTGTGGGCGGTACATTGTCTGCCGCCTGGCTGTTGGCGGTGACCGCCGCGCTGTTTGTCGGTCCCGCCGTGGCGGTCAGAGTGTTAAAGTGGCGGGCTGTGTTGGCGGTTCCCGCCAGGGTCAGAATTCCATTTTTTGGACCGCCGGCCTGTTGGCGGTTTGGCCGCCGCTTTATCACCGACCGCCAGGGTTAGAATCACCCCCATAATCTTTATCTAAACAAAACAAGACCAAAATCCGACATACACAAGTCAAGTTATGAATTTTAAAAAGAATGAGTCTTATTCCTTGGAAAACAGTAAGAACATTGGGCCAGATGTAGCAAAATTGCAAATTGCGACTGGCAAATTGCAAGTCGCAATTTGCAATGCAGAACGGTGTCTCAGGCACCGTCTGCGAGTCGGTATGGGGTCGCAAAGACCCACCTCATTATTGTTAATGAGGTGGGTCGCAAATTGCGGCCCCATACCGACTATGGGCACTCGCAAACATGGAGGCCTGCTGTAGTCAGCAGACCTCCATGTTTGTGACTGCTTTTAAATAAAGCAGTTTTTTTTTTTTTAAGTGTAGCCCGTTTTCCTTAAAGGAAAACGAGCTGCACTTAAAAAAAAATCCGAAACCTTTAGTTTAGGTATTTTTTCAGGGCAGGTAGTGGTCCCTTGGACCACTACCTGCCCTGAAAAAATAATTTGTGGTCCATTCACAAAGGGGAAGGGGTCCCCTGGAGACCCCTTCCAATTTGCGAGTGGGTTACCATCCACTTCAAGTGGATGGTAACTGCAACACCATTTGCGACCGCATATGCGGTCGCAAATGGTATTGCATACCACTACGAATCGCAAATAGGAAGGGAACACCCCTTCCTATTTGCGATTCTGAAATGCATTTTGCGAGTCGGTCCCGACTCGCAAAATGCATTTCTGCATTGGAAACACGCATTTGCGAGTCGCAAACGGCAAATTTTGCCGTTTGTGAGTCGCAAAGTGTTTCCTGCATCTGGCCCATTGTTATTTTACAAAAGTACCAGGGTAGTGTCAAAATAAAGCCGCACGGGCGAGTGTGCATTGAAAAAGGCCAGCGATGCATCGATTTCTCACCCGCAAGTGAGAACGTGCCTCGTTCCTCCTCTGGTCTGGTCAGCGTGCATAGTTTCTTCTCTCCCACAAGAGAGCGATGCATCGATCCGGATGGGCACTTCGGGTCTGGGCAGGCTTTGTGTTGATTTTCCGTGTCCAGCGACGTTGCGTTGAAATCCGGTCATACAATGTCAAAAAACTGAACTGCGTGGGGGCTTGCGTCATTAACAGCAGCCGTTGCGGGTATTGCACGTCATTTCTCCAACGGCGTTTTGTCGATCTCCCAGATGCGATGCAGGTGGAGTGTCGATTTTAGCCACGAGGCCAGCAGCACGTCGTTTACCAGCCGCAAATCAGGTGGTGTGTCGAAAGTTTCCCAGCACGGCGGTCTTTGCCCGTATTTGTGTCCTTTTCCACCAGCTTCGCCTTTCAAAGGCCCAGAGACAGGTTAGGGCACCACTTGGCAGGGCAGGACTCTCAGCAGAAAATCCAGGTGCTGGCAGATAGAATTATTGTATGTCCCTGGGACTTCAACATCAGCAGGCAAGCTCAGTTCAACCCCTTGGAGATTCTTCACCAGTGGGAAGTCACACAAAAGTCAATCTTTTTCCTCTCTCACACAGAAGCAGCTACTGCCAACCAACCCAGCAAAACACAATCACAGGCAAAGGGGCAGTATTCCCCCTCCAGCTCTCCAGCTCTTCTCCTTTGCAGAGGTTCCTCTTGGTTCCAGAAGTAATCAGGGAGGTTGGGGGCTCTGCTTATACCTCTTTCTGCCTTTGAAGTAGGCCTACTTCAAAGAGAAGTCTCTGTTGTTTTCGAGATACTGCCTTGCCCAGGCCATGCCCCAGACACACACCAGGGGGTTGGAGACTGCATTGTGTGAGGGCAGGCACAGCCCTTTAAGGTGCAAGTGATAACTCCTCCCCTCCCCGCAGCCCAGATGGCCCATCAGAATATGCAGGCTACACCCCAGCTCCCTTGTTGTCACTGTCTAGAGGAGAGGTGCAAACAGCCCAACTGTCAAACTAACCCAGACAGGGAATCCACAAACAAGCAGATACACAGATGTTTATGCAAGAAAATGTCTACTTTCTAATAGTGGCATTTTCAAACACACAGGTGGTCATTTTGTACCTCTGGTTAATGACCGCACTGCCGGTAGTGGCAGTAATTACCCCCAACAGGCTGGTGGTGCAGACCACCAGATAATGAAGCATAGGAGAAACAGCCAGCGGCACATCCCCCCACCGCCAACTTGGAAGCACAGTGGATGACGGCAGAGGCCACCTCCGGGCCGGCAGAAGGGCCCACCGACCAGCATATTATGAACACCATACCGCCAGCAATTCCGGGGCGGAAACCACCACCACTCAAAGCCTGGCAGAAACCACCCTTATGAAAGGGAAACACTCACCGGAGGCCCACAGAACACGCTAATGCCGACATGGAGAGGGAGTTGGAAATAATGCCACTGCTTCTCCTTGCCATATTCCTCCAGGACCATGACAGCCGATGAAGACAATGACGGTAAGTCCCCCATCCTAGCACACAAGGGAGGAAAGGGCACAATTACACATCCACCCCCCACACACATTGCAACGCACACCAATCCCTACCACCACCCCAAGTCATACTCACCCTAACAAAGTGTACTTGCTAGACACAGGTTAACAAATACCTTCACCAATGCACACTCCTGTGCACACCACACCCCCACAGTGAAACGCTGCACAACGGCTCAATGTAGCACAAACATGTCTGCTGGGCAGCACATTTTAATGTGAAAAAAACAATTTACAAAAGGGCAGTGGCCAGTACAAAGTCCCGGTAGGGCAAAGATAGCCCACACTTGACTTCCACGATGTAAAGGAACACTCTGCTGAGAAGGGGCATCAATGGGGCAGCCAGGCACCTCAGGATTCAGGGGTAGGGGGTGGTGGGTGGTGGGGTGGAGGGGGTGGGGACTCAGGTTTGGAAGGGGGGGTCTTGGGCATAGGTTCTGGAGGTGGAGAGCCTTTGGGAGGAGGAGGAGTGGGTCTGGACCTGGGGTGGCAGAAGGACCAGGGGGGGGGCACGAGCCTTCTTCTTCTCTGGGGAAGGGGCATGGAAATGGGTAGGGCAGACTGTGGAGGACTTAGATGAGAAAGGAGTGGGATTCAGGAGGCCAAGGGAGCATTTAGGGACAAGAAGGGGTGGACCAGTGGGTTCGAACAGGTCAAAATGGGAGAGGGAAAGCTTACGAGATGCAGCTGGAGGGGTTTTGGAGACAGGTTTGGTAGTAGAGGATGAGGGAGAGGGGGTATGAGGTGTAGGTCTGCTGTGCTTGGATGCAGGTGCCTGTACAGTATGCCAATGTTTGATGGATGTGTGTGGAGTGGATGTCTGGGAGCGTTTCTGTGTCCTGGGAGGAGGGGGGTGGACACAGTGTGGGAGGTTGATGTTGCTGTGTCTGCCTTTGAATGTTGGGTGTGTGCCTGCATGTGGTGGGAAGTATGGTGCTTGTGTTTGTCTGCATGCTTCTTGGGTGTTGATTTGGGTGCATGACTGTCTGGATGTGTGCTTGGGAAGGGAGAAGGGAGTGGAGTACTGAAATTGGTTGGGGTTGTGGGAGTGAGGACGGAAAGACCAGAGACACTGGCTCCCATCAAAGAGGAGGCCAGAGCCTGAAAAGATCTCTGGAGGCCAGACATGGCACTGTGAATGCCTTCCAGGAACGCATTGCATTGCTGCATCTGGGATGCCAGCCCCTGGATGTCATTGACAATGGTTGCCTGACCAACAGAGATGCTTCTTAGGAGGCCAATAGCCTCCTCAGTGAGGGCAGCAGGGCTAACAGGAGCAGGAGATGAGATGCCTTGGGAGAATTAGATGCCTACCCTCCTGGGTGAGAGGGAACGGGCCACACGCTGGGGAACTACTGGAAGGGCAGTGATAGTATGTGGGTGGAGGAAGATGTTAAGGAGTGGCTGGTCCCAGTAGGCTCCGCCACCACCAAGCAGCTGCCATTGGAGTGGTGTCTGAGTCACTAACCCCAGTGGTAGTTGCCTCCCCTGTGGTACTCCCTTCACCCTCCAACCCACTGGTCCCTCTGGTGTCGGTGGACTCTGCCTCCTGGGAACCATGGGCTGCAGCATCCCCACTCGCCGGTGCCTCAGCTCCCTCACCAGATGATGCTAAAGCACACAAGAGCACAGATGGGGGGTGACAAAACAAGAAATAAGTAGGTCAAATCCAGATCAAAAATGCCTGTTGGCACACATACACCCCCACCCATTTAATGCACTAACCCCCAGCAGACAGAATTATTCACCTGAATGTGACCCTGACTGCTAGGCAACATCCCACAGTACAGCATATGACCATCCTGGCCCTCTATCACTTACCACTTTGCAATGGGACACAATGAGAGATGTTGGCAAGACAACTAATCTACCAATCTGTGAGGCCACATCTGAACCAATAGCACAAACAGGGGACCCCTCACAGTCCTATATTCCCAGCCATATCTACCTAACGACACTATCCCATGGACGTAGAGGGGGCAGGACTGCAGGGCCACACCTCTCTATGGGCTTGTCACTACACTGCATGCACCTCATGGCACCTAACTATACTCAGCATAGTAGCATCACATTAGTGTAGGTACTCACCCCCTTGTGGCTGCTGTGCTGTCATCAAGCGCCCATCCAAATCGGGATAGGCCACCGCCAGTATGTGGGACATTGGGGGGTCAGGGTCCAACGGGCACGTCGCCATCATTGGGAGGCAGTCCCCACCTGGGCCTCTCCGGTCTTCTTGGCCCAGCTCCGCAGCTCCTCCCACCACTTCCTGCAGTGGGTGCTCTGCCGATTGTAGACCCCCAGGGTCCGCACTTCCTTGACAATGGCTTGCCACATTCCTTTCTTCTGATGGGCGCTGACCTGCATGGGACACACAGAGTAAAGAAACAGACGTCAGTGTGGATGTCCCATACACATATGCCATGCCAGTTTGACCTCACATGGCCCATGGAGACACACATACTGACAATAGCCAAGACGACAACTGCCAGACACATCACGGGTAAGCATCGACACAGCCACCAACAAAGTCTACAGGCATCCACCACATTCACACACATTCAAGGAGGACTACTAGCAACTTACCTGGGCCTCTGGTCGCCCATACAGCTTCACATACAGGGGTAAGACCCCATCCACCAGCTTCTCCAGCTCCTCCGCAGTGAAAGCCGGGGCCCATTCCCCTATAATATGTGCCATTACTAGGCCCAGAGTCAGCACACAGCAGCACATGCAGTGGAGTTCCGTTCCTCTCAAAGTGTAGAAGTCACATGGCAAGGGTATGACAAAATGCTGGTATTTACTGTTGCGGTGTGCACCATCACCGCTGGCGGTGATCGTGATTGGCCCTGCTTCCCAATATACACCAATGCTATCCAATGAAGAGGTGCACGGCGGTAAACACCGCCTACTGCCATAATGAATAACGCCAGCAGAATGTGGTCACTTCCTACACTGCACTACCTGTAGGACAGGGGCTGCCATTTCGCATACACCACGCCTTCATAGTCTGTCCGGGGTCCTAATCCATGGCTCCATTCCCTCTAGCCTTCGTTGAGTAATGTTATAATGAGTGATCTTCTTTATGTAATCATAGTGGGAAGAGTGCCTTCACTGTGGTGCAATGCAGAATACACAACACACCAGGCAATACCCAGACAGGATTACCATGTTCTCTGTGTCTGTGTGAGGGTCAATAGTGTTGCACGTACAAATTTAATTGTGGAATATTGTGACTGAAGTATATGTGGCAAATCCATGTGTCTCTCTTCTCCCCCATTGGTACAGACCCATGTGGCGAGGGAGGGCACCATCTGTTTACAGACCCCTGGTTGATCTGGCCACCTTGGAGGAACATCACATCATCATCACTTACCGCCTGAATCATGCGACTATCCTGGAACTCTGTGTACAAATGAAGCCTGTGCTGAATCCAGCTAATAGGAATCTCCCTGCCATCCCTACAACTGTGAAGCTACTATCTGTGCTACATTTGCTGGCCACTGACTCATTCCAAATGACAGTGGGCATGGCAGCCGGTGTATCTCCACCAATCTTCAGCCACATTCTGTCCAACTTCCTGGATTCCTTCAAGCAACACCTACAGAGTTATGTCTAGTTTCCCCAAAGGGCTGATCTCACCTCCATCAAATATGGATTTTATGCTTTAGCAAATATTACCTATGTGATAGGTGCCATTGATGGTACCCACATCGCCCTCATACCACCAAGAGTAAATGAACAGGTGTTCAGAAATTGTAAAACCTTCCACTCCATTAATGTCCAATTGGTGTGTACCGTTGATCAGTCCATTACTCATGTCAATGCAAGGTTCCCAGGATCACTCCATGACTCCTTTGTCCTGAGAAACAGCAGTGTGCCTCACATGATGGGACAACTAAAGGGGGACAGAGCTTAGCTCTTAGGTGAGTGTGTATGACATTGAATCTCTTACATAGCTGACAGGCAGGCTGTATGCAAGTAGATTTTGTGTGTTTCAACCATCGTTCGCCCACTTTCGCAGGGGATTATGGATACCCAAAAATGCAATGGCTACTGATACCTGTGAGGAATTCCAGGACAGATGCTGAAATCCAAAATTATGAGGCACATGGTCGCACTAGGAGGGTCATTGTGAGAACCATAGGACTCCTTAAGGCAAGGGTTTGCAGCCTTCATCTCTCTGGAGGGTCACTGTGCTATGTCCCTGATAAGGCGTGTCAGATAGTGGTGGCCTTCTGCATGCTGCACAGCTTGGCTCTGAGGAAAGCTATTCCACTACTGGATGAGGTGGATGCTGTCCAACCACCCCTGCCACCTTCGAGGATTGATGAGAGTGATAGGGAAGAGGAGAGGAAAGACCTCAACGCCAGGACCCAGCTAATCCAGTTATACTTCCAGTGACTCTCAGGTAGTGTCCTATGTTACCAATGGGTTTACTGCATTGTTTAAGGGTGACTAATGTGCAAAGTGTAGTGTCCTATGCTACCAATGGGTTTAATGGATTGTTTCAGGGTGACATGTGCAAAGTGCTGTGGTGTCCCTTACCATTGATGTGTAGACTTCATATTTGAAGAGGAGATGTGTGTCACAGCAATGGAATGTATAGTGTGACATACTTGGAACACTGCAATCTGTTAGTCCCCCTCCTGCAATAAAACAGCATTGTGATGTAAACTGCCAACTATATTCACATTTGCATTTGTTAGCACATAGAAATGAAGGACAGATAATTTGAGTGCACAGGTGTTTTTTTATTGAAACAAAACACATCCATGACTGAGGAGACAGTGGAAGGGAGTGGGCACATGGTGTACAAAATACTCATGTACATTTCCACAGCTGTTGTTTGCACAGGGGCATAGTCATTGGGGCCATTGGCAGATGGTACAATGGCAGGGACATGTCGACAAGGTAGCTCAGTGGCAGACCGGGAGACAGTTCACGTCAGAGTCACTTCCTGGCGGTGGGCTTGGTCTTGGCTTGTGTTTTACAGGGATGTCTGGGTCAAAGGGCATGTTTGCGAGTAGGAAGATGGGCTGTAGTGGAAGGGGTGCTGGTGTCCTGTGAGTCCTCTGGTGGTGCCACCAGTCCACTAGCAGCTGCTGATGGGGATGGCAGGGAATTGTCCTGGCTGGTCGAAGGGGCCTGCTAGTGGGAGGAGGACTCAGGCTAGCTGTTGTTCTGGTGCTGCAGCACCCCTGCAATCGTAGCCATAATAGCAATGAGGTGTTTCCATTGCTTCATGGCCTTGTGATGGTGTGCTACCTGCAGCCTCTGATTCTCCTCCTGCATGGCCAGGATCTTGCCCACCCTGTCCTGGGAATGGTGGTATGCTCCCTGGACCTCAGCAATGGCCTCTTGGGCAGCAGAATCCCTCCTTTGGCCAACCCCCTGACCGATTGCTCCTGTGTCCATAGCCCTAGTCCCCTGTACCTGTGTCCCCTGAACAGGTCTGGCAGTTCCACTTGTATTGGGCCCATCATCCTCCTATCTGGTAGTGGGTAGAGACTCAGTACTCTGTACTTGTGGGCAGCCAGTCCATGGTCTGGAGACACTGGTGTGGGGGCGTTGGGCCAGAGCTGAAATGGTGGATGAGTGGTAAGGGTGTCAGTGGTGTCATGGGTGGGGCTAATGGGGGCGAGTGTCCAGGGCTGTGGGATGGGCCTCTGTGTACAGACATCCCTCTGCACTCTCCTGAGTGGGGCCTCCAACTTCAGCTGGAGTACTGGCATTCCTTGATGTCTTCGTCCGGGTGGCATGGGTGGTGGTGCCTGTGGGTGTGAGAACAGAGATGTGGGTGTCCTGCACTTTCATGTCCCTTGCAGCTCTGCTTAGGTGTTCTTGGTGGTTCCATGCCCATGTGGTGGGATGCAGGGTCCCTTGGTGTTCTTTTGGATGCATTTGGTGAGGAGGGAGTAGTGCATTCTGGGTGTTGTGGTTCTCCTGCCATTTCATACATGGGTTGGTGACTGTGCAGAGGGGGCTGGATAATGGTTTGTATGGGGGGTTGTGGGCATGCAGGGGACATGGGTAGGTGTGTGTGGGTGTTGTGGGCTGGGTAGGGGATGGGGGCATGGTGGTAGTGAGTGGGATTGGGTGATACATGCATTGCAGGTTTAGTTGACCTACCCGAGTGCAGTCCTCCAGGGAGTCCAGTGAGGCCCTTCGGGTGCAGGATGACCATGACCCTCTCCTCCCAGTCGGTGTATTCGGGGGAGGAGGTGGGGGACTTCCGCCAGTCTTATGTATGGAGATGTTGTGTCGCGATGCCATGGAACGCACCTTCCCCGCAGGTCATTCCATCTCCTCCTGATGTCATCCCTTGTGCGTGGATAGATTCCTACTGCATTGACCTCAGTATTTCGTCCACCATGGTCCTCAGCTCCCTGTCATGGTTTAGCGGGGCTGCTTATGGGATGCCATGGAGTGTGTTGTGGGTGGTGTGTTGTGGGTGTGTCTTGTGTGGTGGTTGTTTGTATGTGTGTTGTGGTTTTCTGTGGTGCTGTTGGCATTGCAATGGATTGTGGGTTGTGTGTGAGCTTGTTTTATAGTGGTGTGGATTTGTGTCAGCTGTGTGTTTTTCAAAATTGCCAATGTGTTCTTCTGTTGTCCCATTTCTGAGCGCGGCAGTCATTATCACCAATGGCTGTTTCACATTTACTGTCCACCACACTGATTTGTGCATCATTATTTGGTAGGTGGGGATTTGTAGGGATGGTGGTGGCGGGGTGAGGTATCCTGCCTTTCCACCGTCATTGGTCCTGGCGGTGAGTAGAGGTTGTAAATCTTTTAGCGGACTGTGTTTTTGGCAACATTATTTAGCGGTGTTCAGTCCACCACCACTGGCAGTCTTTTGTTCACCATCAGCACGGCGGTCGGCGAAGATTACCGAAAGATTCATAATGAAGGCCACAGTCTAAAAACCGCCTTCACTAAAAGATGTATTTTTAAATTGTGAGTTCAGAGATCACAAACTCCACAGGTCTATTTGCTCCCAAAGGGAATCTGCGCTTTAATAATATTTAAAGGCAGCCCCCATGTTAAACTATGAGAGAGATAGGCCTTGCAACAGTGAAAAACAAATTTGGCAGCATTTCACTGTCAGGACATATCAAACACATGTCCTACCTTCAACATACACTGCACACTGCCCCTGGGGCTATCTAGGGCCTACCTTCGGGGTTCCTTACATGTATAAAAAGGGATGGTGTAGGCCTGGTAAGTGGGTACACTTGCAAGGTCGAATTAGTAGTTTAAAACTGCACTCACAGACACTGCAATGGCAGGTCTGAGTTATGGTTACAGGGCTACTAATGTGGGGGGCACAACCAGTGCTGCAGGCCCACTAATAGCATTTGATTTACAGACCCTGGGCACTTCCAGTGCACTTTACTAGAGACTTACTAGTAAATCAAAATATGCCAATCATGGAGAAGCCAATGTACACAGATAGCTTATACAGGGAACACTTAACCTTTATCACTGGTCAGTGGTTGTAATGTGTCCAGAGCAGACAAAACAGCAAAAACAGAGTCCAGCAACACAGAAGGAACTTGGGAAGTAGAGGCAAAAAGTTAGGGGAGACCATGCCAATGATGCCAAATCTAACAGGAAGTGATGTGGCAGAGCTGGAAATGTGTGGTTTTATCATGAACCTGACACCCTTGATGTTTGAGTCCTTAAATTGACACTTCCTCCCAGACTGTGACACTGCTGATGTTTGCATTCGAAAAAGTGAAAGTTCTTTAGAAAAAGTGACGCTTCAGTAGGAAAAGTGACGCTTCCATAGAAAATGTGACACCTCCACCCAGTAAGCGATGCAATGGCTCAGCCATGCTGCAAAGCAGGAAGCGTGAAGTTGCTTTCTCTTTCACTTTAGTGTCTTTCTTTCTGTGCTGTCTGGTGGAGGTGTTTGGTGTGTGCTCTGTGAAAGTGGTGTGTTGTTTGGTCCTGTTGTGCTTTCTACTGTCCTTGTTGTCTAAATGTACTTTTATTTACGTCTTGTAATTGTATATTGTCTAGTATTGTACACTGTATTGTTGGGTGTCTGTACATTTAGGGGTTTTCTAGTTTTTGGGGTGGGGGAAGAATAAGTTTGCTGTTTGTTGTGGGTTTAGGGTGCTTTTTTTTGGTTATATCGGGAAGGGCCAGAGCCAAAAGCATGAAAGTGGAGGAGTTTGGGGGCTGTCTGTGGTGTACACTACTTGCCTAACATGAAATGCACTGGAGACCAAGTCAGCAAAGAATATGCAACTCAGGAGAGACGGCAGCGTTGGGCCAAGGTCATGTTCGAAATAGCAAGGATTTTCAACATACAGCAGAGCATCTAAAACCTAAACAACAGTCACGGTAAGTCACAGAACAATCTAAATTATCCTGTGCCCACCCTCTGGTAGCTTGGCACTGAGCAGTCAGGCTAAACTTAAAAGACAACGAGTAAAGTATTTGTGCAAAAAATCATACAGTAATACAGTAAAAACACCAAAAAAAATACCTCACACAGGTTTAGAAAAATAGATAATATTTATCTGAATAAAAGAAGGTCAAAACAACAAAAATCCAATAAGCACAAGTTGAAAAACTTTTCAAAGGTTCAAAATAGTCTCCATTCTTAAAAATAAACAACTGTCTCTTTGTTACACACAGTACCTGGGATGCATCAAAAATAGTGCACACGGAGACCACAGAGGAGGAGATGTGTGGAAAAATAAGGTATTGTTTCGGATTTTTCGATTTGTCACAGAGGATGCGTCATTTCTTTCCACACTGCAAGGGATTTGCACCGTTTTTCGAAGTGTAGTCTTGGTTCCTCACTGCAATGCGGGGATATTTTGACACCCAGGGATGATGTGTTGAAAATCTTTGCTGGGGAGGAAGAAGGAGCAGGTGCTGCGTCAATCAGGTAGGCAATGCTTAAAACATTTTCATCGCAATGTGGTGCTGCGTTGAATTTCCAGTCAGGAAGCCAGTGCTATATCGTTCTGGTTACCGGTGCAGCGATTTCTCAGCCGCAATGCAGGCTTTGCATCGATTTCTGCAGGCTTTGCTTCAATTTTTGATATACAAGGAGTTTCTTGAAGAGGTGAAGTCTTTGTTGGCCCTGAGATTTCAGAAACGGGAGGCAAGCTCAATCCAAGCCCTTCAAGAGCACTTCTGGGGAAGGCAGAGTCTTTCCAGCAAAATCAGAGGCCAACAGTGCAGCCGGGCAGCAGCAGGACAGCCGTCATTTCCAGCAAAGCAGTCCATATGAGTCCTTTGGGCAGCCAGGCAGCTTGTTTAAGATGGTGCAGGTGTAGGCCTAGAAGTGTCTGATCTGGTGGGGTCAGAGACCCAGTTTAAATACTCAAAAATGCCTTTGAAGTAGGGGAGACTACTAAGAGTGGTTTTGATGAGCATAAGTTCCCCTTTCAGCCCAGTACTGTCTGCCATGGTCCCAGTGGGGGTTATCAGTCCTTTGTGTGAGTGCAGACCACTGTTCTTTGAAATGTAAGTGTCAGGCCCTCCACCCTTCCAGCTCAGGAAGACCCATTCAGTATGCAGATGAATGCAGATGTGACTGAGTGTCCTGTGTTTGTGGTTGTGTGGGTGAAATGCACAAGGGAGCTGTCAATCAGCACAGACCATACATTGATTGAAGACAGGCTGTAAGGCAGAGATGGTTTTAAGTGCAGAGAAATGCCCACTTTCTAAAATTGGCATTTCTAAAATAGTAATATAAAATCCAACCTAAAAAATAAGCAGGATTTTCCATTACCATTCTGGCCTTACTAAATATGACCTGGTTACCCCTTTCAGATCAGAATCTACCACTCAAAATGTATATGAGGACAGTCCTAATGCCAGTCTATGAAAGGAGCTGGCCTCACAGTAAGGGAAAATGAATTTAGGAGTGTTTCACTACTAGGACATATAAAACACATTTGTACATGTCCTGCCTTTTACCTACATAGCACCCTGTCATATGGGTCATCTAGGGCCTACCTTATGGGTGGAGTCCGACTCTCACCCTTCCGCTCGAAAGCCACCAACCTCATCTGTGGCGTCCCCCAAGGATCCTCTCTTAGCCCAACGTTGTTCAACGTATACATGGCCCCCCTCGCACGACTGGCCCACCAACACAACCTCAGCATCATCTCCTACGCCGACGACACCCAGCTCGTCCTCTCCCTGACCAAATATCCGCTCACCGCCAAAACCAACCTCCACGAGGGACAAAAATCCATCGCTGAGTGGATGAGCAACAGCCGCCTGAAGCTCAACTCCGACAAGACGGAAGTCCTCATCCTCGGACGCACCCCCTCGGCCTGGAACGACTCCTGGTGGCCCACCGCCCTCGGACCCCCACCCACCCCATCCAGCCACGCACGAAACCTCGGCGTCATCCTCGACCCTGCTCTCACCATGTCCAAACAGATCAACGCCGTCTCCTCTTCTTGTTTCAACACCCTCCGCATGCTCCGCAGGATCTTCAAGTGGATTCCAACAGGAACCAGGAAGACGGTGCCTCAAGCCCTCGTCAGTAGCAGACTTGACTACGGCAACGCACTCTACACAGGCATCCCAACGAAAGACATCAAACGACTCCAACGCATCCAGAACGCATCTGCCCGCCTGATCCTCGACATACTCCGCCGATGTCACATCTCCCCCCACCTGAAGGACCTCCACTGGCTCCCTGTGGAAAAAAGGATCACCTTCAAACTCCTCATCCACGCACACAAGGCACTCCACAACACCGGACCCACCTACCTGAACACCAGACTCAACTTCTACGTCCCCACACGTCAACTCCGCTCGGCCAACCTCGCCCTCGCCATCGTCCCCCGAATCCAGCGCAAGACCTCTGGCGGCAGATCCTTCTCCTTCCTCGCCGCCAAGACCTGGAACTCTCTCCCCACCTCACTACGCCAGACCCAGGACCTCCTCACCTTCAGGAGACTCCTCAAGACATGGCTCTTCGAACGCTAGCAGCACCCCACCCCCCCACCCCCCCTCCCAGCGCCTCGAAACCCTGTCGGGTACATAGCGCGCTTTATAAATTCTTGATTGATTGATTGATTGATTTATATGTAGGAAAAAGGAGAGTTTAAGGCTTGGTAAGTATTTTTTAATTCCAAGTGAAGTGCCAGTGAAGCTGCACACACAGACCTTGCAATGGCAGGCCTGAGACATGGTTACGGGGCTACCTATATAGGTGGCGCAATCAGTGCTGCAGGCCCACTGGTAGCATTTGATTTACAGGCCTTGGGTACATGTAGTGCACTTTATTAGGGACTTATAAGTAAATCAAATATGCCAATTGGGGATGAACCAATGTTACCATGTTTAGGGGAGAGAGCATATGCACTTTAGCAACGGTTAGCAGTGGTAAAAGGAGCAGGCAGAGTCCTAAAACCAGCAAAACCAGTGTCAGTAAAGTGGAGGGAGGCAGGAAAAAAGTTGGGGGTGACCACCCTAAGGCTGTCAGGTCTAAAATGGTTTATGTGCACTGTGAAGAATGTCTGAGTTCACATGTGTTGTTTTTCATGCAGTGTGTAAGGTGTATCACAAGTCAGCTAAAACAAGCTTTTGCTGACATGTTGATACACAACAGTATTAGGACAAAGTGGCATAGAGAAGCTCACTTTGCATTGTAGTACAATTTCCTATATAGGCAGGCACACATGATGGTTGTATCACAATCGGATGTGCTAATATTGTGCCAGCTATGTTGCTGATGCTTATGGCACATGCACCTTCACCTGCCCTGGAAAGCAAAAGATGTGCATTATTTCAAAAGTATGCCACACATAAAATGGACAGGAGGTGGCAACATGTTCCCTAAAAACAGTGACATACATGTTGCATGGTACAATATGAGTGATTAAAGACTTGTCAGACATTCAGGCAGCTCAAATTGCCATTTGTTCTGAGATCTTCACATTTACCATTGGTTTAATGTTCAAACAACGTTAGTACTACAATGGACCTGTCAGACCATGTAAGCAGGCTCAACATCCCTAAATCTTTACTAGTGTGATTATTGCTGATGTGGCAAATCATATACCTAATTAGTTCCAGTGAGTGAGTAAGTCCATTCTCCATAGGTATGACAAACTTGGCTTTACCCCATTATATGTTAGAATTGCCCTCCCAGCATCATGTGTGCATGTACATCCTTTGAGTATTGCATATCAGTGACATGTGAGGTAGGGTGTCTGAGAATCAATAGCTAAAATGGTAATTATTTTGGTCTTTTTAAAAATGTTTTATTTTGTATTGCAATTCTTTATTATAAGGTGAAAACAGTACAAAGGAAGGCTAAACAGTCTGAAGCAGAGGTTGAGATACACCACAATGGTGGTAGCTGTTATGGGTACAAATTAAGGCTTAGAACTTTTCAAACCATTGGGGAAAAACAGTACTTGGGGAAGGAAAGAAAAGAAAAAAAAAGGAGAGGAGGGGGGTAGTAGCAGTATGACATAATATTTGAGTAGTCAGAGGGGGGCTGGTATATGAAGATATGTAATAGTGAGCTGCTGAAAGTGGGCATCGTTGTGAGGTGTATCACGTCCTGGAGACTATCATGTGTAAGTGGTATGGTCGGTCCTGACGTGTTGTTTTCCATGATGGGAGTAAGGAGAATAATCATGGCGAATGGCTATGTAGCCACCTACTAGTTGGCCGTGTGTGGGTCGGTCAGTCTATCCACCGTTGCAAACGCTAAATGCTTAGCTATCAAGTTGCGATGTAAGGGAGGCCAGAGATAGTCCGAGTCAGAGTGTGCCAGAAGGACATGCCCCTGGTTTGCAGGACTGGGAGTCCTTAATGGGCCTTATGGACAACACTACTAGGTTGGCGGAGGGTGGAAAAGGGGAGAGGAGAGAGAGAAGATAAGAAGGAAGAGAATTGAGAAGAGAGAGATAGACAATGGGCAGGTGGGTAAGTAAGGAGGTGGACGCTTTCGGAGGTTAGAGGACAAGGGATGTAATGAGACTGTGGCTGGTATTCTGTAGTTCTGTAGCTCATTGCATGGAGTGTGGCGGGGAAGAGGGGCTTAGTGGCTGTAGGATAGTATTGTTTTGTTAGTTTCTTTTGAGGATAAGAGAGGGTATAGGCTAGAGGGTGAGAGGGGGTAAAGGGAGGGCACGTTGATGTCCTACCAGTAGTGGCAGTGGCTAGGAAGGGTAAAGAGTAAAGATGGTCAATATTAAGCAAGTTATGGTGTTCCTGTAAGAAAGGAGGTCCAAACCTGATTAAATGGGGCTGCCTGATCCTGGAGGTTATAAATGACTCGTTTATGTGCAGCTATTTTGATCATCGCAGCCATCCACTCTGCTGGGGTAGGGGCAACACTTGACCTCCAGTGTCTAAGAATGCAGATCTTTGCTGTTGCAAGCGCCGTATGTAGCAATCTCTGTTGCGGTCGCGATAAGGTGTGGAGAGGCCCTGTGTCTTGTGTGAGGATGAGCGAGGGGTAATCGGGGATCGGGGCGGCAAATAATCTTTTAGAGTATAGTACACTGCTTCCCATAGGGGCTTGATCGATGGGCATTCACATAGGATCCGCGTGTGGCAAAAGTTCTGCTCTATGCAATTTTAGTGGGGTCCAATACCAGTCATAAATGACCTTAAAGAGACAGCATTTCAATCTGACTTCTCAAGTGCCTCTATCTAGGGTGTCTAGGATATCTGACCAGTCTTCTGCAGTATAATCTGTCCAAGTCGAGTCTGCCATTTACAGCGTAGAGTTTCAAGGAGGGGTTGTGAATAGAGATGGCGCATTAATACGTCATTGAGGCCTGCCATTACGCCTTTGTGGAGGCCCCTGGTTTGCAGATAAGTAACCACAGGTGAGTTCCTGAGCTCCCAAGGGGTAGCCCCCATAGATCGTTATAGGCAGTGTTTGATTTGCAGGTAACGCCATTTGTGTCTGGGAAGGAGATTATACTCCTCTCGTAATTTGTCAAATGATTTGGGCATCCCCTAGTCTATGACCTGGGCTATGCAATCAATACCATCCAGGCTCCATTTTGGCCAACTAAGGGCAGTTCCCCCTAACATTAGACTGTGATTACCCCATATAGGGGCCTTGGTGTGTAAAGAATGGTATATACCTAGTAAGCGGTGAGCCCTACTCCATGCTGTGCGCGTCACTGTGGGGATTGGGTTAGCTGGGTTGATCTGTAAGGGACCTGCACAATACAGGCCTCCAAGACCGCCACGATGGGCGAGCAACAGTTTCTCTGTGGTCACCCATTGCGGTCGTTCAGGAGATCCGGGTAGCATATATGTCAGTTGGGATAGCTGGAGAGTAATGTTCAACCGAGAAGAGACCTAGACACTGCAGGAGCGGCGTGTTACTATTTTTACCGGCGTTAAACGGGGGCGTGTGGAACCCCACACGATGGCCCTCAGCACTGCATCTATCAGCCGAAGGGTTGAAAGGGGCTCCTCGAGGGGAAGCATACCAGGAACATATGTAAATCGTGAGAGTGTGACCATTCTCACCGCCTGTACCCTACCCCACATGGGGAGGCCTAGCAGTGACCAATTCGCAAAGTCCATTTTCATACAAGCCACAAGAGGGTCATGGTTATCTGCAACCATGCGTTCTAAACCCTGATTGACGAGTACACCAAAGTGTCGGAGACGGTTCGGGGTCCAGCAGAATGGGAGGCCATGGATTGTGGCCCTCGTCGTCATCAGCGAGAGGTGCAGTGCCTCGCTCTTGTCCCAGTTCACCCAGTATCCAGACAGAATCGTGAAACCGTCTATGGTTTCCAGTAAAGCCAGCAAGGATCTCGTTAAACCAGCTCGGGTAAGTAATACGTCATTGGAATAAAGGTAGATTTTTTAGGTCCCTCACACAAGGGGTATTCCTGTAATTTGCTGAGAGTGGCGGATTGAGGCTGAAAGGTGTTCCATTGCTAACAGAAACAAAAGTGTCAACAGAGGGCAACCCTGCCGCATTCCCCTGTTAATTGGGAAAGGGTCTGATAAAAAGCCCACACAATTGACCAGTGCCATGGGGTGGTCATAGAGCAAACAGACTTTGGAGATGAATTGTTCTCTCCGAATTTTCTCAGGGTGGCAGACAGATAGAGCCATTCAATATGGTCAAACTCCTTTTCCGCATCTAGGGACAGGGCCAGAACCTCTTCCAGTGTATTCTTGGCCTCCCACAGAGTATGGCAAAGAGTGCGCATATGATTCCTAGAAGTACGTCCCGGTACAAACCCCACTTGAGTGTGGTGGATCAGGGACGGTATGACTTTACGTAAGCGGGCTGCCAGGACGCTCACCAGTATTTTGATATCCCCATTCAGGATATATATGGGCAGATAGCTGCCGCAAAGTAGAGGGTTCCTTCCTGGTTTTGGTATGACAGCTATTGTTGTTTTATTAGATATTGCACCTAGGGAGACCTCCCGACACACCTCGCCGAGTGCCTCGTGTACAACACTGATCGCTTTTTCACCGGCCCATTTATAAAATTCTGCAGGGAAGCCATCTTCACCCAGCAATTTATGGTAGGGAAGATCAGAAATGACTTGCACTATTTGTGCCCTGCTTATAACTCTCCGTCAAGGAAGGTGCGGCCTTGAGCTGAGAGCGGAGTAGTTCAGCATCAGTGGGGAAGGCCTCTATTTGGGCAGAGTCAGACACTGATTCCAGGGTATAGAGTTGTTGGTAAAAGGTGGGGAATTCAGTAACGATGTCCTGTGGGCGTGTAAGCATCACCCCATTGGAGGATGTTATGGCCCGGATGGCTAGAGCAGCTTCTCTCTGATAGAGCTGTGCTGCTAATAGTCATCCAGCCTTCTTGCCCTGCTCATAGGGCCACCCACGCAAGCGTTGCAAGGCATATTCGTCCTGGGATATGTGGAGCTCATTGTGTGCCATACGGGCGTGTTCCAAGGAATGACACATTGGAATAGATGGCTAGGTAGTGAACTTCCGCATGAGACGTTGTATATCATCCTCAACGGTCTTCTGACAGGCTTTCCTGTTCCTATTGGCTAGTGCTGTATTGCACATCATTTGGCCTCTAAGGGTCGCTTTTGCTACCGCCCAGAGGGTCATTTTGGAGGTGACAGTACTGACATTGTTGCACATCTAAGTAGACATGTGGGCCTGCAATTGTACCTTGCCCTGGGGGGATCGGTAACGTTAGACAGCGAAGCACCAGGGTTTGCGGCCAGGGGACATTATGCCCATTTGGATCAATAGCAGAATCAGAGAGTGGTCAGAAAGACCGCTGTCCATTATGTGAGTGTCTTGTATTTAGGCCACTGTAGTATGTGACACCAGGAAATAGTCCAACCAAGATTGGGTGCCGTGAACAGGTGACAGGAAAGTATATTCCTTATCGGTGGGGTGAGTGAGCCTCCAATAGTCCACTAGTCTAGTATCTGCCAGCACATCAGTTAGAAGAGCTCTGTGATGATTATTACCCACATCGAGGGGGTCCGTCCTATCCAATACTGCAACGCAGGCCAGATTCCAGTCTCCCCCTATTATATAGAGGGTTATTCCTATTTCTGTCATAAGACAGTTTAGTTGCAGGAACAATAGTCACACAGAACCGGTCAATGCATACATGGTACCCACACATATTGAGGAGTCTCCCACTTTTAATTTGGCAAACACGTAGCTCCCCTCTGGGTCATCCCATGTTTTAATGACCGTTATGGGTAGGGTTTTGCGGAGCAATATCGCTACCCTGTATTTTCGTGGGGCACCGCCTCTCGGCTCTTGTTGTCTAGGGCAGCAGTTGAAAAGTACCTTTCCCACTCAGTCTCTGTGTAGTTTACTGGCTTCTACACTGTTAAGCTGTGTCTCTTGAAGAAGAGCTATGTCAGCTAGCTTGAATTGGAGGTAGGATGCAATTTTTTTCTTTTTTATGAAGTGCGTCGGGCCATTTACATTCCAGGAGACTATCTTTAATGGGTGGGTCGCGTGAGGAACATGTTCGGTCTTCATGGGACCGTTAGAAGTGTGAGCTATCGGTATTGTAGTGGAGGTGTGTCGCTGCAGCGTATTGTGCTCCTCATAATGCCCTGGGTAGTAGCTTTCCGGGTGTCTATAGCCCTCGTGTCATATCAAAGGGTCTGCCATTCACGCGTGTCATGTTGTCGTATCTGGGCCGTAGTGCTCCTCCCATACTTCGTCAGTGGGGCCTAACAGACCATTTGGACAGAGAACTCCTCCGCGGAGGCTTGGGGGGATAGCAAGTAGGGGAGAGGGTGTGCCCAGAGGCTACTGAGATGAAACAGCATCATACATAAAGCATCAAACAATAGTATACTATACGTGTGGAAATAAGTATATCACATTTAAGTAAGGTACAATCGAAATCTGATTAGTGCTCACGTGAAGTGTAGTAAAAAATACCACAACATTATAACAGTATAACATCAACATCAACATGCAGGCAGATACTCATCTGTCCGCTGGTTCAGTGTCAAGCTCTCTGGTCCCTCAGCTGATTTCTGGATCCTTGGATGTCTCACAGCGCAGCTGCAGTGTCAAGTAAGGATTGGGACGGGTTTTGGAGGAGAAAGAGATTAGTCTCTATCTAAGTGTTGTGTGGGGAGTGCCACTGCTTGTAGCACCTGTCCCCTGTCGTCATGTGTCCTCTCGAGTCTCTCTAAGTCTGTGCCTCTGAGACGGTGGTCTGGTTTACGTCAATCTGTCCCTCCTTGGTGGAGTGGTCGTAGTGATGCACTTCGCCTGCCGCCAGGTGGTCTTTGTGGCTGGGCTAAAGTTGATGTGTCCATGGTTTGGGGCTGTAGATTATCCAGGAAAAGTTGCAAATCCTCAGGTTTGCAGAAGTCTTTTAATACTCCATTTTTTGTAACCCACAGTCTCACTGGTTCAAACAGGCAATGTTTCACCTCCAGTTGGCGAATTTGGGGTCTGAGGGCCAGGAACGCTTTCCAGCATTCATTGGTTTCCTTTGAGTAGTCAGCCGTGATGTGGATTTCGTTGCCTTCCACTCGAAAGGATCCGTGCGCCTGGGCTGCCGAGAGGAGTTGACGGGCTTGTCCGTGTCTCAGAAGACAATCAATAATCGGACGGGGTCTTGGGCCCAGTCGGTGCGCCCTTTGATATTCTAACGGCAGGTCCAAGGTTAAATCAATCAGTTTGGGGGGGACTGACCGGACAAAGCATTGGGTGTCTGAACCTTCTGCACCTTCTGGGAATCCAAAAAAACAGACGTTAACCCTGCAGCTTCTGTCTTCCAGGTCCGTTAGTTTACTGTGGAGGTACATAAGGTCCTGGTCTCTGTCTTGGAAAGTGTGAATGTGGGCCTCTATGGTGGCCATATGGTGTTCCTGTCCCGTTACTCAAGATTCGAAATATCTAAGTGCATGGATTTTGTCTCCGTTGTCAAGGAAGTTATAGCAGTGTCCATTCCCTCACGCCTGCGGCTTACTGCAGTGATCTCTTGGAGTATATGTTCCAATGGTTGTGATCTGCTCTGTATCGGTCATGGTGGGTGGCTCTGCAGGCAGGTACGGTCCTGCTGCGGGGGACGTGAGCCGTGAGAGTTGGAGGGCCTCAGAAAAGAGCAGCTGTCTTGCCGGTTTGCCACCCAGCATCTCAGGACTGTAATTTGGGTGCAGCCCTCAAGATGCGAGATATGAGGGGGTGGGAGAAGAAGGAGTTGCCCCATCTGGTCTTCTCCGTGTTGTGGTATCGACAAGGGTTGACTGTGTGTAGGTCAGGCAGTGGGTGGCCCTCACGTCGCCTTCAAAGGTAGATCTGTCACTGTCTGTGGACCAAGACAATCTGGGGCAATATTAGCGTTCAAGGCAGGAGCAAAAAGAAAAAGGAGCCTCTCACCAATATTGCATCATGGCCTCTGAGCTGCACCAATGGAGGACCCCGTGCTGGCTGAGTCCAATGGAGTGCCACTGATGTCAAGGGCCCAATAAGGCGGAGGGAGCAGCAAAGCAGAGCAGTGCTGGGTAACTAAATACCTGGCGCCGGTGTCCCCATGTGGCTTCTGCTCTTCGTCCGTGTTGCTAATCAGGTCTGTCGCATCGAGGCCACCAAAGGTGCAGGAGAAGGTTGACCCGCTAGTGCCTTTCATAACAGTTGGGTAACTTTGACGACCCCTTTCAGATTAGATGCAATGCATCCCTCGCCTCATTTTTTTTTTTAAATAATATTTTATTAAAGTTTACAACATAACAGTAAAGTTGATATATTGATTACTCTACTTATATAACTAAACCCCCCTCCCTCCCCTCATGCATTTCAATTTTTGTGATATAGTTCTCTGTTGGCGAGTCTCAGTAGTTTCAGCTGCTGTGTTTTTTTTTTTCCTTTCTTTTCATTGGCAGAGCTTTGTTGTTCGGGTTCTGCATTTGAGTCTGTATCAGCGTCCAAGGTAGTTACAGTTGCTTCTATGGTGGATGTTTCTGGTGATTTTAATTTCTCCAGAATTGAGTCCCATTGTGTGGCGTCTTCCCTAGGTCTTTGTTCTCGGATTGCTTCGCGCATTAGAACTGATCCTTCCATATCCGCCCATTTCTCGACTGTGTTTTGCCATCTGATTAGTTGTGGACCCGCGGGGGATTTCCAGTTTGAGGTGATTTCATGTCTGGCAAGAATTAGGGCTAGATCTATGAACTTGTTGGATATTTTAAGAGCTGACGGCCTTGGGAAATCCCCCAACAAGGCCGCAGTTGGAGAATTATTCAGTGATCTTTCAGTGCAGGCCGATATTTTTGCAAAGATCCCTTCCTAGAATGCGTTGAGGTGAGGGCAGTTCCAGAGCATGTGTAGAAAGCCTGCTGTAGGTTCTGCGCATCTAGGGCATTTTGCGTTATCTGTACCATAGATTTTAAAGATCATTTGTGGGGTTAAATAAGCTCTGTGGAAGATGTACAGATTTATTAATTTGAACCTGGCATTTCTGCATACAGGGTAGATGCGTGATATGATCTGGTCCCATTGTGTTTCATCCCACGTGGTGTCTAGTTCTGTTTGCCACTTGGATTTAAGTTTTACTAATGGTAGGCGCGTGCTAGCTTGTAGTGTTTTATATATTCCTGATACTACTCCTTTTTGGTCCCCTATTGTACAAATGATTTTGCAACTGTTATGGGCGGGGTGTTCGAGGGTCCCTGTTCTCCACGCTTTGTGGGCAATTTTAATGATGGCATTGTGGGTGATGAATAAGCCGGGGGGAAGGTTGTATTGGTTTTGTAATTCAGCGTAGGTGAGCATTTTCCCTTCATTGTATAGGTCTCCCAATTTAGTAATGTTATTAGACATCAATTTGTTGAGACCTGGGATGACTTGTTTCCCTGAAATATTAGTCAAGCAGGACAGTGGGATTTCCGGTCTATATGGAGTTTTGATGTGTGCGTGTTTTAGGTATTGGGACCAGCAGTGTTTGGATGACTCCCATTCCATCGGTGGTTTATCTTTGGATTTGGATTTCCAGGGGTTCAATAGAATTCCCATTATTTTGTCTATAGGGCAGTTTAAGGGGATGCTCAGTTCGGCAGTGTTTGGGGGGTTGCATAGTAGTTTTGCAATCCATTGTAGTTGGCCTGCCCAGTAGTACATTTCCATGTCTGGGGCTGCTAAGCCTCCCTCGGCTGTGGGTCTTTGGAGAGTTCGTATTGCTATTCTATGTCTGCTCTGGCCCCATATGAAGGTGGTTGACATGGTCTCTATTTCTTTGAATGTTGATTTCGGGATTATAAGTGGGATTGTTGAGAAATAGTATAGTAATCTAGGCAACACTATCATTTTAAGGAGAGCAATTCTGCCCGTGACTGTTAAAGGCAGTGTTTCCCAGAAGCGCATGCTAGATCTAATCCCTCTAAGAGCTCTCTGTATGTTCCCTTCTAGTAGGTCATTTACTGAGTGATAGATCCTTACTCCTAGATATTTTAAGGTGTTGGGGGACCATGGAAGACCTCTTGTGTTGGTGGGTTCTGAGGTGTTAGCGTGCAGTGGAAAGATGGCTGACTTCCTCCAGTTAATCCGAAGTCCGGAGGCAGCTCCGTAATTATCTAGCATACCCATGGCCCCTTGTTGTTCCGTCTCTAAGTTTTGTAGGAAGAGTAGCATGTTGTCTGCGTACAAAGCGATGTAATGAGTCCAGTTGTTAATTTGGATACCCTTATAGTAGGAGCCGGTTCTGGCCATTTGGGCTAGTGGTTCTATTGCAATTGCAAAGAGAAGGGGGGACAGTGGGCACCCTTGCCTAGTACCCCTTCCAACCTGTAGCGGGGGGATATGTAGTTGCCAGTTCTTACTCTTGCGGTGGGATTAGTATATAGTAGTTTGGTCCATTTTACGAACACTTCACCTAGTCCCATTTTCAGCATGACTTGTTCTAAGTAGTCCCACCTCAGACTATCGAATGCTTTCTCTATAGCAACCGAAATGATTGCTGCTTTAGGTATGTTTGGGGGCAAGGAGTGAAGTATTGATGTTAGGCGTCTAATATTTTGGGATGTGCTGCGTTTGGGTATAAAGCCCGATTGGTCTTGATGTATCAATGAGGTCATGTGTGGGAGCAGTCTGTCTGCTAAGATACGGCTAAGTATTTTGTAGTCTATGTTAAGCATGGATAAGGGGCGGTAAGAACAGATGTCATTGGCGGGTCTGTCTGGTTTCAGCAATGGGATCATAATGGCTACGTTAGTCGATTGAGGTAGGGTATTGCTATTCCATGCTTCTGCGTATAGCAGCAGAGGTGGGGGGCTAGCAGGTCTTGATACTGGCGGTAAAATTCTAATGGAAGTCCATCTGCTCCTGGAACTTTGCCCCTTGCCATGCTTTGGATGGCTGTTTTTATTTCGGAGATTGTTATATGTAGCGCTAGGGCAGACTTTATTTCTGGAGTTAGGCTGGGGGTAGGGAGGGCTTCCAATTTGTGTAATTGGGTGGTGGTCAATGTTTCTAAGGGGGGTGCATAGAGATTGACATAGTAATCATGGAAGACGGCATTTATCTCTTTTTGGGTATATATCTGTGTGCCTTGCAAATTTTCAATTTTGACTATGGTGGTTTGTTTTTTGGGGGGTTGCGCAAGCCAGGCTAGTAGAGCGCTAGCTTTGTCCCCTTCTGCGTGTTCTCTAGTTGGGTATTGTTTGTAATCAAAGCGAGCAAGTTTGGTGCTTGCTGCGCAGATTTTTGTCCTGGTTGCCACCAGCGTGGGGTGTAGGTCGGGTTGTGTGGGGTACCTTCTTTCTAGGTCTCTAAGAGATTCTTCCAATTGCAAAAGTTCTGTTTCTATTGATTTTCGGACGCCTATGTTTTCGGCAATGCACTTGCCCCGGATCACTATTTTAAAAGTTTCCCATTCGATGGATCTAGTAGATGCGGTTCCTTCATTGATTTAAAAAAATTCTCCTATGGCTGTATGTAGTGTGTTTTTGAACGCTTCGTCTTCGAGCATTTCTGCTCTAAGGCACCATGTTGGTATTGTGGGCTTTTCTCTGTCCCAGGATAGAGTGGTTAACAGGGGATTGTGATCTGATATCGTTCTACTAAGGTATTCGGCTGCAGTTATGTCGCTCTCTATTTCGGGAGACACCAGAATGGTGTCGAGTCTAACGTGTAGGTCGTGTACTGGTGAGTAGTATGAGTAATCCCTTGACTGAGGGTTAGTTGTTCTCCAGCTATCTATTAATTGCCAGTGTTGCTTCCATTCTACGAAATTCTTTGAAGTTTTCAGTGATTGGGATTGGGATATTGGAGGGTGTGATCTGTCTAGAGAGTTGCTAGCTATGCAGTTGAAGTCCCCCCTATTATAATTTTGCCAGCCAGTAGAGGGCCTATTTCTAGTGACAGTCTGTCCAAAAATGTACTTTAGTCATAGTTTGGCACGTATATACTTCCTATAGTTATTTCTCTTCCTCCTAGTCTCCCCTTTATCACAGCATACCTTCCCTCTTTGTCAATGCTCTTGTGAAGTATTTGAATGGGAACTCCAGGGCGGATCCATATCAGTGCCCCCCTAGCGTAAGCGGAATAGTTAGTGGCTATTATTTGGCCCATCCATCTTTTGTTAAGGGCTTTGACTTCTTGTTCGGTGAGGTGGGTTTCTTGTAGTAGGGCTATGTGGATTCCTCTACGCTTGAGGTAGTTGTGAACTTTGTAACATTTAGACATGTTATTTAGGCCTCTTACATTCCAGGTTATTATTTTATACTGTGTCGTCATTGACTAGATTGAACTGTGTTACTTTGACAGGGTTAGATGTGTGCTCTGCAGAATGTGAGGTCATGTTTAGTGGCCTATGTTTGGTTTGAGTTCCCCCAACTATTGTGGTTGTGTGTGCATGAGTTATTCCCTCTCCAATACTAACAAAAGTTTTCCCCAACTCCCTCTCCCCAGGACCGGTTAATAAAACTTTCCCCGTTCAAACCATTTAACTTGTCTTATCACCTATTGGTGGTGGGAGGTGCGCCAGGGCTGAGAGCTTACACTCTAGGTCGGTCCCGGGGCCCGGTAGAGGTATATCTGTAGCCCTTGGTGGATTGTTCAATGTTTATTATTTACTTATGGTTGCGTGTCGAGTTCTTCTCGGATAAGGCCGTTTGCTATTGAAGATCAAGTGGTAGTTTAAACGTTCTGTGTCCAATTCAAGAGTTACTAGATGATTTCTTCTGCTGTTCTGGGGGTGACTTTTGGGAGGTTAGTGCAGGTGTCTTGTGAAGAGACAGAGAAGCTCCCACAGCTTGAGTCGTGGTCTGAGGCGTCTCCTGATGCTTGTGAGTCAAGTAGGGTTTTTTTGCTCAGGGTTGCTGCTATGTCTATTGCCTCACGCATTTCCTGTAAGGATTGGTGTCTGGGGGGTGTTGTAACCAATACTCTATTGGAGGACCTTCCTCGTCTCTTGCCAGCTGTGCGGGAGGGCTTACTCTGTGTGTTTGATGGTGTGAAGTTAAGAGTTTCCATCCAGTCTCCTGTTAGCTGGGGGGTTGAGAAAAAGTGTGTCTTGCCTTCATGTTCGACTCTCAGTTTAGCATGGAATAGCATTGCATATTTAATGCCTTTTTCGCGCAGGGTGCGTTTACAGTCATTATATGAGGCCCTCAGGGATAGGGTTTCCCTGGTGAAGTCGGGGAATATCATAATGCGCTGATTATTTAGTGTGATTTCCCTTATTGCGCTGGTTTGCGAGAGGATATAGTCCCTGTCTTTAAAGTGCAGTAGTTTGGCTATGATTGGGCGAGGTCTGGATCCTGGTGGAGGGGGTCTTCCTGGGACCCTGTGGGCTCTTTCGACTGCAAAAAAAGCTGATAAGTCTTTGGAAGGGATGGTGTCTTTGAGCCAGTTTTCTAAGAATATTTCCATGTTTGCTGTGGAAGACTCCGATCCCTCCGGCACTCCGATTAGCCTCAGGTTGTTCCTGCGGGAGCGGTTTTCCGCATCCTCTGCTCTGGTCTTCAGTATTTTGATTCTTGCTGTGAGCTCGGCCGTCTCCATGGTTGATGTTTTTTGAGTTTACGTCACCAAGTTTAGTGTTTTCTCTGCAGTTCCTACCCTTTCTGTTAGTTTGCGATGGTCGTCTCGTAATAGTGATAAGTCCACGGTTAGATTATCTATTTTTTGTTCAAGAGCTTCACAAGATTCTCTTATGGCCTGCAGGAGTGTGTCCATGGTTGTTTCTTGTTGAGTTGGTGTGGTCTTGGGATCCGGATGAAGGGGTTGTCCGGGCATCTTATTGGTCAACGGTTCCTCTTGGTCTTGTCCCTCTTGTTTTTTGGGTTTGCCCATTTTGCTGTTTTTATCGTTGGATGGCGTGTGGGAAGAGAAAAAAGGAAAAGCCCCCGGTCAAGGCAACTGTCCAGGGCCCAGGTACATGGGTGCTGCTGCCAGGTGATTCAGTTGTGGTGCCGTTTTAGGCCAGGGACTATTGGTCAATTATTTCAATCTATGGCGGGGAGAGCGCTCTGCATCCCGTTCCTCGCTGCTGTGATCTTTGCCGTGTTCAGGCACAGCGCAGGCCTCTGGTGGAGGATAGCTCTCTGAGCATGAGTCTCCGGTGGTCCAGTGGGCGATGGTCGCTGCGTCCCTCTGGTCTCTAGTTGATTGTTGGTGCTTGCGCATTAACTTGGTTCTTGCTCGCGGAAGGCCTCTGTGTGTGAGTCTCCGGTGGTCCGGGGGTGATCGTCACTGCGTCTTTCCTGCCCCAGGTTGATTGGCGAAGCTTGGCGGGTGGGTACGTGTGAGGTAGGGTTCACGCTTTAGTTTCCCTGATGTGGCTTCTTGTGTGCGTTGTGGAGGGCATTTGACTATGTCAGGGCACTGACAGGGGTAAGTGTTCTTGGTTAGTGCTTTCGCTGAGCTAGTTGTTCGCTGTGCGACTCTCCACCCCGGCGTTCATGCTCTTTTTCCCCTTGCTTCTGGCCCCCGATCTGCCCGACTCTGCGCTCTCACCTGGATTTCATAGTCATTCCGTAATTCTTCTTTCGCCGTTTCTATTATTCTCCGAGTCGAGCCACCTTTCCTTCCCCAGCCGGGGAGTTGGTGCAATGTTGATACCTCTGTGTGGCTGCCATTTTGGGATCTGCGCGTGGTGTAGCTTGTTTACTCTTTTTCTTTCCGTACGACTGTTCTTGGGTGATGGCACCGCTCAGACTTCTGCACAGGGGTACCCTATTGTTGGGGCTGCTTTTAGTTAAGTTTTGGGCTTTGTTTAAGGCAGGATTCTTCCCGGGCCCCGTTCTCGGCTCCGGAGCGCCGCTCTCACGCGTGCAGCTTCATCGGCTGCTGGCCATGCCCCCCGCATCCCCCGCCTCATGAGCCCCAGCCTGGGGTAGTATGAAGAGGAAGGAGGACCGATGGCGCCACCCTGGGCCGGGATAACTGCTACTAGTAGGAGACAGTAATCAGCTGAGGGAGAGGACCAAAAGCCGAGGGCGAGGTTCCCCTCCTGTCATGCTTTTAGCAGGGAGGGCACCAGTTCAGTGACACCGCTGTACTGTTGACGTGTCTCATCTCCACAGGCACAGGTCACCTGCACCGTGAAACTGCATCTTCCCACAGCTCGGCTGGACTCCCCTCCACTTCTTGCCTCCATCCCCATGCTGCGCAGCTCCCTCTATGTCATCCAGATGATGACCGGTCTCAGAAGTCATTTCGGAGCTCAGGTTAGGAAAGGCATGATGCTCAGTTTTCTTTTGCCGTGATTGTAGTCGCAGCTCTTCTTCTCATGAGACTCCCTCTCCCAGCAGGAGGAGAGGGATTGGGGGCGCAGCACGGCAGTCAGCTTACCGGCACTGCAATGTATTGCTGCCGTTGTATTGCCTCCAGTGACCTGCACTATAGGTCACTACTCCTCTCTGCCCCACAGGCCCTCACCCACTCGGCTCTGCATGGCCCGCTCCCCTCTCGGTTCCTCAGGCGATGTTCGGGTGCCGTCCATTGGTAGGGAGCATCCGAAGCTCATGGCAGAGAGTATGCGGCTGCCATTTTACCCCCACCCCTGGCCATAGTCCACCACCACACGGAGCTCCCGAACTATGTGTCCATCTTCAGCCGTGACCAGACCACGCCTAAAATGGTAATTATGTACAAAGGATGTTGTTATGGAATCTGAGATGACCTACAATTTTGTGGGATGAACTTCAATCAGTCCGGTCTGAAGGCACATTGCTAGTGCTGTCGTACACATGCCAATGTAAAATCCATTTTGTGTGGCACTACTGTAGGCAGAATATGTATAAACCAATGTTTGACATGTCAGTATTCCACACATGCCAATGCAGTTACATGCCTAACGCATGCCCCCATATACACAATGTCCTATAACAGATACATCTTTTTACCTTTGTAGTGTTCTGAGAGGCATGAGGCCGATGTGATAATTCCCACAGGCATGTATACACATTGTTGTCTGCTTGCAGGCCATTTCACATTCCACCTACTGTTGTGGTTATGCATACTGGGCCAGATTAGGAACTTTGGAGAGGGGAATACTCAGTACCAACCATTATGAATATCCTGTCCTCTTTCTTACAATTCCATTACATCTTCAATGGATAGTATTGTTGTAGATGTGATCTCCGTCACTTTTTGTGACTATTTCATGTTGGCAAATTAAAATTCAGGCCCCCTGTTTCCCAAAGTTTTTGAACTATTTAACCTTTTCAGGCTATTTTGTGCAAAGTAGAGCAAGGACTACTCAGACATCTGAGATCTACAGAATGCATGCACACACCCCTCACATGGATTAAGTATTAGTTGTAGTGCATCTAGGAAACTATGCACACATATATGGATGAACAGACACTTTATTTTGTGAAAAAACCCATACAATGTTTGAGTTACATCATGTGATCTATGTGTAACTATTCCAGGTATGTCTATGATTCAATATTGGAGAAGTGCCCAACAGGTCTGTTGATTTTGAGTTGGCTATCCACAACCTGTCTCTGTTAGAACTACCTGGTACAGTCAGTCAATGATGCAATGTGTGTGGGCTTGTGTCTTTCCCATTACAGTGACACTTTGCTGATGTATAAAATGTTTACTTGCTAAACATTACTCAATTCACAAAGGTGATTAGCCCCTACGAAATCCTATTGCAGGGAGTTCCTAGATATATCATGCCTACAATTCCATGTGTATGAAACATCATTATCCAGATAATGTGTTGGTAATCACTAGTCTATACATCTTTTGGGCCAAACTCAGCCTTTTTAGATCCTTATGAGGTCAAGATATTACCACATTAGCTGTTTAACTTTAGGAGAATAGTATGCTTTTTATGACAGTTGTTCATGATTTCTTACACAGAGGTCCTTTTTCAAGCTGGATATGCCACTTGTGCTACTAATATGTGTTAATGCATGTAATTTATGACAACAGGGACTACTTCATCTTGGTCTGCTATATATGTACTTCCTCTCCAACAGACAACATGAACCCAGAGCAGAAAAGATCATTTTTGATCTGATTGGAGAGGTATTGCCACATACATCATGTGAGCAAGGAATTCCATAAAATAGGGTGGAAGTTTGAGCAGAACAAGGCTGCCTGATCCTGAAGATCACTACTACTAGACAGAAACTGGGAGAGAAGGCAGTGCCAAGTACAGGGTGTAACTAAACACTTGCTACAGATCATGGAGCCTTCCCTAGGCCCTCAACTGCCCCACCACTCTTGTCACCACAGGGAGTCCAAGCGTCACCAGGGCCTGCCTTCAGTGTGGACCACCAGACCAACATTGCCAATGATGATATTAAGCAGAGGTTGGAAGGCCTAGAACTCCAGGTTTCCACTGTTCTCACCGAGATGGACAAGCTCCAAAAATCATTGGAAATTATTTTGGCCCAACTGTAGTGGACTCGGACCTGTTGCCCCTCCACTGCTTTTTTGTGTTTTATTTTATATATGATGTTTCCATAGTTTAGTATAGGGACTAGATTAGTGTTTGGGTTGTTAGTTTAAAAGAATTTTTTAGTTTGTAATATTTCATAGTTGTTTGTTGGGAATATAGGTGGCTAGTTTATTTAGGAGGTGGTGGTTGATGTTTAGTGTCTGATCATGACAGTTGCAATTTTTGATCATCCTGAGACATACAGCAACTTGTCTGTGATTGTTGGTTGTTGTAATTGCTCTCACATTATAATAATCATTTCTGTTGTGCAATCCACAGGCCTTCTCTTCTCCTGCAGAATCATGCTTACCTTATCAGACTGCATCAAGCAGGCACCCAAGAAGACGGACATGGCAATCCAAGAACAATGCAGATGCACCATCCATTTTGGCAATACAGACCACTATCAATTTTTCAATAAACATTTTTAGAATTGTATGTGTTAGCTTCACCCCAGCATCAATTATATTTACTACTTTGCAAGCATAAGTGATCAAACATTTTTAGATATATAACAACTTGGGTCTCACTGGAGCTGATGGAATGTAAAGTCCTCACATACTCATTTATTTTTTCAATTCCTCCCTCAACAGGCTGCTGATCATTTCCCAGATGAATATTGTGTTTGTGTTTTGTTTGACTTTTTGTCACACCTTTCCCTAAATCCCTTTCCCATCCATTCATCAAATCCCTAACCCTCTTCCCCCCGGGCTGTGTGATTTATTGAGGTTTTACTTAATAATTAATACCACTGATTAATCACACATTTGGTGGGGTAGAAGTGGTGGAAGCAATGCCAACTCAGTGTGCAAGATCTTTTTTTGAGTTCACCTACGTGGAGTGGGACATCACTTCTGATGCCTTCACTGTTAGTGTGCCAGCATGTTACTACTACACCACCATGGCACCTTGAGAGAGCATGCAGCCCTCTCTTCATCTACTCAGGTAAGAGAACTATGGAGTACTGTTGTACTTTTAGTTTAGGTAATATAATTGTCAGTTGCAAGTCTCTCCCCCCATGCCCTTTGTGTCGAATATGATTGCAGAATGCACTACAGAGAATTGCAGAGTAGTAGGACAAGGGTACCTAACCGCATAATGAGTTCTTAAACACAATCAGCAGATTTTAAAACACACTGCTCTAAAAGTAATACACTGTCAGCAGATTTTAAAAACACACTGCGCTAAAAGGCAGCATTGCAAAGTAAAACAGACCAAAAAAGATTTTAGGCATAAACAACTATAAATAAATATTTATTAACCCCTGTCCCTAACAACAAGAATAGAATCCCACCCCTTCCACCCACAACTGGCCCACCTCTATCCCCAGGCAAATCTCTCTTTTACCAGCCAATGTTCGAAAAAACTACGTCCAATTGTCCATTAATAAAATAAAACAAAGTGCAAAAGTCCTGGTCAGGGTCAGAACAGGGCACTAATTCTGGGCCAGGAGTTGTTTGAGGAGACCCTCCTGGCATGCCTGCCTGGCTTCTATTTGCACCAGCCTTCTAAGGATGCGACGCTGGGTAGCGGTGTCCGGGGGGGGGGGCAGCAATAATAGTATGACAGAGGGCGGTGGTGTTGAGCATGGGCTGGAGGCACTGGGGGCTGGTTGGGGCCCTGAGCATTGGCAGCAACTGCTTCTGCCACCTCCTCATCCTCGAGGACCACCAGCCACTAATACTCTGCTTTGATGGTCTCCAGCATCTGCCATCACAGTCGGGCTTCTATTTCCTGTAGTGATGATGGACCAGCAAGAATAGTTATATCTCAAAAGAAACAAGAGAAATTGTAAATAATGCTCTGAGCAAAACACTTATTTTAAATCAAGTAGTGGCACAGTAGCAGTATATTTGCTGCTCAACTGGGGCCATTCGATTTTAGGTGATTTGAGTCACAGCCATTATGCACTACGGAGTACAAGTATTCTTCTCTCTCCTGTTGTGCTAAATTAATGGTGGAATGCTAGCTCAACTGGGGCCTTTGTCGTACTTGTTACTGTCTGCAGCTGGGGCAGCTGTAGTAGAAAATTATCTTATTCCAATGGCCCTGTTCTTCTCCTAAATTAATGCCTTTCAATGGTACCAGGACTACAAGGCCGATGAATACTGAGAATGAAACATGCCACATAGTATATTAAAATCTGTCATGCAGACATCCTGTCTACCATAAGTAGACGGTGGAAAAAGCGATGGACTGCAATACAGGGAAAGGTTTAAGGAATGGGATATATATATAGATTGTATTTGGCACACTCGTTACCGACTATCCTATCCACAAAAGTCAAGGCACTCATTTAGTCCCACTTTACTCACTGTCCTCATCACCCTCCTCTACCACACTTTGTAATAATTACTTTTAATTTAACTTTTACTTTTTTCCCCAAAAAATACATTTGCTTTGCAGTAAGGAAAGGAATCTTCTTAACTTACTTGACTGAAGGGTAAGGTAGAGGGGATTAGGCTGGGTAGGTTGAGTACACGTTTTACTGCTCAATTAATCATCATCATCATGTGCCTAAGGGTCAACTAGTAGTGTGAGTCATTGTGGTTGGCAAATTTTGAAAGCAATTTTTTTTAAAAGAAGTAAATCTGTTATGGAAGTCATAATTAATTATATTGATACATCACTTGGCTAGAAAAATGTAGTGCAAGCAACAATGAATTCTTTAATTTATCCGGAAAGCTGGGCAGAATTTAAGAAAGGTTAAAGGAGTGAAGTACTAGGAAGTGACTGAGTGAGTGGGCACTGGGAGGGAAGGGGAACACACCTTGATTTTGCATTGCCATGCATTGAAAACTGTTTGACATATTAACTTAACTTAAGCAGACAGGCGCACATAGCACAGCCAACATTGGAGTGCTGATTCTGTGACTATGAACATGCAGCTGTTAGGTCATCATGGGTGGCACTGGTGAAAGGAGACAGAGAGGGAGGGAGGTGATGGTTAATGGATGCTGGGATACATATTACCTGCCTCACTTGAAAAATACTGTGAGTCAAGGGAATAGTCAGAAATACCACCCAACCCCTTGAGTCAAACTTTTGATAAAAAACATTCCAAGCAAGTATAGTAGGTGAGAAGAATGCCCCTATCCAAAAGAGCTCCCTTGTTTCTTTCTTCCAAGTTTTTATCTATCTTGAAAATGTGTTCTTTTACTATTCTTATTCTACACCCTTGGCTTTGATACACACCATATAAGCTTTACATTCTCTCATCTAGTCCTTCACCATTTAAAACTATCCAATTTCCAAGCATGGCTCTCAATGAACCGTTCACCAGCATCCATTTACCTAATACCCACCCATGCATCCTTTCACCCATTCAACCATCCAAAAGATCCAACCCACCTGAGGATTCCTTTCACCCATCCAGACAGGCATCCTTTCACCCATACGCTTTCACTCACCTATGCAGGCATCATTTCACCTGTATACCCTTTCATCTATCCTTCACTCACCCATGCATCCTATCATCATCACCCATGTACATGATTATCATGCGCCCTTTGCCCACACATCGTTTCACTCACATTATATTTCACCCACCCTTTCTCCCTCCATCCTTCCTTCAATTTTCCAAAACACATCATAGTTCAAGTTCATTTTATTAAACTTAGGGGTGTCATTATGAGCCCGGCGGTCGGCGTTATTGTGGCGGTAGTACTGCCAACAGGTTGGCGGTTCTTACCGCCACATTATAACAGTGAAGGGTTGGCTGAAGCCAACCCGCCAATGTACCACTCCGACCGCCATGGCGGTAGCAGCCGCCGGGCTGGAGATAACCATCTCCAGCCCGGTGGCCGCCATTGTGCCGCCTGCCGGATTATGACCCTGCCTACAGCCATGGCAGTAGGCCCTATCGGTGAAAGGGAATTCCTTCCCTGTCACTGATAGGAGGCCCCTACCCCTTAACCTCTCCAAACAATACTCCCCCCACATCTCCAAACACACTCCTACCCCCCTACATCCATGCCCCCCAATCACACACACACACACACGCAGACACACACATCCATGCATTCATCCATTCACACACACTTCAAAACATGCACCCAGACATGCATTCCTATTTCCATACATACACGCATTCACACGTCCATGCATTCACACGCGCAATCAACACTAAAGACACACTCGAATTCATGCACACACTCACACATACATGCACACACCCTCCCACACACACACAACACCTTCACCCCCTTCTCCCGTTTGAGCCCCAACTTGCCTGTATCCAGAGAGTCTTCAGGTAGGAGACAGAACAGGGCGCTGCTACCGCCAGCAGCGCCCACCAGCAGGACATCGCCAGGCCGTATTATTTCTCATAATACGGCTGGCGGCGGTCTACTGGTCCGCTGGTGGTAACAGCGCCACCTTTTTGCCATCCCTCAGTATGGCCACAGATGGATTTCTGCTGGCTGTGGTCATATTATGGTAGCCGCGGCGACAGTCTTTTGGCAGCCGTCGCTGTGGCAGTAGGCATTTTTTACCGCCAATGTTATAATGAGGGCCTTAGTCTGCTGAGCTGCAGATAGAAGAGGCCATTACTACTTACCACCTGCTGTATCCGCTAAAGCAGGGTGGTGACGAGTGAGTCATCCACACTAGTACAGCTTTGCAGTGACTATATTACTATTAGTCAATAAGAAAGAAATATGACTTACCACCGCCTGCTACTGTTGCCGCCGAGACTCCCACTTCATTCTCTGCCGCATCTGTGCTGGCACTGTCTACTGGCCCCGGCACTGGAGGTCAGTGAGGCTAGAAAAAAAAATTGCCATTTTAGATGCCAGATACTCCTCCGTCTATTGTTTTTTATAGCAAAATACAACTGCAATACATCACTATATTTCGGTTACAGACATAGCTTCTATCAAAATATCAGGCGGGCATTTTGTTGGTTGGCAATTTTTTAAAAGCCAGGTAGTCAAGCCAAACAAAAACATTTTGTAATGGAGGGACATAACTAACAATTGATGAATCTAAGATTTTCAAGAGAAGTAAAAGGGTGTACGAATTGGTCAATGAAGGACGTATGGGTGGTCATTACAACCCTGGCGGTCAGTGTTAAAGCGGCGGTAAGACTGCCAACAGGCTGGCGGAAAAAAATGGAATCACGACCGTGGCGGAAACCGCCAACAAAGACAGCCACTTTAACACTCCGACTGCCACGGCGGTACAAACAAACAGCTTGGAGGTCACCGCCAACAGACAGGCGGAGGACAGTGTACCGCCCACAGTATCACAACCTACAAATCCGCCACCTTTTCCGGGGCGGATTCACTGCGAACAAAAACATAGCGGAAACTGGACTTCGAAGGGAAAACGCTCACCTCTACACACCCCACGAGGAATAGGGACGCCATGGAACCCGAACTCCAGATCCTGCCAGCCCTTATCTTCTTGCTCCTCTACCAGGAGCATGAACGCCAGCGGCGAAGACCACGGTGAGTACTGCACCTACGACACAGGGGAGGGGGGAGGGAAAAAACAGGGACACACACACGCAACACCGCCACCCTCACCCACTACAACCCACACACTAATACATATTGATACATTACAGTTACCCCCCCAACCCCTCCTGGAAGAATGCAAGGGCAAAAGGAAATGAGTGTAACCATTGTAATATATTAAAATCCAGTACGCAAAAATATATATATATATATACACTATAAACAAAATATACACCAAGAATAGTAGTCGAGGTAGAGCTCCATTGATGTCCGCGGAACACTGGGCCCACACGGTATGGGGGAGGCCCACACTCAATCCCCCAACATGATGGAGAGAACACTGCAGGGGCATCAGAGAGCAATAAAACAGGCACCTCAGGGGGAAGGGAAAGGGGGGGCACCTCAGCGGGTTGAGTGCATGATGCCAAATCCACGAGGGGGCCACATGCTCAATCCTGGGGAGTGCAAAGCCACAGTCTCTCAAGTCTCTACAGTGGGTGGTTTGCCCACTGTTCCATCCTGGGGAGTGCAAAGCCACAGTCTCTCAAGTCTCTACAGTGGGTGGTTTGCCCACTGTGCAATCCTGGGGAGTGCAAAGCCACAGTCTCTCAAGTCCCTACAGTGGGTGGTTTGCCCACTGTGCAATCCCGGGGAGTGCAAAGCCACAGTCTCTCAAGTCTCTACAGTGGGTGGTTTGCCCACTGTTCCATCCTCGGGAGTGCAAAGCCACAGTCTCTCAAGTCTATACAGTGGGTGGTTTGCCCACTGTTCAATCCTGGGGAGTGCAAAGCCACAGTCTCTCAAGTCTCTACAGTGGGTGGTTTGCCCACTGTTCAATCCTGGGGAGTGCAAAGCCACAGTCTCTCAAGTCTCTACAGTGGGTGGTTTGCCCACTGTGCAATTCTGGGGAGTGCAAAGCCACAGTCTCTCAAGTCTCTACAGTGGGTGGTTTGCCCACTGTTCCATCCTGGGGAGTGCAAAGCCACAGTCTCTCAAGTCTCTACAGTGGGTGGTTTGCTCACTGTTCCATCCTGGGGAGTGCAAAGCCACAGTCTCTCAAGTGGATAACAGTCTCCACTGGTTCTGGAGGGGTCTTTGGGCCCAGAGTGCTTCATCCTGCCAAGGACTGAGGTAGTGGATGCCTTTCTCCACTGGTTCTGGAGGGGGTTTTCTGCCCAGAGTGCTTCATCCTGCCAAGGACTGAGGTAGTGGATGCCTTTCTCCACTGGTTCTGGAGGGGGCTTTGTGCCCAGAGTGTTTCATCCTGCCAAGGACAGAGGTAGTGGATGTAAATCTCCACTGGTTCTGGAGGGGGCTTTGTGCCCAGGGTGCTTCATCCTGCTCGTGATGGACCCTTGGCACTCATGGGCCAGCGGTGCTTGTTGCGGCGGTGTCATTGGCAGCGGTACTTGTTGCGGCGGTGCCCTGTTCAGCGGTGCTTGTTACGGCGGTGCCCTGTTCAGCAGTGCTTGTGGCAGCGGTGCCCTGTTCAGCGGTGCTTGTGGCGGAGGGGTCCTTTGCAGTGACTCAGCTGCTGGCGGTCCTGTCTGGCCCAGCCGGGCTGGTGCTGGCGGTCCTGTCTGGCCCAGCAGGGCTGGTGCTGGCAGTCCTTCATGGCCCAGTGGGGCTGGTGCTTGTGGTCCTTTCTGGCCCAGCGGGGCTGGTGCTGGTGGTCCTGTCCTGGGCAGCTGGGCTGGTAGTGGTGGCCTCCTGGGCATCAGGGCTGGTGCTGGCGGTCCTGTCCTGAGCAGCTGGGCTGGTGGCAGTGGCCTCCTGGGCAGCAGGGCTGGTGCTGGCGGTACTGCCCTTGGCAGCAGGGCTGGTGCTGGCGGTCCTGTATTGGGCAGCTGGGCTGGTGGCGGTGGCCTGCTGGGCAGCTGGGCTTGTGGCGGCAGCCTCCTGGGCAGCGGGGATGATGTTGGTGGCCTCCTAGGCAGCGGGGATGATGGCGGTGGCCTCCTGGGCAGCGGGGATGATGGCGGTGGCCTCCTGGGCAGCGGGGATGATGGCAGTCTTCTCCGCCGTGCTGCTCTTCGCAGACTTGCTGACTTTCTTGTGGCCCTTCCCTACCTTGGAAGGTGTCGCAGCTGACTCCACACTCCCACCTGTACCCCTGGGAGCGGCTTTGGTGGCTGGAGTCTTCCCCCTCTCCCGCCAGGCACTGGTCAACTTTTGATGCTTGACAGGTGGGGGACTGTCTGTGCTGTGGCTCTGTGCCACACTGGCTGCCCTGGTGGCCGGTGCACTCCAGATTCCGGTGACTACAGGCACCACTGGTCCCGGAGATGTTGTGGCTGAGGTGCTAGGTTGGGACCTAGAAAGTCGGGCACTAGGAGATGGACGAGGTCAAGGTTGGACAGAAAAAGTTTCTTGGGAACACTGGGATGGGTAGCTGGAGGGGGATTGGAGTGGAGGAAGAGGTTGTGGTTGTAGGAGGTGTTCGTTTGGTGACTCTGGGTGAAGGTGTATGAGCTGGAGGCTGTCGTGAGATGGATGGCTGTTGGGTGGGTGTGTGCCTGCGTTTGTGAATCTTGGGAGGTGGCGTCACAGACACACTGGGAGAGGACACAGGGGACGTGTGAATGGCAGTGGGGGTGGTGACTGCACGTGAGCGGGGTGTGGTGGTGTGTGTGCTGGTGATGGAAATAGTGGCTGTAGATGTAGTGCATGCAGGTGTGAGTGGAGACGAGACTGGGAGGGAGGAGGGAGACGAGGAGGAGGGGGACAGCGGAGGCAGTGGATGTTGGTGTGTCTGCATGTGTGTGATGCTTGCGTGAGTGCCTTTGGGATGTGTGGTGCTTATGTTTGCCTGAGCTTCCCTTGTGTGTTGACGTGTGTGCATGCTGGTCTGAAGGTGTGCTTGGGATACGCTGATGTAGAGGGGATTGGGTCTGGGTGGAGGAAGTTGGAGGGGGAGGCTAGAGACAGGGACAATGGCTGCCATCAGTGCTGAGGGCAGAGTCTGAAAAGCGTGCTGAAGGGCCGCCTGACCAGAATGAATGCCCTCCAGGAATGCATTTGTTTGTTGGAACTGCCCTTCCACACCCTGGATGGCATTTAAAATGGTAGACTGCCCAACCGTGAGGGACCTGAGGAGGTCAATGGCCTCCTCACTGAGGGCAGCAGGGATGACTGGGGCAGGGCCTGAGGTGCCTGGGTCGAAGGTGATGCCCACCCTCCTGGGTGAGCGGGCACGGGGCAAAGGCTGAGGGGCTGCTGGGAGGGCGGTGCTGGTAGGGGGGTGGAGGCTGTACCTGTAGATGTGGGGGGCACAGATGTTGCCGCCACCACAAGGGAGCTCCCATCAGTGCTCAGTGCCACTGCTCCTCCGCCTGATGATGCTAATGCACACAAGAACAGGGAGACCACAAAAAGGGGGGGGAGACGTCAGAAGAAAGACATGTTGAGTGCATGCATTACCTCTACCGATGGCGGACACAACAGACACAGAAGCCCCCTGCACTACGCCGCGCACTTCGCCTCCACTGTTCAATCGCTGGGACATGGCCTACAAGGCTATGGCCGACATCTGCACACATGGATGACACAGGAGCCTGACTAGGTGTACTTGGCACTGTACACAAGTGGGGTGGGGTGCCACAGGGTCTGCCAGAACAAGGGGACCTAACTAGCACACTCGCCCTGGCCTAGGGAAACCCACAGCCCACCTCCCCCGCCCAGACAGCTCCATTGCACGTAAAATCAGCAGAATGAGAGTGTACTTACCCCCTTGTGGCTGCTCTGATGCCCTCAAGCGCCCATCCAACTCCGGGTACGCCACCGCCAGGATCCTGAACATCAGGGGGGTCATGGTGCGACGGGCACCCCTGCCACATTGGGAGGCCATCCCCAGCTGGGCCTCTGCCGTCTTCTTGCTCCAGCAGCGAATGTCCTCCCATCTCTTATGGCAGTGTGTGCTCCGTCTGTGGTAGACCCCCAGGGTCCGGCCGTCCTTGGCGAAGGCGCGCCAAATATCCTTTTTCTGGTGGGTGCTGACCTACATGAATTGTACAGGGGGAAAAGTAAAGTTATTACCAACTGCACCGTCACAGTCATTGGCCCCCATCCATACCCTTGCCATGTGGCACAAGCACTCACGTCGTTTCCTGCATGCCTCAATCTCCCCCCCATCTTTCATCCACCCCACTCCACACAGGCATAGCCCATACGGCATGCTCCCAGTGTACTTACCTGTTTGTCTGGAGGACCGTAGAGTAGCGTGTACTGGGGGAGGACCCCATCCACGTGTTTCTCTAACTCCTCCGAACTGAAGGCAGGTGCCCTTTCCCCAGTCGCACAAGCCATTGTCTCTTCGAGACCGAGGTCACAGAAGCACTTGCAGTGTAGGTCCTCTCCTGTCGAAGATCAGGTATCGAGTGATTGAACAGATAGAAAATGGCGGTCACGTCCGTGTCGGTGCGTACCGTCACCGCCGGCGTACATCGTCATTGGCTCCTGGGACCCATAGGGTCCAATGTTAACCAATGTAGAATTGCGCCGCGGTTTTCGACCGCCTACCGCGACGGTGTAGAACGCCAGTGCAGTCATTTCACATCCCATTGTCCCACTTTACAGGTCAGGCAGCTGCCATTTCAGGGGCCCACATGGCTTAATTTTTCACTGCGTCACACATACCAAGGGCACATTTCGGATTATGATTTGTGTTCTGTGTAAGCTGTGGGTACGTACCTCTGAGTTGGTTGACTCTGTGCTCCTGTTGTCCTTCTTAGGCACCGTCCGATGGGACATGTGAGGATATGGCGGCATCGTCCGGTGTACAGACCGCTGGTGGACCTGTCGACAATGGAGGAAAAACATGTGATCATCACCTACAGGCTTGATCGTGCCACAATCCTGGAACTGTGAGCCCAGCTGGAGCCAGACCTGATGTCAGCTATCCGCCATCCCACAGGAATCCCCCCTCAAGTGCAGGTGCTGTCAGTACTCCATTTCCTTGCAAGTGGGTCTTTTCAAACTACAGTGGCCACAGCATCAGGGATGTCCCAGCCTATGTTTTCCAACGTGTTGTCCAGAGTGTTGTCTGCCCTGCTGAAACACATGCAGAGCTACATCGTTTTCCCTCAGGTGGAGGATTTTCCTACAGTGAAAGGTGACTTCTATGCCCTGGGACATATCCCCAACATCATAGGTGCCATTGATGGGACACATGTGGCTTTGGTACCCCCCGCAGGAGTGAACAGGTGTACAGGAACCGGAAGAGTTATCAATTCATGAATGTGCAGATGGTGTGTTTGGCAGACCAGTACATATCCCATATTAATGCCAAATTCCCTGGCTCAGTGCATGACGCTTACATCCTTCGGAATAGCAGCATCCCTTATGTGATGGGTCAACTCCAGAGGCACCGTGTGTGGCTATTAGGTGAGCACCTGGAACCAAGTCATTGGGAATGGTTGTCTGGGTCTGGGGATATCCCTACAGGTTAGTGTATGTCTAACAGTTGTCCCTCGCCATTTGTAGGTGACTCTGGTTACCCCAACCTGTCATGGCTACTGACCCCAGTGAGGAATCCCAAGAAAAGGACAGAGGAGTGCTACAATGAGGCCCATAGGCGAACTCCAAGGATTATAGAGTTGACCTTCGGCCTCCTGAAGGCCAGGTTCAGGTGCCTCCATATGACAGGTGGATCCCTATTCTACTCACCAAAGAAAGTGTGCCAGATCATCGTGGCCTGCTGTATGCTTCACAACTTAGCTTTGCGACGACAGGTGCCTTTTCTGCAGGAGGATGGTCCAGATGGCGGTGTTGTTGCAGCTGTAGAGCCTGTGGACAGTGAAGACGAGGAAGCAGAAGAAGAGGACATCGACAACAGGAACTCGGTCATCCTGCAATATTTCAAGTGAGACAGAGGTAAGAATACAAACCTGCCTACTACATGTACTTTGACACTACTACCTCTCTACTGTCTGTCGTTTTCACCCAGTGTATGGTCACTGAGTTGTCACTTTCCCTTACGATTTCACAGATTTGGGTCCCACTGTGTGACATCTGCTTTGTTTCCTCATGGACTAGAGCTGTGTGACATAGGTATGTTGACATTACATTTGAAAGAGCATTTTGACACTGTAATTGCTAATACACTATTTTGAAATCACAGACTGACTCCAGATTGTTTTGTGCTTTAAGGGTGATTATTGAAGTGCTCAATAATGGAGGGGGTTGTAAAATGGAGAGGGGTGATGGTGGAGGAATGTCCATGGCAGAGTCCAATCTATTAGTCTCACAGTTGCATTGCCCAAATGGGCATAGGAAGTGGAGCTGGGGCAGTTTGAGGATGGACAGGGTTACAAAGTGGGACAGAAAGATGACAATCAAAGTGGTCTCATTTGTTGGCGGGGGTCTTGGCATCATTCTCTGTCTTTGTCCTGGATCTCAGGGAACGTTTGCGGGGTTGTTCTCCCTCTGCAGGTGATGCGGTGCTTGTGTGGTGGTCCTGTGGCGGGGCGTCCTGTCCACTAGCGCCGGCGGAGGTGGTGGGCAGTTCATCGTCCAGGCTAGTGTCAGGGGCCCCTTGTTGTGCCACAGTGTCCCTCCTGGTGTTGAGGACTTCCTTCAACACCCCTACGATGGTGCCCAGGGTGGAATTGATGGATCTGAGTTCCTCCCTGAAGCCCAAATACTGTTCTTCCTACAGGCGCTGGGTCTCCTGAACCTTGGCCAGTACCGTTGCCATCGTCTCCTGGGAGTGGTGGTAGGCTCCTATGATGTTGGAGAGGGCCTCATGGAGAGTGGGTTCCCTTGGCCTGTCCTCCCCCTGTGGCACAGCAGCCCTCCCAGTTCCCCTGTGTTCCTGGGCACCCATCCCCTGGACTGTGTGCCCACCACCACTGCCCCCAGTTCCCTATTGTTGTTGGGGTGGTGGGTTAGCCTGGGTTCCCTACAGTGGTGGACACACTGCTGCTTGATGTGTCCGGGGGCAGAGGTATGGGCCCGCTGGGTGGGTGCTGTGCTGGTGTTTCCATAGGGGGGAAGCTCTGTGGTGGCCTGTGACTGTGTAAGGGGAACCGACTGTCCTGTGGTCCCCTATGGGCCGGGCTGGTCATCTAGATCCAGTTGGACAGAGCTGCTGTCATCACTGTGGGCCTCTTCTGTTGGTGGTGTAGACATGTGTGGACCCTCCTGTCCGGTGACGATAGGTAGGGGTCCTGCAGGGGTATAAAAGGATGTTTATTACATCTGTGTGTGCCATGGTGTGCAATAGGTGGGTGACCATGTACCCCAGTGTGGGACCTTGTGTGATGGCGGCTTAGGGGGGTGTACGGGTATGTGCAGTGTTGCATGCAGGACTTGGTGTTAGGATGGGTGGTTTGTGATGTTGGGACATTTGTGAGGAGTTGGAGTGATGAGGGTGAGGGTATGTGATAGCATGCAAGTAGGGTGGGGGATGTAATAGTTAAGATTTGACTTACCAGAGTCCATTCCTCCATCTACTCCTGCGAGGCCCTCAGGATGCAGAATCACCAAGACTTGCTCCTCCCATGTTGTTAGTTGTGGGGGAGGAGGTAGGGGTCCGCCGCCAGTCCGCTGAACCGCAAGGTGGTGTCTTGAGACCACGGAACGCACCTTCCCCCGTAGGTCGTTCCACCTCTTCCTGATGTCATCCCTATTTCTTGGGTGTTGTCCCACTGCGTTGACCCTGTCCACCATTCTGCACCATAGCTCCATCTTCCTTGCTATGGAGGTGTGTTGCACCTGTGATCCGAATAGCTGTGGCTCTACCTGGACGATTTCCTCCACCATGACCCTGAGCTCCTCCTCAGAGAACCTGGGGTGTCTTTGCCGTGCCATGGGGTGGTGTGGGTGATGTGTAGGGTGGTGTGTGCAGTGATAAGTGGGGTGATATTTAGTGGTGTGTTGTGTGAGGTGCGTGGAAGTTATTTGGGTGATGGTATTGTGTGCCTGTGGATGCTTGGTAGTTGTTTGTGGTGTCTCTCTCTGGCCTTCTCTCAGTAATTTTGTCATAGGGGTTTGTGGGTGATGTGGGTGTGTGTTTTATATTGTAATGGGTGTGTGGGAGTGGTGTGTGTATGTGTAACAGGTGTGTGTATTTCGAATTGTCCAATGTGGCTGTGTTTTGTATATGTGTGTGTATTTTGAGCGCGGCGGTGTGTACTGCCAATGGAATACCGCGGTTGAAAGACTGCCGCATGGATTCGTGAGTCGTGATAGTGTGGGCGTATTTCTGTTGGCGTGACGGTGGAGGATTTGTTTTCACCAGTTTATCACTGACCTTTGGTGTGGCGGACTTGTGTGGGTGTCTGAATTTTGGCGTATTCCGAGCCGTGGGTCATGATAGCTGTGGTGGAATTCCGCGGCGGTGTGTTGGTGGTCTTCTGCACGGCGGTAAGCGGCTTTTACCGCCAATGTTGTAATGACCGCCATGGTCTTTGTTGGCTAATGCAATGGGGCCATCCTCCCCATACTTCCAACCATGGTGCACTGTAATCAACTACTGGTATACTGTAATAATACATACACAACATTGGAGGGTGCAAACAATTACATGACCATGTTCAAAAACACCTTTTTGCCCTTTTTTTGATGATTGAGGTGGAGCAAGAAAAAGAAAGCCTTCTCACAAAACATGCATAGAACCCTTACATGGGCATGCAATCTTCAGTAGATGGGTTCTCTGAGCCTAACCAACAGCTGACAAAATAGCTAACGGGAAAGGGAAAGCTCACTGACAAGGCAGAAGAAAGGAAGCTACAGACAGACAAGTACAGCCAGGCAATTTGAAGTAAAGAAACTTCAAATATAAAAAATAAGTAAATACGATAATGCAGGCATAAGAAGAAATTGCGATACAGATAAATCAAAGTGGAGTTGGAAAAAAATTAGGAGACGGGCACGGTAAAAAGGTAAAAAATAATTCAAGATCTGGAGTGGTAAAGGTTTGGGAAATACATAGTTATATTAACAACAACAGGAGGTCTTACTGGGGCAACAGAGCCATCTGCCCCGGCACTTGTGGAGGGGGCAACTTCAGCTCCCTCACCCGCCTGACCAGCCCTCTCCTTGACCCTGGATGCTGGATGATGTAAGAAAAATATTTAGAAAAGATTAGTGGTACAGTTAATAAATAATCTCTCCAAGAATATTAATTTTTTTAAAGGAAAAAGCAAACACAGTAACATTTCTACATTTCTACATCAGAGAGCCTTTATCATAATACTAGTATCATGGACCATCCTATTCCAGATTTCCTGAACTACATTTTGGAATTACAAATACATTGCAATGAATGCTTTGAACAGTTCTCAGCTCATTCTCAATCTCTCAAAGCATAGATTGGATGCATGAAAAACTACATATCACTGGGAAATTGCTTGGCAGTTGCCGCTGTATGAGCTACAAAAAATAAAGGCACAGAGAAGTGAGTGAACATGCTAACTCACTAATACTAATATTAACTATCACTATCTTAGACAGGACAGGACACAGATGGAGTCTCTGCATTACTTCCTAATCAGCCAAAGCAAGCGCTAAAACCAAGGACAATTAAGTAGCAACGAGCACCTGTCTAGATGACGAGACAATCACATAACATTATAATTGTAACATAACGTTAACTTACCTGTGTATGAGCAGCATGCTTACTGTTTGAGGAGAAACTATTAGCATAGAACACAACTAATAATTAATTTAAGCAACACAACCTTTATGCCTAGCGGGTCCAGCAGATCTGTTTCACTGTCCAGGATATTGTCCCATCGGTGCGTTAGCTGTTGTTGGGTGCCCGGGATCCTAGAGCTGCTGCGCACAGTCTGGCATACCCTCTCCCAGTGTTGCCAATGCTCCTGGGGGCCGTACCCGGACCCGGGCCTGCCACCTGCTGCTTAGGTGAGGGGAGGTGGCTCTGAAAATAAAAGACCAATGCAGCCACCTCCATCCCAAAAAAAATGGTTCGGGCTGCACCCCTTAACAGCAGCACCGCCTCCAAGGAAGGTGGCTGCCGGTAGTGGTTGGAGGCTTGGCGCTACCACTCCCCTGCTCTGACATGGAGCTGGGGAATTGGGGGGAAGAGATAAGAAAGAAAAAAAGAAAAGAAAGAAAAAAAGAAAGAAAGAAAGTAAAGCAAAAAACTGAAAAAGAAAAAGTCCCAAAAACAACAATAAAATGGAAAAAGTTAAAATATAAAAACACAAAAACAACGTGCAATACAAATAAACAAAAATTAAGGGAAAATAAGTTTTGAAAGTGTGGGATGGGACAGATTGAAAAGGTTAAAAGTAGGCCCCAGTACCAAACTCCACCCAGTCCTAGTCAATGCAACCAATAGCCTGGATACCTGCCACAATAGGATAACCTGCAAATTAACTATGTACACAAGCTTTGCAAAATGTCACTGTAAACCTTTGGAGGTAGATGTCACAATACAACCAGTAACATTGTATCTTTCACATCAACAGATTGAGCTGCCACTGGGCACACAGAGCTGATAGAAGAGACTGCCACTACCCCCATGGATGAAGCCCTCAGTGATGGCAACACTCCTGGATTTCTGGATTTGGAGGACAGTTCAGGCCATCTGGACAACCTGGTCAGACCCTTACAGTGAGTCTCATTGTGGCCACATCGACACCTCCCATCCCAGTTGCCTCAACCTTGCAGGCCCCCCCAACCTGTGTCCCTAGGATAGTGCCAACCACTTTGTAGCACCCAGTCTAGGATCCCAAGTTGCAGCACAACACCTTGGACAATGATGGTCCTGCAACCAGTAGTAGGGAGCACCCTGTGGCAATGGCACAGGGCAGTGGGGATAGGGTGCATGGGAGGAATGTTGTGGTCCACTGCGATGAGGCCGCTGGGGATGCGTCTCACCATCAAACCATCAGTCAAGTCTTGGGGTTCTGTCAGGAGTCCCAAGGCGTGATGGGTCTGGTACTTTCTGTACTCTGGGAGATGAATCAGCTGCAGTGGGACATCCATAGGGATATGCTTCAACAGTGGGAGGCCACCAGTACCAAGCTTGCCTCCCTAAGGAGTGTTGAGGGACAATAGCAGTACCCTGATCAGGGATCATGAGCAACATTCTACCCTTTAATTTGGCACAGCAATACCAGGCCCTTCTTCAGTGGTGTCAGCAACTGGAAGGGGGCCCGTAAGAGGAAGAACCCACCTCAGACCCCCTCCCTCTGTAGCAGCAGCCCCCCAAATCCAGCTAAGAATCAAGAAGGTGCAAATGGCCAGACATCAACCACTGCAAGCAATTGACCACTTCCTGAAGGAACTCCTTTGTGTGCCACATATTCATTCTGTGAGTAGTACACTGGACTTTGGACTTGCAATGCTGTGGAATCTATTACAATGATTTCAGCTACTATGACTGAACTCTTCATTTTCTTGTTCTGTCATTTCCTTCATTTTAATTCTATGCATCAAATTCACAACAAATACCACCTATCACAAAGTTTTTGTCTGCTTGCTTCTGTTTCAATTGTTGCTATGTAGAGATGTAGGAGAATGTGAAGCAAATGATGAAGCCACAAGATATTAGTGCAAAAGGAATATTTTATAGGTAGAGTGTCCTGCTAAGGACTACAACCAACACACATAAACACATTGGTACAGGTGTCCGGTCACACTAAACATTTCACTGTACAGCACATAGGCTATCCATATGTCTGGACTGCCATAGCCAAGAATGACTGACTAGCATTGTGTCAAAGTAAATATATGAAGGTACAGTCCCCCAGACCACAGAAGGAATGGCCTTCTCAAACATTGTCCTGTACAATAAGCATACCAAGAAGTAAATGCTGTTACGAGCTTGAGCCTTATCACATACCAAAACCAAGTAATCCAACATCACATAAACCAAGATACAGACAGAGGGCAGTACAAGAGTCCCTGATCACAGGTCCATCGTAATCCAATGACCATGCATCTGGTGGTATGGCTCAAACATATGTCAATGTTGAGGCACAGGCACTTTGGCCTGCAACGGTGAAACATATCTACAGCTACATACAGGTCATACAAGAAGAGTGTTTAGCCTATGTGAAAGGTGACTGCCTGGCCTCCACTTGATGACAACATATTTCATGACCACATAATCACATACAATGCAATCGGCCCAGCACAGCAAAAAAACAAGTATATTGTGCACGTCAGACCTTCCACCTAAACCTGTTCAAGCTGCCTTGACACAGGTCTCATACTTCAAATCTGTGACCTAAATTACTTGGAACAATCCATATCCACTTCCAATGTTGGAACAGCATCAGATACCTGCCAATATCACAACCCTGAAATGCTCACATGAAGATTTCATGGTGATGGTACCTGTACAAAGGCAAAACAAGGAGAATAGATTTAAAAACATACTTAGTACACAAATCACATAGCAAGCATCTGGAAATGTGGTCACATTGCAATGACACTGACACAAACAAAGCAGTTACATCAAGGTGGGTACATGTCAAAGGCTAACTCTTGAAGCACCCTTTGGCTGAATATTGCAGAGCATTAGCTCCCCAGTGTTTAGACAAATACTCTACTCCACACATTCTGACAACTACAGTTCTTCGTACAGTAACAGTTATTACATCACATAACATACTTACACCCAAGAAAAGTAGTAGATGAGATCTTCCTGCAAGTCACCTCCTTCTTCTTCACCACTGTCATCCTCACTTGCCATTTCAGGAGGCTCACCCAGTGGCACTGCCGGCGGCTCCTCCTCTGGGATGTATGAGCTATTTCTCTGCAAGGCAAAGTTGTGGAACGTGCAGCAGGCCACAATGATCTGACACACTTTACTGGGTGAGTAGAGGAGGGCTCCAACAGTGCGGTCCAGACACCTAAATCTGGTCTGCAGGAGCCCATAAACCTGCTACACCACCCACCTTATTCTAACATGAGCCTCAATGAAGTGGACTTCCCCTGGTGTAGTGGGATTCCTGATTGGCGTCAACAACCAAGGACGGTTTGAATATGAGGGGCTCCTGTTAAGGAATGGGACATATGTGCAACTATGAGTCCCTCTTATTAGAATTGTCACACCAGACATTGCACACACACAAACAGGACAGATGTTACTTATGAACCAGCCAGGCCCTCTCTGGGTACAGTCATGACATCAGCTGGGGTATAGTGCTGTCCCACATAATGACGGTATCATGGACTGATCCTGGATAATGGGCACAGACCTGTGAAATGTACAAGTCTGCCAAACATGCAACTTGGACGTTCATGTAATGGAAGTTCTTTCAGTTGTGGTATACTTGTTCATTGTTGTGCGGTGGGACCAAGCCAACGTGGGTGCCATCAATGTGTGTAAAACCATAAAAGCCAGCCTTCACATGAGCTAAATCCTCACCTAGGGGAAACTGAATATTTAGATGTCAATGTGTTTCAACACTGCTGAGAGGACATCCTTCAACACCAGATTGAACACAGGTTGGGACCTACCACCAGTTTGGGCCACTGTATGTTGGCAGGACCCTGTGGCTAGGAAGTGCTGGTTGGATAACTAATAGCTGGCATCAGACCTGGCTCCAACTAATGACTACTGTTTGCCAATTCAGACAATACAGGAGGATTATGTTTTTCTTCCATGGCCTAAAGGAATGGCAGTAAATAGTAGACAGGTGGTTGTCGCATCCTCCCTTTCCTGGATACCTGTATATGACAAGAAATGAGCTTTGAAATTAGTCATTGGGCCCACAGCAACATACGTGATGTATGTCAAGGATAACATGTGACAAGACAGTTTAGAAGGGATGAGCATGGCAAACTGTACACATCACAGCCGCTATAACTCAAGGGTCACATGTTACCCCCTTGGCTTGCCACACATGTGTACACATCATGTATCGGGACCTACATCAAAATTGTGCATCACAAATGCCTCTCGGAATGTGACTGGATGTCCTGAGTGCAAAAATGACATTTGACAGGGGTAGACTGTGCCTCACTGTAAATTTCCATCTGTGCCCTGCAACATGTTAAAATGAGTTTTGAGTAGTAGGACCAACATGACTGTGCTCAAAACAACATTTTCTGAGATGTGACAGTTTCTAAAGCTCAATCCTGCATTCCAGGCCTCAAAAAATGGCAGCTGCCTAACCTACTCCACTGGACATAAGGAACCACCTGCGACGACAGGCTGAAGTAATTATGGCAGTAGGTAGTTGCAAGTGCTGCAGACACATCCATATGCGAACTATGCTGCCATGTGCTGCAAAATCCCTCACTTGACTCCTGACACTGCTGCCAGCAACACCTGCACTACCAAGCTGCTGTGTACCACCTCTGGGAGCAATCATGCCACGTCCCTGCCTTCTCACCAGAGGAGTTAGAGATGCTGGTGACTGAGGTCCTACCCCTGTATGGGAAGGTCTATGGTGCACCAGAGGCGCATGTAAGTGACTCATGTGCACATATTTCTCTGTACATCACTATCCTTTCCCTTCTCACAGGTTAGATTGGGTCCATGTGTGCCAGGTTGAGTACTCATGTGCCTGTAGGTGCAGTCTGTGTGGCATCAATGGGAGAGTCAATGTGAAAGTATTGGCGGCCAGTGCCATATGCTGAGTTCATTCACGTTGTGGTGTGTGTGTTTTTGATGTTCCCTGACCCTCCTTGTATTTGATGCACAGAACTAGCTGAGGTGACATTAGAGCCAAATACTGATACCTCTTTCTCATGAATGTTGTATATGTGAGACAACATGTATGTACATGACAGCATAAGTTGAGTATGCATGTTGTAGGTGTCATTTGTGAGCAATGTGAGCTATGTGTATTTTGCCCCAGAGGCCTCTTCACACATCTGCTCTTGCTAGACTGATGTTTGTAAGGCATGTTATCACTCTCTCTGGCACACAAACCACATGTCAATGTGCTGTTGGCTACATGATGTACTATAAGACATGGAAATGATGGGAATGTGGGGTTCATGTAGGTTATGTCTGCTCAGCCTCCAGATACCAAGGCCTGCCACGTTTATCTCCTAGTATAGGTCCTAGTGTTGGCTGGGGGAGTCACTGTGGCTATGCAACTGTGGTACTGTGCCCACTCCCTGTACCCCTGCAGATCCTGTCATATGGCAAATATGAGGCACTGTCGTAATATGCTGCCCATAATGCCTCATTACTTTGATCAGATTGGGAATGGGTACAGGGGTGGGTTACTGATCTGGTACAGGTGTGCACTTAACATCATTGTCAATGTGTGTCTCTGACTCCTGACAGGTCCCTTACTCCCACAGCCCTGTTGTCACCTTCATACATGTCATATTTTCACAACTGACATTTCCACGATGCAGGAAGTGTGTTGATTCCTGGGAGACCATGATATGTGACTTAGTAACTTGGTCAAATAGCAGAAACTAGACAGTGCATGCCTTTGTCTGATGGATGCCATCTTTGTAGGATGGGCACATATTTCTAAAAACGGTTTCTATAATACAGATACATAACACAGAAGCCCAACCTCTGAAGTGGCATGGATCTGCATTTATAATTGCAAATGTCTACACATGGACAGGCTAGACACTTTCTGTACCCACCATGCCAGTCCCTCATTGTCACCCATGTGGGATGTAAGAGTTTGTACTCTAGCAGTAGCCTGTAGGGACTGTATGCAGGAAGTCATTCTCACAGAGTGTGGTTTTGTTGGTCCATTCATACCTAAGGAGTCTACCTTTCAGAACCCTCAGAGGTGTGATGTGTCTCATAGTGTCTCATAGTGGCTCATATCTCAGTCAGGTTGCTAGAGCATGACCCACAAGTTGTCAGTAAGCCTGCCTTGCAGGATGGTGGGTTGATCTACAGATTATGAATTGTATGTCTGTAGTCATGGCCTTGTGCCCATTGGCTTGTATGTGTTACACTTGGGGAGTACTGGCAAATTTGGAAAGTTCAAACTTGATGTAAGTGACATGTATGTGACTCAACCATTTGTAATGACACTTGTGATCATGATCACCCATCAAAAGAAATGGATATGGAGAGCCATCGCCAAGGAGGTGCCGACCCTGTGGGTTCACAGCCAGCAGAGCGCCCACTGCAGAAAAAAGGTTAGAGGACCTGAGTCACTGGGCCCAAAAGATCACGGAGGCTCAGGTGAGGCTGTCCTGCAACATGGGCGGGGTGCCCGTCGGACCATGGCCCTCTTAATGGACTGCATTCTGGCGGTGGCCTATCTGGAGCATTTGAGGGCAGCACAGCAGCCACAAGGGGGTGAGTATAGGGCATATTCCTGCATATTCCTGCCTATTACATTGCCTATCACATTGCCAAGTGATTAAGTGAGATTCTGATTGCTCCCCCTGCCAATTAGGGATGAGCCATGTGTCACACAGTAAATGAGAGATTGTTTGTGTTGACATGCCATGTGTTTTATACTGATGTGCCTTGCCTATTCCACCAGGGACCTAGGGCAAAACTGGGTGGAATCCCCAAACCACTTGTTCTCAAAGGACCACATACGGATGTGTACAGGTATCAGTCTTGTACTGTTTGTTGCTGTAGTGTGTGTGTTTGTTTTCTATGCAACAGACCACTGATCCTCAGTATTCCAGGCCCAAGGTAAGTAGGTGATGGATCACTGTTCTGAGCCATGTGTCTGTGTAAATGTGTATGTTGGCATCAGCCACCCAGAAGCTTGTTTTCTTCAGTGTGTGATGTGTGCTAGTGCCTAACTGCAGTGTGTAATGTGAAGGTGTCCAACTGACATGTGCCAGGGCTTACATTTTTCTTTTGATGCAGATAGAGATCACTACTTTTCCTTAGTAAGTGGGGAATCTCCATTGACATGAATTATGTGCCATCACTGTTGCCAACATTCCTTGTGCATACGTGTCAGGATGTGTCCATTTGTCTTTAGAATACATTTGTAAGGCGCATTTTCATGCATGATCTGCCTAAGTAGCTGGGATGATGTCTGTATTCCCTCACATACGTGTATATGGCAAACTGTTTGTGGAATAGTGTTGGAAAATGGGTTATTGGTAAGGGCAGGTAGGTACCTACACTTAGCAATAGGCTACTAACCTCCACTAAGGTCCAGTTAGGACTCAGTAAATTAACCCCAGCTCAACCCTTGGTAGCTTGGCAGCGAGCGTCAAGGCTTAATTTAGGAGACAGAGTGTAAAGCATTCAAATATCACAAAACAGTAATTAAATAAAACACAGGAAACAGTTTAAAAATCCAAAACCAATTTATAAAAATAGATTATATTTTTATCTTTAAAATGACATAAAAGCTAATAAAATCGGATAAGGGGAACCTGAGATATGAATTTTTAAAGAATGATTATTTTTTTAGCGCCTAGAAACAAAAAGCGCCAATCGGGTCATCTGGTTGCACCTCGACCGGGCCAAAGTCAAAGTTTCAGGCCGACCGCGATGGAGCCCTGCTCGGCTACAGGCCGCGGGAGGCCTCGGTTAAAAGTTTACCTTCACACTTAGTCCAAGAGCTTTTTTTAACCCTGGGTCTCCCTGTCTCTGCTTGTCAGAGTGGGAGTGGGATTTACTCTCCTCCTTCTTAGGGTTCTGGGGTACAGAGGGAGTCTCTGTGGTGGGCTTACCACCTCCCTCCTTAGGTTTTTGGGGACCTGACACCCCTTCTTGGAGTCTACCCCCGGGACTTGACAACCACCCTGGTTCTCAACCACTCATCAGCCGCCTCCCCTAGCTCTTTAGGGTTGGTCTGCTTAGAGTCCACTAGATGCTGGTGTAACCTTTCTTGGGTACAATTGGCCAAGATGTGCTCTCTCATGATCAGATTGTATAATCCCTCATAAGTATTTACTTTGTTACCAATAATCCAGCCCTCTAGTGCCTTAAGTGAGGTGTCTACAAAGTCAACCCAAGACTGGGTACTGACCTTCTGGGTGTCCCTTAACTTCATTCTATACTGCTCTGGGGTTAGACCAAACTTCTTGTTTAAGCACCTCTTCATACTAGGGTATGAATCTGCCTCCTCCCCCCTTAAGATCAGAAGCCTATCCCTCCCTGAGTTGGGGACCAACTCCCACAAAAGGGAACCCCAGTATTGAGGCCTAATCCTTCTCATTTGGAGTGCCCTCTCAAAGGCCTCCACCACTTGTCTATATCATCCCCCTGTACATAAGCAGTAACCACCCCCTTGGGTAATCTGGGGCAAACCCCCCCCACCCATGGACACCTCAACTTCTCTGTCGCTGCCACCATCTCTTTTCTCTTTCTTTGCCCACTTCTTCTTTTCTAGGGCCAGCTTATGTGCTTCCAAAGCTATAAATGCTAGCTGGGCTTCCAGCTCTCTTTCTCTGAGGGACAGGTTCTCTCCTCCTGAAGGAACCCCTTTCCCCCAACTAGCTTTGGGACTGCCCCTAGTGACTGTATGAAATGAGGACCGGTCTTCCTCATCCTCACTTAGGCACAGATGCCCTCCCTCCCCTGAGTGGTTAGAGCTAGCATCCTCCCCTACTTCTCCCTCCTCTGGAGCTTCCTCTGGGTCTACCTCTTGGGCCTCAGCCCATGCTGTCAGGGATTTGATCAGGACATGCTTCCTGAGGTCAGTGGTTGCAGGCAACCCTCTTTCAGTACACAACCCCCTAAGCTGGACTACTGTCAGTGTGGGTAGGCTAGCCAGATCAAGCTCCATGGTTCCCTAGTTTTGTGTCAACAAAAACTTTTTGCAAAAATTGGAAACAAGAATTTAGAAAAATCACAAAAATTCAATAATTGAAATTAATCCAAATTAAAAATGTAAAACAATGTTTGCACTATGACAATTTAAAGGATTTTTAATTTGTTTTACTTAAAACTGTAACGTGATACTGAACACAAGTACAGGATCCCACCACTGCTCACCAAAAATGTTGGAAAATGGGTTATTGGGAAGGGCAGGTAGGTACCTACACTTAGCAATAGGCCACTAATCTCCACTAAGGTCCAGTTAGGTCTCAGTAAATTAGCCCCAGCTCAACCCTTGGTAGCTTGGCAACGAGCGTCAAGGCTTAACTTAGGAGAAAGAGGGGCTCATTCTGAGCCCGGCGGGCGGCGGGAGCCGCCCGCCTGGAGGGAGCCGCCAAATGACCGCACCGCGGTCAAAAGACCACGGCGGCCATTCAGACATTTCCTCTGGGCCGGCGGGCGCTCTCCAAAAGAGCGCCCGCCGGCCCAGAGGAAATGCCCCTGCAACGAGGACGCCGGCTCAGAATTGAGCCGGCGTAGTTGCAGGGGTGCGACGGGTGCAGTTTGCACCCGTCGCGTATTTCAGTGTCTGCATTGCAGACACTGAAATACACAGTGGGGCCCTCTTACGGGGGCCCCTGCAGTGCCCATGCCATTGGCATGGGCACTGCAGGGGCCCCCAGGGGCCCCGCGGCACCCCCTACCGCCATCCTGTTCCTGGCGGGCGAACCGCCAGGAACAGGATGGCGGTAGGGGGATTCCAAGGGCAGCGGAAAACCGGCGGGAGACCGCCGGTTTTCCTTGTCTGACCGCGGCCGAACCGCCGCGGTCAGAATGCTCTGCATTCCCCCAGAGTGTAAAGCATTCAAATATCACAAAACAGTAATTAAATAAAACACAGGAAACAGTTTAAAAATCCAAAACCAATTCATAAAAATAGATTATATTGTTATCTTTAAAATTACACCAAAACGAATAAATCGGATAAGGGGAACCGGAGACATGAATTTTTAAAGAATTATAAATTTTTTAGTGCCTAGAAACAAAAAGCGCTAATCGGGTCCTCTGGTTGCACCTCGACTGGTCCAAAGTCAAAGTTTCAGGCCAACCGTGATGGAGCCCTGCTCGGCTACAGGCCGCGGGAGGCCTCGGTTAAAAGTTGACCTTCACACTTAGGGGGTCATTCTGACCTCGGCGGTAAAAGGCGCTTACCGCCGGTCAGAAGTCCGCCATAACACCGCTGCGGTAAACCGCCACGGTCATTCTGACCCGCAACTGGCAAACCGCCAAAAACCTGACACCAACAAAAGTCCGCCACACCAAAGGTCAGTGAAAAAATGGCGATGCCCAAACCTCCACCGTCACGCCAACAGAAATACGCCCATGCCATTACGACCCATGAATCCACGCGGCGGTCTTTCATCCGCGGTATTCTATTGGCAGTACACACCGTCGCGGTCGAAATACACACACCTTTACAAAACATCCCCACATTGGTCAATTTGAAACACACACACCTGAGATACATATACACACCACTCCCACACACCCAATACAGATTAAAACACACACCCACATCACCCACAAACCCCTATGACAACAATTGCGAATCAAGGACAGAGAGAGACAGCACTGCTTAGAGTAGACCATCACACCGAGGCAAATCACAACATCACCCACACAATTACCACGCACAAAACACCATACACCACCACACACATTACACTCCACAACACATACACCACCCCTCACCTCATCCACACCACCCCATGGCACCCCAAAGACACCCCAGGTTCTCTGACGCAGAACTCCGGGTCATGGTGGAGGAAATAGTACATGTAGAGCCCCAGCTATTCGGGGCACAGGTGCAGCACACCACAATAGCTGGGAAGATGGAGCTCTGGCAAAGGATAGTGGACAGGGTCAACGCGGTGGGACAGCATCCACGCAATCGGGATGACATCAGGAAGCGATGGAACGACCTACCGGGGAAGGTGCGTTCCATGGTATCAAGGCACAACATTGCGGTGCAGAAGACTGGCGGCGGACCCCCACCTACTCCCCCAGAATTTACAGCATGGGAGGAGGAAGTCTTGCACATCCTGCATCCTGAGGGCCTCGCAGGAGTGTCTGGAGGAATGGATTCTGTAAGTCAAATCTTAACTACTACTTCCCACCCCCACCCCACCTGCATGCCAGCACATACCCCCACCCTCACCCCCACCCCCATCACACCAACTCCTTGCAAAAAGGCTCACCATCACAACCCACCCATCCAAACACCAAGCCCTGCATGCGAGCACAAAGCATGGACACCCATCACCAAAGCATGCCCACTGCACACACACATCACCCCCACAAGCCACCCTCACAAAAGCCCCCACAAGGGAATGCCTGCACTTGGGTACACGGACACTCACCCATCACACGAAATGTCACACACAGAAGCTATAACCATACCTTAATACCCCTGCAGGACCCGAACGCCACCACACCGCCACGGAGGGTTCAGAGATGTCCATCCCACCCTCAGATGAGGCCCCCAGCGATGACAGCAGCTCTGTCTCCCTGGAGCCAGACGACCAGCCCAGCCCATCGGGGACCTCTGGACAGTCGGTTCCCCACAGACAGCCACAGGCTACACCAGACCCAACCCCCTCTGGGAACACCAGCACAGCTCCCACCCAGCGGGCCCATGCCTCTGTCTCCAGGACACGTCAATCAGCGGTGTGTCCGCCAGTACAGGGCACCCAGGTTGACCCACCACCCCAACAACCACAGGGACCTGGGGGCAGTGGTAGTGGGCACACCGTCCAGGGGACAGAGGCCCAGGAACACAGGGGAACTGGGAGGGCTGCTGTGCGACAGGGGGGGGGACAGGCCCAGGGAACCCACTCTCCAAGAGGCCCTCTGCACCATCATGGGAGCATACCACCACTCCCAGGAGACGATGGCGACGGTACTGGCCAGGTTCCAGGAGATCCAGGCACAGCAGGAGGAACGGTACATGGGGTTCAGAGAGGAACTGAGGAACATCGGTTCCGCAATGGGGACCATCGTCCTGGCCCTTAACCAGATAGTCACCACATTGCGGGACCATGTGGCACCACAAAGGGCCCCTGTCACTAGCCAGGACCAGGAACAGGCTACAACATCCGCCGGAGCTAGTGGAGAGGAGGCCCCAACACAACGACAGTCCACCAGAACCCCACCTCCTGCTGAAGAAGAACCACCCCGCAAGCGGAACCTGAGATCTCACAAGAAGACAGAGTAGGATTGCAAGACCCCCGCCAGCATATGATACCCCCTGATGTCATCCCACTGTCCCACATAGTCACCCTGTCCAACCTTGAATTGCCCCTGCTCCATCCTTCCACAGGCATATGGACAATGCACCTGTGCGACTGAGAACTGGACTCTGCCATGGACATTACTCCACCCCCACCCATCCCCGCTTCCCAATCATTTACCTATATGTAGCACTTGAAATAAATCACTCATTGCACTTAAAATAACAGGAGTCTGCTTCTATTTTTCACAAATGTATTACACATAACGGTGCAATTATGTTCAGTAACATTGTGATGACAACATACCAATGTCAATAAGCTTTAGTCCATGGGCAAACAAAGCAGTAGCCACGCAGTCGGTCATACAGCTCTGAAAAGGGAAGGGAAAGTCACAATTAACTTAAAAGGAACTGGGGGGAAACACAGACAGTAGAGACGCAGGAGGCCTTAAGTAAATGTAAATTGGGGTGGCTGTTTCTTACCTGTGTGCTACTGAAAGTATTGTTGTATGACTGTATCCCTGTTGTCCGTGTCGTCCCCGTCGTCTTCCTCCTCTTCACTCTCCACAGGCACCACAGCTGCAACAACACCACCATCTGGACCATCCTCCTGCACAAAAGGCACCTGGCGTCGCAAAGCAAGATTGTGAAGCATACAGCAGGCCACAATGATCTGGCACACCTTCTTTGGTGAGTACATTAGGGATCCACCAATCATATGTAGGCACCTAAACCTGGCTTTCAGGAGGCCGAAGGTCCTTTCTATGATCCTCCTGGTTTGCCCATGGGCCTCATTGTACCGTTCCTCTGCCCTGGTCCTGGGATTCCTCACTGGGGTCAATAGCCAGGAGAGGTTGGGGTAACCAGAGTCACCCAATAACCACACACGGTGTCTCTGTAGCTGTTCCATCACTTAAAGGATGCTGCTATTTCGCATGACATACGCGTCATGCACTGACCCAGGGAACTTGGCATTTACATGGGAGATGTACTGGTCAGCCAAGCAGACCACCTGGACATTCCTCGAATGATAACTTTTTCTGTTCCTGTACACCTGCTCACTTCCACTGGGGGGAACCAAAGCCACATAGGTCCCATCAATGGCACCAATGATGTTGGGGATATGTCCAAGGGCATAGAAATCTCCCTTCACTGTAGCCAATTCACCCACCTCAGGGAAAATAATGTAGCTCCGCATGTATTTCATTAGGGCAGACAACACTCTGGACAAAACCTTGGAAAACATGGGCTGAGACATCCCAGATGGTATGGCCACTGTTGTCTTAAAAGACTCACTTGCCAAAAAATGGAGTACTGACAGAACCTGCACCAGAGGGGGAATTCCCGTGGGTTGGCGGATGGGGGACATCAGGTTTGGCTCCAGCTGGGCACATAGTTCATGTATAGTTGCTCTGTCAAGCCGGTATGTAAGTATGATATGTCATTCTTCCATTGTTGACAGGTCCACCAGCGGTCGGTACACAGGAGGATTCATCCTTCTCCTCGCAAGTCCCAGCGGACGGTGCCTAGGAAGGACAACATGGAGCACAGAGTCAAGCAACCCACAGGTTAGTTCACACAGCTTGCACAGTACACGAATCGCTATGCATGGAACGGCTTGTATGAGTGGCTATGCAAGGCCTAGGCCTGTGTGACGCAGTAGAAATCATGCCATGTGGGCCCTTGAAATGGCGGCTGCCTGACCTGTGAAGTGTGACAGTGCGATGTGAGGTCACTGCGCTGGCGTGGCACACCGTGGCGGTAGGCGGTCGAAGACCGTGGCGCAAAGCAGCATTGGTTAACATTGAACCCTATGGGTCTCAGGAGCCAATGACGATGTGCGCCGGCAGGCGCGGTACGCACCGCCGCGGTACGCACCGCAGCGGGCGTGACCGCCATTTTCTATCTGATTAATCACTCGAGACCTGATAATCCACAGGAGAGGACCTATACTGCAAGTGCTGCTGTGACCTCGGTCTGGGAGATACAATGGCTGCTGCGACTGGGGAAAGGGCCCCTGCCTTCACTGCCGAAGAATTGGGGAAACTTGTTGATGGGGTCCTCCCTCAGTATGCGCTACTCTACGGTCCTCCAGACCAACAGGTTAGTACACAGGGTGCACGTTGAATGGGCTATGCCTGTGTTGAGTGGGGTGTACGTAAGATGGTGGAGAGGGGAGCGTATGAGGAGTGCAACGCACGAAAGATGAGAGCATGTGCCACATGGCAAGGTTGGGGAGGGGGGGGCCACTCACATTGACCAGGCAGAAAACTGATGCGATTTCCTTTACCACCCTGTACATGTCACATAGGTCAGCGCCCATCAGAAGATCGACATTTGGCGTGCCATCGCCAAGGACGTCCGGGCCCTGGGGGTCCACAACAGACGGGGCACCCACTGCTGAAAGAGGTGGGAGGACATCCGCCACGGGACCAGAAAGAACGCCGAGTCTCTGCTGGGGATGGCCTCCCAACGTAGGAGGGGTGCCAGCCGCCAATTGACCCCCCTGATATCCCGGATTCTGGCGGTGGCCTACCCCGATTTGGATGGGCGCGTGAGGACATCACAGCAGACACAAGGGGGTGAGTATCAGCACATTCTGCTATCTTTGCGCGCAGTTGAGGTGTCTGGGTTGGGGAGGAGGGCTGTGGGTAACTCAAGGCCAGGGCACTTTCTGTAGGCTAGTACCCTCCATTAGGCATGGCCCTGTGCCCCCGCCCCCCACCTCTGTAGGGTGACAAGTACAGCTATCCATGGTCCTGCATCACCCATGTGTGCATTTGTCGTCCATAGACCTGTAGGCCTAGTCACAAGAACTGAGTAGTGTACCCCGATTGCACAGCGTAGTGCAGGGGGCTTCTGTGTCTGTCCTCTCCGCCAACGGTGTTGCCAATGCATGCACTCAACCTGTCTTCATTTCTCCGCCGAACCCATTTTCTTTTTCTTCCTGTGCATATGTGCATTAGCATCATCAGGCGGAGGAGAAGTGGCATCGGCGCACAAGAGAGCTGCATCTCACATGGCCCCGGAGGGCCATGCAACCGACTCAGAGTTCACCGGTGAGACGGAGGGCGAGGGGAGCTCCACAACGGGGACCCGTGGAGACGTCAGCGACACCGACACGTCCTCGGAAGGGAGCTCCCTTGCGGTGGCGGCAACATCCGTGCCCAGCCGCCACCCAGCGCACCAGCCCCGCCCTCCCAGCAGCCCCTCGGCCTTCGCTCCGTGCCCGCTCGCCCAGGAAGGCGGGCATCTCCTTCGCCCCAGGCACCTCAGGCCCTGCCCCAGTTACCCCTGCTGCCCTCAGTGAGGAGGTCATTGACCTCCTCCAGACGCTCATTGTTGGGCAGTCTACCCTTTTGAATGCCATCCAGGGTGTAGAAAGGGAGGTGCATCGGAGCAATGCATACCTGGAGGGCATTCATTCGGGTCAGGCTGCCCTTCAGCGATCGTTCAACGCTCTGGCCTCAGCACTGACGGCAGCCATTGTCCCTGTCTCCAGCCTCCCTCTTCTAAATCCCTCCACCCAGTCCCAGTCTCCTGTTCCTCTGCCTATCCCATCCACACCATCAGACCAGCCTGCACACACCTCAACACCCAAGGGCAGCTCATCCAGACATAAGCACCTCAGATCCCACAAGCATTCACACAAACAACATCCAGATGCAGACATGCCAACAGTCACTACCACCTCTGTGTCCCCCTCCTCCTCGTCTCCCTCCTCCCTCCCTGTGACGTCTCCACTCACACCTGCATGCACACCACCATCAGCCAGTACTTCCATCACCAGCACACCCTCCATTACAGTCAGCACACGTGCAGTCACCACCCCCACTGCCATTTACACGTCCCCTGTGTCCTCTCCCACTGTGTCTGTCACCCCCTCTTCCAAACCACACAAACGCAGCCACCCACCCACCCAACAGCCATCCACCTCACGACAGCCTCCAGCCCAAGCACCTGCACCCAAAGACAGCACACTTGACTCTCCTACAACCACATCCTCTTCCTCCACTCCCATACCCACTGCACCTACCCTTCCCATTGCTCCTAAAAAACTTTTCCTCTCCAAAACTAACCTCTTTGCATCACCTGACCCACCCCATCCATCTGGTAAGAGTCCAAAGAGCACTTCAGCCACCACCAGCCCAGCATCTAGTATCACCATAGTGCAGGGCTATTGGAGTCCACCAGCTCCTAGGGAAGGAACATCGGCCAGCAGCAAGGGGACAGCCAGCCCACCCCCTGGGAAGAGGACAAGAAAAATTAAGCGCCGGCGCGAAAAGCCTGAGACGGCTGCCACCAAGGAGAGTGGCCTTGCCCCGTCACCTGCCACATCATCTAAGGGAGGCAAGGGCCAGAGAGCTGCAGCAAAGGAGGGCAAGGGCAGCAGGGCGGAGAAGACATGCAGCAGGCGAGCGCACCAGGAGGGCCCCACCAGCCCCATACCGGGTGTGACGGACGACACCCATGGGCCCAAGACTCCATCACAGGAGGGCCCCGCTACCGCAAGGTCGGAGGGCGACTAAGCGTGGAGTCTTGGCCAGGTCTGGGTCCCTTGAAAGACAGGACAAGCACCGCTGAAGAGGGCCCCGCCAAGACAGGCACCGCTGAACAGGGCCCCACCGTGAAGAGCACCGCTGAACAGGGCCCCGCCAAGACAGGCACCGCTGAACAGGGCCCCGCCGTGAAGAGCACCGCTGAACAGGGCCCTGCCGTGAAGAGCACCGCTGAACAGGGCCCCACCAAGACAGGCACCGCTGAACAGGGCCCCGCCGTCTCAAGCACCACTCCGCTGGGCCCTTCCTGACAAGCACCGCTCCGCTGGGCCCTTCCTGTCAAGCACCGCTCCGCTGGGCCCTTCATCTCAAGCACCGCTCCGCTGGGCCCTTCCTGTCAAGCACCGCTCTGCTGGGCCCTTCATCTCAAGCACCGCTCCGCTGGACCCTTCCTGTCAAGCACCGCTCCGCTGGGCCCTTCATCTCAAGCACCGCTCCGCTGGGGCCTTCATCTCAAGCAACGCTCCGCTGGGCCCTTCATCTCAAGCACCGCTCTGCTGGGCCCTTCCTGTCAAGCACCGCTCCGCTGGGCCCTTCATCTCAAGCACCGCTCTGCTGGGCCCTTCCTGTCAAGCACTGCTCCGCTGGGCCCTTCATCTCAAGCACTGCTCCGCTGGGCCCTTCCTGTCAAGCACCGCTCCGCTGGGCCCTTCATCTCAAGCACCGCTCCGCTGGGCACCGCCGTCTCAAGCACCGCTCCACTGGGCACCACCGTCTCAAGCACCGCTGGTCCATTGACAGTGCCGGTTCTGTGTCGAGCAGGTGTTCACGAAGCACTCTGGGCACCATGCCTCCTCCAATACCAGTGGAGTCAGTTATCCATCTGATGGACTGTGGCTTTGCACTCCCCAGGATGGTACAGTGGGCATGGAGGCCCCTCGTGAATCTGGCGTCGTGGACTCATGTGGCTGAGGTGCCCCCCTTTCCCTTCCCCCTGAGGTGCCTGTTCTTTTATCATCTGATGCCCCTGCAGTGTTTTCTCCAATGGTATCCGGTCTCCTGTGTGGGCTTTGCCCATGTGTTTGTACACATTGGCCCACGGACTATGGATATTTAATGGACTGTGCAGGACTGATTGACTATGTTTATACTTTGCACTATGTTCATTATTTCTTTTGTATATTTCAAATGGCATATTTACCATGACTTCAATGAACCTATTTTATACATTAATTTGTAACTTCATTTTAATTATATCTTTGCATTCTTCCGGGGGCCTTGGGGGGGTGTCACTCTGACTTGTTGCTCTGCATTGGTGTGTAGGTATTGGGGGGGTTGGTTGGGGGGGTGGGTGTATCGCGTATGTGTGTGCACGTAACCTTTCCTCCTCTCCCCTCCCCTGTGTCGTAGGTGCAGTACTCACCGTTGTCGTCTGCGCCGGCGTTCGTACTCGTGGTAGATGAGCAGGTAGACAAGAGCTGGTAGTATGTTCAATTCGGGTTCCATGCTGTCCAGATTCCTCGTGGAGTGTGTATCGGTGAGCGTTTTCCCGTTCGTAGTCTGTTTCCGCCGTGTTTTTATCGGCGGGGCTCCCGCCCCGGAAAAGGTGGCGGATTGGTGAGTTGTGATAGGGTGGGCGGTACATTGTCTGCCGCCTGCCTGTTGGCGGTGACCGTCGCGCTGTTTGTTGGTCCCGCCGTGGCGGTCGGTGTGTTAAAGTGGCGGTCTGTGTTGGCGGTTCCCGCCAGGGTCAGAATTGCATTTTTTGGACCGCCTGCCTGTTGGCGGGTTTGCCGCCGCTTTATCACCGACCGCCACGGTTGGAATGACCCCCTTAGTCTCTTTTTCGAAGATTTTCTTCAGCGGGACAAACCTGCCAGTCCAATCCGACCTCCTGGAGCCCTTCTTCGGATACGCGATGCGGGAATCCTCAGTGGAGATTTTTACCTTCGGACTTAGTCGTTTTTTCGAGGTGAAAATCCTTCGACCGGGGTAAACCTGGATCTTGATCCGGCGTCCCTGGAGCCCTCCTCGGATACGCTGGCTGGAAGGTCCCAGTCAACTTTTTACCTCTCTTTTTCTGAGATTTTCATTAGTGGGATGAACCAGCAAATCAGGCCAGGTCACGGATGAGGCAAGCCGGCTAGAGTTGCCGCGGCGGGTCGGTCCCTCTATGGAGCTTTTTTACAAAAGTTGTCCAAACTTCTCCAAACTTCTGGGGCTTCTCCCAGATGTCTTTTTAAGGTTCTTTTGGGGTCCACAGCTCACCCCAAGGGTCCAGATGTTCTGAGATGGTCCTTGGGGGGGGGGGACTACAACTCCCAGAATGCACCTGGCGCAAACTCCTTTTTGGCCACTGGACAGTGGTCAGCTGGTCGCTTTCTTCAGGAGTTGGTGCAGGGGACTCTGGATAGCAATTTTTCACCTGTAGCAAACAGGGAGTCCCTCCTTGAACCAGTTGAAGCCAGGCAAAGTCCTTCTTGTGGTGAAGCCCAAGTGTGCAGCTGGTGCAGTCCTTCTGAGTGCAGGTTCCAGGTGCAGGCCAGTGGTCCAGCAGGGCAGTCCTTCATCTTCTGTTGTTCTTCCTTGTTGGATGTGGTAGGGAACTGAGGTGTGGGTGCAGGTCTGCCAGTTTTATCCTTTCTCCTGGGTGAAAAGCAGGGGGGTCGCGGTTCAGGGTCCTTCCCCCCTTGATGACTACTTCCTGGGAAGTGTGGCAAAAATCAATCCCAGGAGGCAACATTCTCCAAAAATCCATCATGGCTGAATCTGATTTTTGGAGGTTATATCTGGCTGAGCCCACCCACTGGTGTGGCTAAAAATCATAAACACACCCCTCTCCTGCCCTCTCCTAATCTAATCAAGGGGGCACCTAGTTGTCTGGGGTTGCAGGATGTGGGGGTGTTGCTGGTTGCTCCAAATGTCCTTCCCTGCCTTTGAAGACCAGTTTGGCATCCCTCCCCCTTCCTGCCTCACCATCTGCTGAGGCGAGATTCCCTCCCACAGGCACAGTCCGTGGTGTGAAGCCAGGCCACTTCACACCTCATCAAGGCAGCCTGGCCAGTCAGAGCACAGCAGCAAAAACAATGCAGGGCTGAAATTGGCAACTTTTCAGGTAAAGTTTAAAACTCTTTACCTGAACAAGTTATATTAAATCCAACAACTGGAAGTTGTGGGATGTATTACTACAATTAATTTGATACCAAATTCTTGGTATGCATCATTTAAGGAGACTTTAAAAATTAAAATAAAGTCTCCCCATTCTAGCCTATGAAGGCCATTTACTACAATGAGGGAAAAACGAATTTGGCTGTTTTTACCTCACCAGAGCTTACAAAACTATTTTTATAAAGTCCCTGCTTATAGTTACATGGCACCCAGCCCTATGGGCACATAGGGCACACCTTAGGGGTGACTTATATGTACAAATAAGGTAGTTTAAGACTTGGGAACTACTTTTAATTCCAAAGTCGAATTTGCATATAACTTTAATTTAAAAGCAGTCAGCAAGGCAGGCCTGCCTTTAAAATGACACTGGGCACCTCAGCAGTGCACCTATGGGTGCACTACCTATGCTGTGGTCCCTAAACCTATATGCCTTACCATATACTAGGAACTTATAGGTAGGTTAACTTAGCCAATTATAATTAGCCTAATTTGCATATACATTTTACACAGAGCACAGGCCCTGGGACTGGTTAGCAGTACCAAGGGCACCATCAGAGTCAGGAAAACACCAGAAAAAAGTGGAAAATGGGGGCAAAATGTTAGGGGGCCTCTGCAATCAGCCCTGTTCTCTCACAAATAGTACATTTACAATTGGGTTACATTTCAGGTTGTGTCACATACAGGAGTGTTTCACTATTGTGTATTGGCAGATACATTCCCTTATGTATCATAGTATGTCATTTGGCATGTACAACTGACTGAGCAATGAGTGATATGACAGGTAGGCCTAGAGTGTGAACCACAATGTGAACAGCTAAGACCTTGATGTGGCATTAGGTGGAAAAATACACTGCACATGTGTAATATTTAAGATATGTGCCCTGACTGTTGGCATGTATCATGGAGTAACTTGCAGTTATGTTTTGGACAAATGGGATTGGGTACAGGCATTCATCCACAGACAGGCATCTGGGTTTGCATGACCAAGATGGGGACATTGATGTAGCTCCCGTTGAGCATCCTGTTTAGGGTCTTCTACAAGTCCTTGCAAACTCGGTGTCCCTTCAATGTGCAAAGGACTAATGGCTTCTACTGAAGCACTCAGAAAGTCATTGTGAGGGGTGCTAGACATTAGGGACGATTACCCTGGGGCTTGCTGAGTCATTGTGTTTTGTATTTTGGGGTCATCGCTCCCTAACATATTAGACATGATGTCTCAGTGGTCATTTCCATGCCACACGTGTGACCTATCTGAGTAGCATTAATACTCCCTCCTTGACTCTGTTGGGACAAATATCACTTGGTGAAGTGCACATTGTTGCTATGTTTGCAGTCTGACATGGGTTAGTCCATGTCACCTTCTCCAGGTTATTATACTTTTCTCATCAACATGGCTGAATTTTAGAGCATCATTTCTTATTGTTGGTCCATTATATATGTGACAAATAAATGTGTGCATGACCTTGTGTGGGATGTGTGGAAATGGACTTTGCGTTGGCCTACTATTGTATGCCAACAGGCGACTGAGGTCTACTCCATGGGGCAAAGCTTTGAGGGTGATGAGGTTTCCTAGTTGTTGAATGACTATTGCGATTGCACAAATTCATCCATGCAATTGTAGTTGTCTGTGATCCAGAATTTCCATTGGGAAACTGTTGATAATTCAGACGGCATGCATGCATATGGTATGGCACATGTATGGCCTACTTGACTTCATGGTAAGGTTTGCTAATTAGAGCTGTTGTTCAAGTTTAATCATAGACATGTAATGATCCCATACTTCTTTGTATTGGCAGCATCAGCATGGGCAAGTTAGGACACCGGGCAGAGCTGAGTGGGGAAGCAACTGGCCACAGGACCTCGGGTCAAGACACCACTGACACCATGTGACCCAGTGGCCAGGAGGGCGAGGGTAGTGCCACAGGGAAAACCCGATCTATGTTCTCAACATCATCAGATTCCTCCTCCAGTGACCAATCGCTAGTGCTGGTGGACCCATCAGGGCATCCCTCTGTACCATCCTTGTCCACCACCCTGTTCTATCACCACCCTCCCTGTTGCTCCCCACTCAGTTGGCCATGCCCACTTTCCTTTGCCACAGCCCCTGTTGCCTCTGCTGCTCTCAGTGCGGAGGCTATTTACCTCCTGAGAAGTATCTTTATGGGTCAGTCAGCCATTGTGAAGGCCATCATGGGATTGGCTACCCAACTACAACAAACCAATGCATTCCTGGAAGGCACTCATGTTGCAATGTGTGGCCTACAGAGATCTTTTCTGGCTCTGACCTCCTCACTGACAGCAGCCAGTTGCCCCCCCACCTTCTTTCCCCCTCTACCTCCTTCTTCCCAATCCAAATCCCCCTTATTGTACCTACCCAGAGCACACAGACAGATCCGCAGGCATCCACATCAACAGCCAAGAGTATCACACACAAACACAAGTACCACAAAAGACACCGGCACACACACAAAAAACATCACTACTTCCCTGGAAACCCCCACCACCCCCACTGTAACAAACACGACATCCAGCATACCCACAGGTACCATACCAGCAGTCAATGACACACCCATCATACCCACAGACACCACCCCAGTAGATCCCCGGACATCTACCAGAAGCACCACACCTGCAGGCAACACACCAACAGACACACAGACATCCACCACTCCATCCCTCGGCACCTACACCTCCCATACCCCCAAGACACACAAATGCACGCCCTCACCCACCCAAAAGCCACCTCACAGAAGCATGCACCCATTACATCCACACCAACCCAGCCTACAACCACTCTCTCAACCTCCAAATCCTGACCTCCTTCTGATGACCTTCCCTGTATCCCTCAGAAAGTTTCTTGTTTGACCTGGATCTTTGACCTGTTGCCTCCACCCCCTTATGAAACCCAAGAGGTGCACACCCAGCTCCCAGCTCGTCCCTTCTACCTCCACAGCCTCCCCCGCCCCCCTGCATGCATCCATACCTTTCCCCCAAGAAGAAGCCCACCTCTCTCAAAAAGAAGACCAACCCTCCCAAATCCAAGCCCAAACCCCCTCCCAAATTCAACTCCCATCCCTATAATACCTGAGATACCTGCCCCCTTGATGCCCCTTCCCGTGGCGGTTCCCTGGCATTTAAGGGAATGTCAAGTCTGAGCACAGTGATGTGCATGAACATTTGATCATGGACTGGCCAGTGGCCTTGGGAATTTTACATTTAAAAAAAAAGCAAACCCCAAATAGTTGTTTTTTGGGGTTATACTTTTGTTCTGCAATTCCTATTATTATGTTGTTTCTGAGTGACTTTTGTTTTGTGCCTACAGTTGTGTGTGTGTTGAAGCCTGCTTTCAGATCCATGTGCTGTTGTTTTCAGTATGTAACTTTGTGGGCAGTGCTGGTGTCCTCCAAGACAAGGTTATATGTTGTGTGTATGGATATGTGGGTGTACATGCAATGGTGGTGTCATGGCATTGTGAACTGTTTGTTAAGGTAATTATTTTATCTTGTGTTGTCCAATGTGAGCATGTATGGTGTTAGTCTTGTCCCCCTGATATTGCTTATGTATTCATCTGATGTGTGTCAGCTTGAGTTTTGTTTGTGCAGAGATGGAGTGTGTTTAGTTGTGCTACCTCTGTTTGCGATTGACTGTGCATGTGTCCATTTAAGTATGTGCACCTTACAGCTACATTATGTACAAGAAGGTCCCATGCAGTTGGAGTTGGATTTGCTTTGTTGATTTGCATTTCCACATTGTGCAGATGGGCATGACATTTGTGTGTAGTACTGTTTGTCCCTGAGATACATATATGGCCAGTTCCTGTGCACATCTTGTTTGAGGGGCTTGTGCAAAGTGATATGTGTCCAAGTGCAGCCTCCAACCCTGTATGTTCCTGAGGGCCCCATCCCTGTTCAGGTATTGTTGGGATAGTTCTCTTTGTCTATTTGTCTCTCTGCGTGTTGTGCATGTAATTGTCCTTCCATTTTGCTGTGATGTGTGTGTCCTCTGCAGGTCTGTTTAATGGTAGTGCTGTTTGTGTTCCATGCCCCATTGATACATATGCGTGTTGCATATGATGACAGACCCTGGCCAGAGTGGAATGTGAGTGTGTAAGTTGTATTTGTAAATGTGATGTTTGTGTGCTGCTAGGGATGTGTGAGACAATGTTATGTGGGCTTCACTGTCCCTGTGTCTGAAATGTCTGGCTGTGTGTATTTGTGTAGTGTTGCAATGCAGTGTGGATGGGCTGGCTAAAGGAGGCGTATTGTTACTGTGGATGTGTCCATCTTAATGTGTTTTTTGGACCGTGTACAGATGTAACGTACACTTGATGCCCATCACGTGCCCCAGTGCTACAATCTGCTTTTGAGGTAAATGATACAGGTAAGTGTGTGTATTTATGGGCAGTAGCGCCCACAGTGGTGTTGATTTGGTGGTCCTTCGATGAGCAGCAGCAGTGGCGGGACATGTGTGATGGGCTCCATGGCGGCATCGGATGTGTGAGGCTGCCTGCATATGAGCGTCTGCCTTTATAGTGTCCGTTTCCGCCTTCTGAGACGTGGTGGCTGGCCCACCATGGTCACATTAGGGGTGTACAACCTAGTAATGTGTCCTGTGGAAACACTGTCTCCACCTTCCTGTTCATGCTGTCTCATGACTGTGGTGGTCTGTGCTGCCTGGCAGTGCAAGCGGGACCCCAGTCGTCTTTGCTCTGTCGGCCTGCATGACTCGTAATACGGCGCTCTGACTGCCATCCTGACGGTGGTCAGACCGCCATCATCAATGCCAAGGCAGTAATGAGGCCCATAGTCTCTTGAATTCCTCTGTCTTGATTTTGTCACTATATATCCTATTATTTGCTCCAACGTTTCAGCCTGGCTGGAGAAGGGCCATAATGAACCATTGGTCAATTTGAGGTTCTTGTTTCAATGAGAGATTGAGATCTCTAGGAAGGACTTTTAAAACTGGCACAGCAGTAAGAGTTTTGGCCTTGTTTTATTTTTTTTCATCCTGTAAGTTAAGTTTAATAATGCAAACTATTTCACTTTTTATATTTTCTGATAATCTGTGCTTCAGATTTGTTATTCACAAAGAACTGAGAACAGATGTCATTGTCAAAGACAGAAGCTGAAAACAGGAAAATCAGCATTCTTCAAAGAAGTGAGCAAGTTACACTGCTATTTTCAAAAGAAAAACATGTGCATAAATTATTCATCTAGTAGCATTTATTTTGCGGAGCGAACAAAAGACTTTGTAGTACAGCTGCAGAGCATATAAACAATTAATTAAGAAAATGCAAACTTAGAGTCCGTTACAGTTGTCATGTTGTCAGTTTTTGGGGGGTTGCCGATGCTGCTTCTTCATATTCTAATGGAGATATCTGATTCTTTTGTCTTTTACACTCAAGCAGGTGCTGATGGTTTCATTCCCAAGAAATAAAAAGTGAAAATGGTACAGTATAAAGAAATATTTTTCTCTACATTAGTGTAAGAAAAAAAGCGAACTTTATATGTATATACGCTCACATACACGTTTTATATGACTTATTTCAGCATGAGTGCTAGGTGAGTGAGTCTGCCAGTCAAGTTATAATCCAGTAGGGAAGAACACAAGTTGTGTTCAAACAGGTATAGCTAAAAAGGAAACTTTTCTTTCCTAGTCCTCTCTTGCTTTTGAGCAGGGAATTATAGATGGATTCAGAGGTAAATATGCTCACCTCCCTTCCATTGATTCAATGCAAGGGGCTAACTATAGAGGCATAAAAGAGAAAACGTAATTAAGTGGTCTGAAAATCTTAGGTGCTCAATGAGTCAGATAAGTAGTAAAACTGCCAGATGTCTAAGTGACTACCAGTAGCGGCTCCTACATATGGTGTGCAAGGGGGGTGGCCCACCAGTCAATCACGCCTTACTCTGCATTTTATTGCTTACATATTACAGATTTTGGCATGAAAACAATTAATCTGACAGATATTTTGTTTACATATAAAAACTGTAATATCGACTTTTCCTCAACACACAGAAAAAGCTCCTGAAGGAGTAATTTACAAGTAATTCAAATTATATAAGGGTGATTGGTATCATATGAATCCAATCACTGTAAACACTGAAAGGTACAAAACTGAGCAAATCTGTGTATATGTAATCTGCTGAGGAGTCATGAAATATATACTGTTTTTAATAATGGGAAAAACTTCAATGAATATAAATATAGGGTCATGAAAAATATTTCAATCACAGTTTATCAGGTGGTAACTAATGGCAACTGGCCAATCCATTCAACCTGTTTAGGTCCATCAGAAAATGATTCCTACAGCAAATGTCATTGGCTATATGTGGTTGAATGATGGTTGAAGTGGATGTTTTGTCAACATTTCAGTCTCTCTTGTCAAATGAATGTACAAGACCATCCTCCGTACTAAGGCCCTCATTATAACCCCAGTGGTCGGTGTTAAAGCAGCGGTAATACAGTCAACAAGCTGGCGGTAAAAAAAATGGAATCACGACCACGGCGGAAACCACCAACACAGACAGCCACTATAGCACCCCGACCACTACGGCGGTAGCAACAAGCACTGCAGCGGTAACCGCCAACAGACAGGCGGAAGCCAATGTACCTCCCACATCACAACTCGCCCATCCGCCAGCTTTTCCGGGGCGGTACCACTGCCATCAAAAGCATGGTGGAAACTGGCTGGTCCTGGGGAGTTCAAAGCCACAGTCTCTCAAGTGGATGCCTTTCTCCACTGGTTCTGGAGGGGGCTTTGTACCGAGTGTGCTTCATCCTGCCAAGGATAGGGTGAGTGGATGCCTTTCTCCACTGGTTCTGGAGGGGGCTTTGTGTCCAGTGTGCTTCATCCTGCCAAGGATAGGGTGAGTGGATGCATTTCCCCACTGGTTCAGGGGGGGGACTTTTTGCTCAGTGTGCTTCATCCTGCCAAGGATAGGGTGAGTGGATGCATTTCTCACCTGGTTCTGGCGGGGGCTTTGTGCCCAGTGATGCAACACTTGGGGTGTGGCAGTTCACAGTCCCTCACCTGGGTGTCTGAGCCACGAGATTTGCAGTGACCAGGATGCATGATAGTCCATGGATGAAGGGCTAGAGTCCATCCGGCGGCGGCTATGGCTGCATAATGGTGGTAGTGCCGGTGCCGGTGGGGGTGCTGCCAGTGGTGGAGGGAGGCTCCAGCCCCTCTCCTGCTGCCTCAGACAGCTGCCCACTGGGGCTGCTGCTGCTGGCAGTGGTGCTACTGTCAGCAGTGCGGGTGGCGATGCTTGCGGCGGGGCTTGCGTCGGGGCCTGCGGTGGAGCTTGCGGCAGTGCAGGTGGTGGTGGTGGCCTTGGCGCAGGGGCCGGTGCTGCCAGTGGTGGGGGAGGCTTCAGCCCTTCTCCTGCAGACTCGGACGTCTGTCCACTGGGGCTGCTGCTGACAGTGGAGTAGTGGTGCTTGCGGCGGTGCAGGTGGCGGTGCAGGTGGCAGTGCTTGCAGTGGTGCTAGCAGTGGGGCTGCTGGCAGTGCTGGCCGTGGTGCAGGTGGTGGTGCTGGTGGTTGTGCTGGTAGCCAAAAGGCCTTCACCTGCAGCCTCAGACTGCTGAAGTGCCTTGCCTGGTATTTTGTGCCCCTTCCTCACCTTGTCAGATGGTGGTGTCACCTTGGGTCTGGCAGCTGGAGTCTTTGAGGTGGCCTTGCAGGGTGGTTGTGGCTCCTTTCCCTTGCTGAATGCTGTCCCCCTCCTTCACCTTGCCAGGTGGCGGAATGGATTTAGCCTTGGCAGGGATTGGTGGCACACTGGTTGGGCTGACAGGTGCCCCCTTTGATCCTCTGACAGCTGCAGGATCCACAGCAGACGTGGTCTTGCTGGCTGAGGTGCTGAGCTGGGTTGTAGCCACCCTGGCCCGAGGGGAAGGATGGGGGAGGGAGGGGTAGGGAAGAGGTCAATGTTTGCCAGGAAAGTTTTCTTAGGGATACTGGGGCGGGAAGAGGGAGAAGGTCTGGGAGTGGAGGAAGAGGGAGTGGTGGTAGGAGGTGTCTGTCTGCTGAGGTTAGGTGCAGGTGCATGAGCTGGATGTTGTTGGGAGGTGGATGGCTGTTGGGTGGGTGGGTGCTTGCATTTGTGTACTTTGGGAGGAGGGGTCACAGACACACTGGGAGAGGACACAGGGGACGTGTGCATGGATGTGGGGGTGGTGACTGCCAGTGAGGGGTTTGTATTGATGGGCGTGCTGGTGATGTAGGTACTGGATGAGGATGTAGTGCATGCAGGTGTGAGTGGAGACGCTACTGGGAGGGTATTAGACGAGGAGGAGGAGGGGGACACAGTGGAGGCAGTGGATGTTGGTGTGTCTCTGCGGGAATGGCACTTGTGTGAGTGCCTGTGAGATGAAGTGTGGTGCTTGTGTTTGCCTGAGCCACTTTTGTGTGTTAATTTGGGTGAATGCTGGTCTGAAGGTGTGCTTGGGATAGGTTGGGGTTGATGGAATTGGGACTGGGTAGAGGAAGTTGGAGGGGGGAAGCTAGAGACAGGGACAATGGCTGCCATCAGTGCGGAGGCCAGAGCCTGAAATGCTCTTTTTTGGGCCGCCACGCCACAGTGAATGCCCTCCATGTATGTATTTTTGTTGCAAATGCCTCTCAACACCCTTGATGGCTTTCAGAATGGTTGACTGCCCAACAGTGAGGGATCTCAGGAGGTCAATAGCCTCCTCACTGAGGGCAGCAGGGCTGACTGGGGCAGGGCCTGAGGTGCCTGGGGCGAAGAAGATGCCCCCCCTCCAGGGTGAGCTTGCACGGGAAACACGCTGAGGGGCTGCTGGGAGAGCGGTGCAGGTAGGGGGGTGGCAGCTGTACCTGTTGTTGGGGTGGGCACAGAGGTGTCCACCACCACCAGGGAGCTTCCATCAGAGGAGGAGTCGCTGTCTGTGGTGTCCCCTCCTGTCCCCATCGTGGTGCTTCCCTCACCCTCAGGTGGATTCGGCCTCCAGGCCCATGCTGGATGCAGCTCCCTCTGTTGCCAGTGCCTCTGCTCCTCCACCAGATGATGCTAATGCACAGAAGGTCAGGGTGACAAAACAAAAGGGGGGAGAGAGACAGATGATACACTTGGTCATTGCCAGCAACAACACTACCATTGGCGTACACAACTCACAGGGAGCAGCCCTATGCACTAGGCCATGCACTAACAGTTACAATGCCAGTCACCAGCTCATGGGGTACAATGCCTAACGCCATCAGATGCACACCTGAAACAAAAAGGGCCCTGACCAGTAGTAGATGCCCACTAACACTATTGGGTTTGGAAGGCTTCAGAGCCTGCCCAACAAGGGACCTACCCTGCCATCTTTGCCCTGGCCTAGGGGCACCCCCAGTCCACATCCCCACCCAGGCAAAAGCTTAACGCCCGCTAAGTAATTAATCAGAATTTGTACTCACCCCCCTTGTGGCTACTGTGATGCCCTCAAGCGCCCATCTAACTGCAGAAAGGCCACCGCCAGGATGCAGATCTTCAGGGGGGTCAGGGTACAATGGGCACCCCCTCCTCGTTGGGAGACCAGCCCGGGCTACTACTCCGCCATCTTCCTTGCCCAGCGGCGCAGGTCCTCCCACCATTTGCAGCAGTGGGTGCTCCGCCTGTCAAAGACCCCCAGGGTCCACACCTCCTTGGTGATGGCACGCCAAATACCCTTTTTCCGATAGGCACTGACCTGCAGAAAAAGATACAGTAGAAAAGGGAATTAGTTAACCGTCCAGACCGTCACGCTCATGGCCCACTATATCCCTTCCATCCCCTGACGCACATACATTGACCACCGTACATGCAGCACTCTGGCCAGGACACCTCAGCCCCCCCACATGTGGCTTACATACACAGCACTCCATACATTCATGGCCCACGCATCATGCTCACATTGTACTCACCTGTTTGTCAGGAGGACACTAGAGTAACGTGTACTGGGGTAGGACCCCATCCACCAGTCTCTCCAACTCCTCTGCAGTGAAGGCAGGGGCCCTTTCCCCAGTCATATGAGCCATTGTCGCTTCCAGACACAGGTCCTCCCCTGTTGAAGGTCAGGTAGCAAGTGAGTGAACAGATAGAAAATGGTGTTCCCGTCTGCGGCGGTGCGTACCTGCCGGAGTACATCACCATTGGCTCCTGGAACCCATAGGGCCCAATGATAACCAATGCGAAGTTGCACGGTGGTCATCGACAGCCTACCGCAACGGCCCACAACGCTAGCGGAATTACCTCATTTTCACTTGTCCCTCTTCACAGGTCAGGCAGCTGCCATTTCAGGGGGGCACAGGCCATGGCACCTAACTGCGTCACAGCAGACATTGGCACAGCAACTCACTCTCGGATTCACAATCTCGTTCTGTAAATGTAGAAAAGCATCATTATTGCACTAGATGTGTGATTATGACCGCTGAGGATGAATATGAAATGGAGACATCCTCCAGTGTACAGGACCTTGCAACAATGGAGGACAGACACATTCTACTAACATACAGACTTGATCGAGCCACAATCCAAGAACTGTGTTCCCAATTGGAGCCAGACCTGATGTCAGCTATCCGCCAGCCCACAGGTATCCACCCTCTATTGCAGGTCCTGTCCGTGCTCCATTTCCTGGCAAGCTGTTCCTTCAAAACAACAGTGGCCATGGCATCAGAGATGTATCAGCCAATGTTCTCAAACGTGTTGACCAGAGTGTTGTCTGCCCTGCTGAAACACATGCGCAGCTACATTGCATTCCCCCAGGTGGAGGATCTGGCCACAGTGAAAGCTGACTTTTATGCCCTGGGACATATCCCCAACATCATTGGTGCCACTGATGGTACACATGTAGCATTTGTCACCCCCCAGAGAAATGAACAAGTGTTCAGGAATAGAAAAAGCTATCACTCTATGAATGTGTAGATGGTGTGTTTGGCGGACCAGTACATCTCCTATGTGAATGCCAAGTATCCTAGCTCTGTGCATGACACCTTTATCTTGAGGAATAGCAGCATCTCATATGTGACGGGCCAACTCCAGAGGCACCGGGTGTGGCTAATAGGTGAGCCCAAGGTCCCCACCCAGTATATGTTGGTGCCTGGGGTTGTCCCTAATGGTTAGTGTGTGTCTAACAGTTGTCCCTCGAAATTTGAGGGTGACTCTGGTTACCCCAACATCTCATGGCTACTGACCCCAGTGAGGAATGCCAGGACAAGGGCATAGGAACGTTACAATGAGGCACATGGGCGAACAAGGAGGATAATTGAAAGAACCTTCGGCCTCCTGAAGGCCAGGTTCCGGTGCCTCCATCTGACAGGTGGATCCCTGTACTACTCACCCAAGAAGGTATGCCAGATCATCGCTGCATGTTGCATGTTGCACAACCTGGCCTTGAAACGCCTTCTCTGCAGGAGGATGAGCCTGGAGATGGTCTTGTGGCAGCGGTGGAGCCTGTGGACTGTGAGGAAAAGGAGGCAGAGGAAGAAAATGTGGACAACAGAAGTAATATCATACAGCAGAACTTCCAGTGACACACCAGGTAAGACACTGTAACTTCACTTTACTTTTCAGTTTTGTGTTGGACATTGTACATGGCAGCCTGATTTCCCTATGTCTATGGCCACTTACTGTACCCTTTGGCATCTCTATTTTCAGATATCTGGGTCACACTCTGGCTCCTGGTATGTTTACTGCTGCCCACTAAAGGTCATACCAACGTGTATATATAACTGTTCATATGACTTGCAATGTTTTCAGAATGTTGTACTAATATATATTTCAATCATTTGACAGACTCCAGATTTGTATTTGTTTCAAGGGTGTTTATTTTAATGCTCATATGTAGAGGGGGATTTGCAACAGGCTGGGGTGATGGTGGAGGAATGTCCAGTTAGAGTCCAGTCTCTTGGTATCACAGGTGCATTGTCCAATGGGGCATAGGAAGTGGAATAATGGCAGTTCAAGGTGGACAGGGTGACAGAGTGGGACAGAAGGTGACAATCAGGAGAGTCCTATTTCCTGACGAGGGTTCTGGCAATGTTCTGCAGGGAGTGGGGTGCTGGTGGCCTGTTGTTCCTGTGGCGGGGCCTCCTGTCCACTAGCGCCGGCAGAGGTGGAGGGCTGTTCTTCGGTGTGGCTAGTGTCAGGGGCCCGTTGTTGTGCCACTGCCTCCCTCATGGTGTTGCCCATGTCAGCCAGCACCCCTGCAATGGTGATCAGGATAGTGTAGATGTTTTTGAGGTCCTACTTGATCCCCAGGTACTGTCCCTCCTGCAGCCGCTGGGTCTCCTGCAACTTGTACTGTATCTGGCCCATCGTCTCCTGGGAATGGTGGTATGCTCCTAGGATGTTGGTGAGTGCCTCCTGAAGAGTGGGTTCCCTGAGCCTGTCCTCCACCTGTCACACAGCAGTCCTCCCAGATTCCCTATTGTCCTGTGCCACTGTCCCCTGAAACGTGTGCCCACTGCCACTGACACCAGGTCCCTAATCATCATGTGTTTGTGGGGTTGCCTGAGGTCCCTGTAGTGGTGGACACTCTGCTGATTGACGTGTCCTGGGGACAGTGGCATGGGCCCGCTGGGTGGGTGCTGTGCTGGTGTTTCCTGAGGGGGAAGGATCTGTGGTGGGTTGGGACTGTGGCAGGGTAACCGACTGTCCAGAGGTCCCTGATGAGCCAGGTTGGTCATCGTGATCCAGGCGTGCAGAGCTGCTGCCATCACTGTGGGCCTCCTCTGGGGGGACTGGATGTTGCTGGCAACTCCTCTCTGGTGACGTTGAGTAGAAGTCCTCTGGGGATGCAAATGCAGTGTTATTGTATCTGTGTGTGCCATCTTGTGCATTGCTGTGTTTCCCTGTATGGTTGTGATTGCCCTGTCAGCTTTGCCTTCTGTACGTGGTGATTTTGTGGGCTAGGTGATTCTCTCTAATGTGCATGCTGTGATGAGGGGTATCCATGCAGGTCTGTGATGGGGGTCCATGGATTATTGTGGCATGCAGGGCTTGATATTGGGATGGGAGGGTTGTGATAGTGGGGTATCTGTGAGGTGGTGGAGTGATGGGGTGAGGGTAGGGGTAGGAGTTTGTGATGGCATGAAGGTAGGGTTGGGGATATAGTAGTAAAGATTTGACTTACCAGAGTCCACTCCTCCTGCTACTCCTGAGAGGCCCTCAGGATGCATTATCGCCAAGACTTCCTCCTCCCATGTTGTTAGTTGTGGGGGAGGGGTTCCACCACCAGTCCTCTGTACAGCTACCTGGTGTCTTGCAACCACGGAATGCACCTTCCCCCGTAGGTTGTTCTACCTCTTCCTGATGTCATCCCTTGTTCTGGGGTGCTGTTCCACGGCATTGACCCTGTCCACGATTCTCCGCCAAAGCCCCATCTTCCTTGCACCTGTGATCCAAATAGCTGTGGCTCTACCCAGATGATTTCCTCCACCATGACCCTTAGCTCCTCCTCTGAAAACCTGGGGTGTCTTTGGGGTGCCATGGATGTAGTGTGAGTGATATGTGTGAGGATGTGTGGGTGATGTGTTGTGGTGTGTGCTGTGAGGTGCATGGATGGTGTGTGGGTGATGGTGTTCTGTGGCTCAGATTGAGTGGGTGCTCCTGGCTTGTGTCTCTCTCCGTTGGCAATCTTATTTTTTTGTTGAAAAGGTTGTGAGTAATGTGGGTGTGTGTTTTATAGTGGTGTGAGTGTGTGGGTGTGGTGTGTGCATGTGTGTCAGGTGTGTGTATTTTGAATTGTCGAATGAGGTGTAGTTTTGTTAGTGTGTGTGTATTTTGAGTGTGGCGGTGTGCACCGCCAATGGTTTACCACGGTTAAAAGACCGCTGCTTTGATTCGTGGGTCATGATACTGTGGGCGTATTCCTGTTGGCATAACAGTGTGGGTTTTGGTTCCACCAATTTATCACTGACCTCTGGTCTGGCGGACTTGTGTGGCTGTCTGTATAGTGGCAGATTTCTCTGTGTGGGTTGTAGTACCCGTAGCGGTATACCACCGTGGTCACGGTATCTTGGCGGCCTTCAGCACAGCAGTAGGTGGCATTTACCGTCAGGGTTGTAATGAGGGCCTTAGTGGCAACGATACAAAAATTGCTGAACCTTGTAATAACCTAATATAAGAATGTATAAAAAAATAAAACAAATGTTTACAAAAAACAAATCACAAAAACAACCAAACAAGAAGTACACATACAGTGAAAAAACACCATGAAAACTTATTGTGGATCAGTCACAGACCTCATGGCGAACACCTGAAAGCATGCTAACTCAATACAAATAGGACAGCACCACTGAAAAAAACGGACTTAGTGACCATAACCAATGGCCAAAGGAGTGATAGATTAACTTTGTTCTGCTCTGGGCTGGTCGGAGCCTGGTGCAGGGTGCGCAGGCCGTATGTGATGCAACTATAAATGAGAGGCACATAATAGGGGGCATATTTATAAGAAAGTGGCGCATCAGCTCTGATGTGCCACTTTTCTTGTGTCGCCCTCCGCCACCTAACTTTACTATCGTAGCGCTGTACATGCATTGCACCACTTTGTAAATAAGGCGGAAGGAGAGAGCCTCCTTAACGCCACCTTAACATAATCAAAATTACGCTAGGGCGGCGCAAGGCGATGCTAGGGGCTTGTAAATATGCCCCTTGGTTTTTGATCAGGTGCGGGAAACCGCCTTTGCGCACACACACACTTATATTTATGCCTGCAGTCACATGACCCCGGGCATAACGAAACTGTTAAGCTCCACCAAAGTGTGACTTGCGAACACCCCTTCACGAATGGCCACATCAAAAAAACTCATCATGTAGTCCACAAAGGAAATAAATTCCAAAATTGACAACATAGTACAACATGTATAGTGTCACCATTCCTGGAGTACAACATAGTCATAAAAATGACTTACACGAAGTGAATTAATTTGAAAGCAAAAAAAGACATGCAAAGAAACAGATCTATACTCAAGAATGAGCCAAATATAAACAATTACTGAAATAAAGAACAAATAGCTATGTCATTATCAAATATGAAGAACGTGAAAAATGAAGTTAAATATTAGTCATCAAAGCCAGGGCTGACCTATCAATTGCTGAATCTGGGAATATATCATATAACTCTATGATGGAAAGATAAGAAATGTATGGAGAAGAAAAAACAATATTTAGCTATCGCCATGGTAATACAAAACAAAACTTGCAAAACTGAGAGATACGGTGCCGCCAAACAAAAGGGGGAATAAGAGAGGCAATACTCAATCCAGAAAATGGGACATGTTGTGCAAACTATGCATCTTCATTACCATGTGACACTTAATGCTGCTCAAAATTAGCCATCTCAGAACATTAAAAATGGCTTCCATATTAAATCAGGGCAGACCAAATACACCACCGTCTTTAAATAGATAGCAGAAAGAACATGGAGAGTTCCTAATTCAACAGAATGATGGTCTATAAATATAAAGAAAATTGTCCTAACATCAAAATTGAAATCAATGCAGGGAATAACAATGGAAATTGTCAAGAAAAAAGTTATACCATCCTAGAAGGTGGCTGAATAATGTGTCCCTTCATGGCAGAAAGTATAAGAAAAATTTCATAGCAATACCAAAATGTAATACTATCTATCCTTCAAGGTGAAAATGCAAGAAGTATTAGTCCTTATGCGGTAAAGAAGAGCCAAAGCTAATCAGAAAACTAGAAGGCATAGACCTTTTCCTATAAAGTAGCTAGTGAGCATCATCATTCAATATGTTGGTTAAGAGCTTATTAACTGTAGCTACCCACCATACCTATCTGTTTTCATTTCAAGACATCAAAGACAAAAGCCAATCCACATCATGTGTTTGTGTAGAGTTGTTGAGAACTTTGAGAACAAACCATTTCATTTCATTAGTGGAAAAATTAGCTGGCTGCTCTACAGTTTGGTAGTGAGGGTACTCCGTTACAACAGAGTCTGGTGGACCTTCATTATGTCAACAATGGTGGAAACTGTAAAAATGCCCCCCTCTCTGTGTGATATCACCCATGGCATGTGGTAAATTTTTGTATTTTCCAAAACAAAATCACACTGTGGATTTTTGTTTTGGAAAATAATAAAACAATATTGTAAGTTTGCCATGCGGCTCCGCCATGTTGATGGAGCTGTCCATCAAATTTACAGTGTACTGACAGGAACCACAGCAGTGGTTCCTACCAATGCTAGAGATGGCTGCTGAGTCAGTTAACATCTCGGAATTTGGCAGGTGAGGACTCCATCAGGGTGATAGATTAATTTACTCTGTTGCCCTGACAGACTAAAACTACATCCGCCAGACCCTAAATTGGGCCATAAGTGTTTTATAATGTTCCACTGGTGGTGCATTTAGTACATTACATTGGATTCTGGCTAGGTGTTGAAATATACAGTAGTTTTGCCAATATAATCGAGGTTACAAGGACACTCAATATGGAACATAGTTCGTAAAAAGCTTTAGATTTTATTCTCTGTCATTCAGGTTACATAATTTTATGGTATAGGTAGTGATACATGCCTTACAATTACCAAAAAAGGTGTTTGGCGGTATCAGTGAGACCCCAAATTAGAGGGATCAAAGGATTCTGTGGTTAAATATAGGCTTTAACGAGGGGTGTGGCCTGCAAGATGGTAGAGCGGCAGTGCTAAGCATGAACTCCCATCATGGCCTTAACAGCCTGCAGCATCCTGATGTGTTAGCAGCCTTATATGACTGCAGACCAGCTGCATAGTGAGTCAGATGATAGGAGTGCAAGTCAGAGTGAGTGCTGGGCTTGTTTTCCAGCTACATAATGAGGAGGTAACGGGCCCGTCAAGCCCGCAGCACCTGACTCCAAATGGTGACTGCGTGATTTCCCCAGGTGACGGAGGGCTGGACAGACTTAACCAGCATGCATCGAGGTCAGTGGAGGTTGGTTGTCAGCAGTGGGGTGTGGACATACCCAGTGAGACTCTGATTCCCAACACCTCCCACAATAGAGACTGTGCACTGTACCTGGGCTGCGTTGAACCTTGGGGGTGGGGAGCCTGCCCTCTTTCCTGCCGGTAGTGAGGATGCAGCGCTGAAGGTCAGCACAAAGGGCCCGGGACAGCTGAGGAGGCCCATCTCCCGGCGTGACTTGGTCCGTGGGGGAGGAGTGTGATGACCTCCAGGGCCATACAGACCGGAAGGGAGGGATGACAGAGCCAGTTGTTTTCAGCACTGACAGGGCGCTGCAAGGCCACAGAAGTCCATAAGCACTGGTGAATCTTGCGCACCAGGGTGGCTCGCGCATTTCAATACGTTGTGGGCCCACAAGACGCAGGGGAGGCTTGGCGAGGCCCCCAGAGCAGCGTTTGTGATACTCAGGGGTATAAAGAAAATGATAAAGTGCAGCCATTAAGCATGTGGTGGAAGCGACCCCCCTAGTGACTACTTGTGACAACATGGGGCACCAAAAATATATTGTACCACAGAGGAACAGTTGAACAGTTGACCAGCAAAAAAAATAATGTAACGTGCTGGGAAATGCATGGGACAGCAGGAATGGAATTACATATACGGTGCTGTGTGTGTTGGGCTGGGGCCCATTGAAGGTGCACTGCTCGGGACTGGGAGCACCTCCTCGATGCCCCCATCTTGAATGACCTCTGCGCTGGAGGCGGAGAAGTGCCTTTGAGCAATCAACGACTCACACGGTCACGGAATTACCTTGATGCTGGAAACATTGCCCAAGTCATCTTTTTACTGAAGGGCCCTTGGGCGGCGCGGTTGAGGCTGTGTTGGGGTTTTACAGTTTGCACTGTACCTGCTGTCAGCCATTTAGTGTGGGGCAACAGTGCTGTAGTGAACTATACCTGTAACGCGTGGGAAATGCCTGACACCATAACAAGAGCGATACTCCACATAAAAATGGGATAAAATCTGTTCTCCTACGATACCAGTGGGACAGAAGGCACAAGGCTTGTACCTGCTCCACTGGGATGGATACGCTCCTTGTAAAGCACCACAAGCACAGGAAAAGTGTAGCATTGCTAAACAAGTATTGGAAGGGATGGTAATTGCTGCTGTTAGGCAAGTCCCTCACAATGGGCAAGGATAAGGGACACAGAACCACTCATCAGAAAAAAGATGGATTAATACACTTTGAATGGCATCGCCCACACACCCCAGAACCTTCAATGAAGGGAAAAGAGTGCAGGCTCTGAACCCATGAGATCCCAGACATTGGTGGCAATTGAAGCTTATAGTACTGCAGTCCAGTCCAAAATCAAAGCATTGTACATTGATCTCATTCTCCTATGAGCAGACCTCTGTGATGTAGCGGAATGTTCAACTGAAACAGAACAGCATGTATAAACACTTCAAGACAAGATGCCTGCTCTGAAATCAATGGTTGTTAAATTGAAAAACCACCCACACTTACTTGAATACCCGGTGGAGGATGCTGAAGGGCGTGCAAGAAAATTCAATCTTAGATTTGTGGGATTCCTCAAGGGGGTGGAAGGTTCGATGCCCAAGGACTTTTTGGAAGATCAGATCAGAAGATCTCTTCCGGGAACGGAGCTGTCATACCTGTTTTCGGTGGAAAAGGCCCACTGGGAGTTGGTTCCACAGCCATTCTCTGGCAGTCCACCAAGAACCATCATAGCAAAAATACTTAGCTGCAAAGATTGAGAGAGTATTTTGCAAGGGGTGAGGTGGGTGGGGATCCAACTTTCCAAAATCAACCAATTAGAATTTTCCTGGACTACACTAGAGCTGTACAGCAGCAGTGGAGATCCTTCAGTGGAGTGAAACAAAAACTACAGAGTGGGTCTGACTTACACGTTACTATACCCAGCAAAACTGAAAGTACTGTTGGAGGTTTGGACCCACTTCTTCACTACAGCGGAAGACATATGGACTCGTTGGAGGTATGGGCAGTGAACGTATACCAACAAAGTCAACGGATAATGCAAGCACTGAGGCACAAAGGAGTAAACATTACATGATAGGCCATTGGAGGATGAGCCCCCAAGAGAAATGAAACTGATCTACCTCAGGCGGACTATGCATCGTAGTCCGCCCTGATGCAGCCTTAGCACTGGAACAGCAGATAATTGAGAGGGATCATTCCAAGGCACTGGTGTAGTCTGTCACCTCGGCTGCGTCCTATCAGACCATCTCCCTGGCAGCAGATGACACACAAAATCCACAGATAGATGCTGAGCTACCATGAATCCCCACTGCTGGATACCAGATGGGTGACAGAGAACACCTTCTGAAAAAACTCCTGGAGCTGACAGGAGTAACGGAGTCTCCAGTGCAGTTGGTATACAAACCTAAAATGTGCCACTAACACAGGTGCCCTCCAGACGACCAAAGCAAGACTGGGCCACGATGAAGTATGGTTGTTCAGCCCTCTGCCATGTGTTTTTCCTTATTGCTTTTCTCCCCTTTCCCTCCCCCTTCCCTTGTATATTCTCTCTGTACTATCATTTACCTGTTATTACCTATTTCTTTCTTCCTGTGCTTTCTTCTATCATCTACTCCAGGACACCTTTTACTCTTTCTCTTGCTTATGCATTACCATAGCTGCTCTGAGCTCTACAACAGATTGGACTTAGTGTGAACACATACTCCTCGCCAAGGTACAGGTGAATGACTGACATAAGCTGCGCTACCTCACACTCCACATTTGGAGTACTGTCGCGAGGTGGAAGCTGTTGAATTTTGGAAATTGTATTCTTTCATTTTGTGGGGTTTCTTTATTACTGGGGTGGGTGGGAATGGATATGGCTGGGGAGACACGAGTTGAGATTAGATGTATTTACCTGAGGGGGAGGGATTGTTAGTTGTGGGGCTGGACATGTTACAAGCACTGAGGGGGAGGTTCAAACCTGATAAAGGGAGGGGCAACAGCATGTGGGGAGGGTGAGAGTAGGTGGAGGGAGGGCGTGGGGTCCCTTGATGTTTGATGGGTGAGAAGCTATGGCTACTTACTTGGAATGTGAGAGAATTTTGTGAAGAGATATAGGGCCTATTCCTACCTTAAGCAGTTAGGACCCATATTTAAACTTTTATAGCGCCGCATGTGCGTCGTTTTTTGACGCAAAATTGGCACAAACTTACAAAATACAATTTAATTTTGTAAGATTGCGCAGGTTTTGCATCAAAAAATGACGCAAATGCAGCGCTAAAAAAGTATTAATATGGGCCTAGGTATCTATATTGCACTGCCACAGAAAATGCTCCTGTTAGGAGAAGAAACCCAGAAATTGCAGAAAAATGGAGGGGGCAACTTTACTCAGCTACTTACTCCTCTTATGCAAGGGAAGTATCAATTTTGAAAGCTCCAGGGGTCCCTTTCTGAATGCTTAGTGTCATGACGGATGAATTGGGTAGATATGTGCTTGTGCACGGTGAGCTAGATGAGAAGGAACTTCTTAATACATATGATCCCAATATTGGCGATGCTGGATTTTTCCAGGATATGGAACTTCTCCCATATATTGGGTCACCGGTGGTGCAGGCAGGAGACTTTAATTTTTTTCTCGATGGAGAACTGATCAGACACCTACAAAACAAGGTACAAAACCCCAGCTGCTTACAGGACTTTGAGACACAGTGTCCAGATTTCAGCTTGAGGCGAGAAATCCACCCAAACAGCAGGACATGTTCTTGTTACTCTGCCAAACATAGGACACACAGCTGACTGGACAGCTTATTGCTCTCTGCTGAAGGGGGACTAAATGTTACCTATGTATCAGGTGCACTGTCTGTCTGGTCATGCAGCCCTGCCCTTAGAACTGGACATTCAGCAGAGTATACCGGCAATACCACTTTGGAGATTGCAACAGGGCTCACTATGAGATCCTGAATAAAAAATAGATATTCAACTGCCATTAAAAGGCTACATGAATGTTAATTGGAACTCCAAAAGACCATGGGGTGTGGAGTGGGAGTTGCTGAAAGTAGTACATAAGGGGAGAGTATTAGTAAGATATACGGTACTAGGAAAAAAATGGAAGGAGAACTACGGGATGGAGAGGGTGCTGTACTCCATCTGCAATCCAATCATCCAAAGCAGGGCGTAGATGGTGAGAAGGTAGTGGAGGCACAGAGATGGGTTGAGATTCTCTAGGATAGACTGGACTGCCACACTAGGAAGGACTAAAGACAGCAGTTGCATATGAAGGGGGATGTGTCAGGCTGTATGCTGGCCTGGTTGCTGAAACAAGAAAGGCCGACACCGGTAATCCTTACTCTACGATAACCAGACGGGGTACTGGTAACAGGACAAACAACTAGAAATAAATCACTATATGTACCTCGCTGAAGTGTACATGGACCCTAGGGAAGGGACTCTCTAGCCTTGACAGAGTTCTTAGATAGACTAGAGCTTCTAAGACTGACTCAAGGACAGGTGGGAGGGCTGGAAGAGGAGTTGACTTTAGGAGAACTGCAGGAGGCATTATGGAGTATGGCCATGCAAAAATGTCTAGAACCGGACAGGCTCCCTGTGGAATTTTATCAGGTGTTTGCTCCAATGCTTCTCCCAGCATTGCTAGAAACATTCCGAGAAGCACTGACGAAGGGGGGCTTGCCACTCCACAAGCACAAAGCACTAGTTAGCATGCTTCCTAAGCTAGAGAAGGTCCCCATAGACATAGCCCACTGTCTATTTTAAATATCGACGTCAAACTGTTGGCAAAAGTGCTGGCGCAGAGGCTGAGCGGAGTAATGGGTGGCCTTGTTCAGAAAGATCAAGGTGTATTAATCCTAGGGAGGGGTACATACATATATTTGCATAGACCAGTGGTTCCAAACCTGTGGTCCGGGGACCCCTGGGGGACTGCAAAGCCTCCTCAGAGGGTTTGCAACTGCTTAGAAAATTAAATACTATTAACAGATTAGGTCCCAAGTTTTCTGTAATGACACAGTGGGGGGGTTCCAGGATTCCAAAAATGATTCAGTGTGGGTCCCAGTAATGATAAAGTGGGGATCCACAGAAGTCAAAAGGATGAGAACCTATGCCATAGACTGTCTCACATTTTACATGAAACAAGAGGCCATGAGATGAGATTGGATATCGAAAAGGTGCTTGGCACCTTGTCATGGGACTACCTGTGGGAGGTACTGAGGTGAAATGGATTTGGGTCAGTATTTTTGTGTTGGGCACAACTATTGTACATAGAACCCAGCGCTAGAGTGCTCACGGGGTAGGTTGTGTCCCCTTTGTTTCCTATTGAGAGTGGAACAGGACAGGTATGCCCCCATCTCCCCTCCTTTTTCCACTTGCTCGGGAGCCACTGACAATTCATCTTCGAGCGGAGCCTGATTGCATATGGCATAGTGATAGGGACCAGAGAACATGTGATGTCTCTATATGCTGATGACTCTTTACCCGACCGCTCGTCCTACTACTTATGCAGTGTATGGCTGATTTTGGAGAACTGTTGTGCCTGAAAGTCAACTTACACAAGACAGTGCTCTTCCCGCTGGCTTCATTGGTGGGTAGAGAATTGGGAGAGCTCCCGGCATTGGGACTGCAATAACAGCTGCATCATTTCCATTATTTAGGAATGCAGATCATGCACAACAAGAGGCAACAATGTGATTTAAACATGGAAAGAGTCCTGCATGGACTTGAGACCTTGGTAAGGTTCTGGACAACATTGACTTTCATGGTGATCTGTAGAGTAGCATTGAGTAAAGTGGTCTTACTACCCAGGTGCTATATGTCATGCAGAATTCGATATGTGTGTGAGCTACTGCAATCTCTCTTTCAATCTTCGGACAGGTTAGTGATATCCTTGGTTTGGGCAGGGAAGCGCAGTAGAGTCAGCCTGAAGGTTCTTTAGTTTGACATGATCGAGGGAGGCCTGGGATTCCCGGACCTTCAATTATAATATTTGGTGGGATTACTGCAATATGCAGCATTGTCGTGTGGTGCTGAACTCAACGTAGAAAAGGCACTGTTATCTGGACTGATAGACGTCGAGACTCTGCCCAGGCTGGTCATGAGAGGCTGTTGGCTACCAGAGGTCTCCATTCATAGGTATTTCAGATGCCCGGGAATCAGCGGTCAAGAGAGTATTAAAGTGTTCCCTTTATGCCAAACTTTTACCAATTTGGTGGCTCTGCTCTTTGGAGGTAATACGAGAATCTATTGATATGAGAAATTGGATGGAAGGGGGATGCCGTATGGCTTGAGATCTATAGTTGAACAGTACCTTTCTGATGGCCAAAGAGGTTAGAACTCAGTTTGGAGTGGCTCACAGACAGTTTTTACAATATGGAGATATTGCCCAAACAATGCACGAAATTTGGCTAACAATCCCAGATAAGCCCAAGGAATCAAGGATGCTACATGTGATCCTAGACCCCGGCTCTATCAGACGCCTTATTTCCAGACTGCAGGCCTTCCTTAAAGAGGATAGATTCATTGATATGGACTCTCTGAGGACCAAATGGGATGGGGAACTTGACTCACCACTTTAAAGGGAAGAATGGAAGACAGTTAGGGTATTAGTATAGGAGTTTGCGAGAAACACCAGATTCAAACTAACACAGGTTTTTGTTTACATAAGGTGCACTGAACCCTGCAGAGACTACACAGGGTCTACCCTGCAAGAGAGACTTGGAAATGCATCTCCTTTCGGGAGATGGTGCAGCCAGAGCTGCGAAGCATGACAAAACTACAGCTGACACTCACAATACAACATTGCTCACTAGAACTGTTGCCAACACTGATGCAGGGAACTAAAATGGCCTACCAGTTTGCTCAAATGGGATTAGCTTTAGCCAGACCCAGAATTGCAATATGGTCGGCCTGTCAGTTACCCCTGCTCCTAGAGAAGTGGCAAGGGGGCCTACTGGAATGGGAAATAGCAGAGGAGTGTATGCTTAAGAAGGTTAGAGTAGACAAACGTGCGGAAGGAGATCTGGAGAGTTGGATTGTCCTGGTAAATAGGGCAGGGAGTGAGGAGCTAGAGGAGCGAGAGGGACAAGATAGGACAGACCTACACTACATCTGAGGACTCCTATGGATCAGAAGGAGTAAATCACGGTGATTGAGCCCTACCTCGGGTCTTGGATGATAAACTGTAACACATAATGGGTTGTAGTATGCCCACCTTCCTCACCTAATTACGTCTTAATGTTATTATCCTCCTGAAATTAGGAACTCCCCATGTTTGGTCAAGCAAGGGAGCCAGGACAATCCCAATCTTCCCAGTTTCACAATGCAATTTAGCCCGTAGATAGAAATCTGTTTCTGACTTCAAATATTAATGCTTTGTCCTTAATTTATGGAGTATGTGATTATAGCATCAGTGATCAGCAGAATTCAAATTTTGTTTTTGGCATTTTTGCAAAAAACAAACCTTTCCTCAAGACATGAGTGTCACTTTTTTTGGCACAGGGAGATTTGCTGGTATTCAAAACTACTTCCTCATTTTGCATAAAAGGCAGCTGCAGCCAATAGGCCACATCATTTCCTGTATTTTTAAACATGAACTTAAAAACATTCACCTCGAGATAACAATGCCAATAGTGAACTAAAAGGGGAGTCTGTTGTAATGTGCACCCTATACATAGTTCAGGCATTTAGCGTATTCTTTCTGCTGTCTTGTTCAGTTAAAATCAAAGACTTTTTTATTCACCATCTTTCTAAATTCACCAGCTGCCCTTGGGATAGGTGCAGTGAGTGTGGATCACTTGTGGAGAGCTGTCCACTGAACATAATTGAACACTAAACCCTTTTGTCAATCTTTCCTGTAAAGGCTGAAGGCTGAGCAAGTAAGGTGTTAGGTGGTCATGAAGGGGTGCACAGAGCCTGACAACAGGTGAGACCCTGTGGCCAGCTCCCTGTTTGAGATGACCAAATGCCATGCACAATAGAGGTTTGCCAAATGCAGAGGGTTGAGCACAGGGCCTATTCAAAGGGCAAGCCCCCTATCCAACTTCAACTGACGTGGAATACAGAGCCTAGTGTGACATTAGGCCTTGCAGACAACATCCACTTTGTACGTCAAAAGTTGGCCCATGCTGGGGGCTGGCCACTTGTGGACAGGTGGGTGCAGACTGTGGCCAGAGGGGAAGACCTGTGTCAGATTTGCCCTATTGATGACTGAGGATCATGTGCAGTGGGGTTTGATGCTTTAAAAGGGTTGGGTGCAGGGCATTGCCGGAGTCCAAGTCCTGCTATGGATTGGATGCAGAGTTTGGTCAGACGCTATGCCTGAGATGCCATCAATGATGCCATCAATTTTGTCATTTAACAAGTCATGAATTCTGTATTATGTGAGGTCAAAAGCAGTGCATGATGAGGGCTCAAGTTACTGTTATTTCACTAAATATAAGTTGCCATGTTCCAGTTGTTTTTGCTTTTTTTAAATTGTATTTTGTTTCTCATTTCAACACGTAACTATAACATCTCTTTACCCATAGTTTTATTACATTTTTAACCGTTTGGTTTCATGCTTACCTTAACATCTCAATGCTTATTTACTTCAGCCTGTTCTTCGGGAAAGGGTTTGTTCAACAGCTCCTATTCCAACAAAGTACCATTCAGAAGCGACTTACGTTTGTCTTGAATACAAAATTTTAGTGCTCTAGAACAACATTAGAACTCTGTTGTGACACTACAGTTGATTACTAAGAAGTTAAGTTTCTAGGCTACTGCTGGTGTTGGAACTCAACATTTCAGAATGTTTTACTCACATGGATGAGGCAATTATTTGAGAAAATATAGAAAATGTGTCCTCATTTTAACTTTCTATAGCAATAATCATAATTTCTTTGACAAATGGAAACTCCTCATTTTGTTCATTTACTGCAGTATCTTCTGTATGACATTTCATGTTGTCTACAGTTTTGAATTCATCAAGATAGGTTTCAGGTATGCCACACTTTTGCCATAAATATAGAATATAAGCTGTCTTGTTCATTCGAACTGTCTGGTAAAAATACAGTTGTACACTAAGGGGTTAACGGACAGACTGCTGCAGGCGCTAGAGGTTCATTTCCCTCTCTGCTTTTTCAAATAATATGTTATGTGTGCTTGCAAAGCCACCCACAAGGGTATCCTGGCAATTAGAACATGTGTGTGCCTAGCCCTGCCTATGGTAGATGGTTAATCAAAAAGCAAGGTCTTTAGCTGCTTGAAACTTTCAAGAGAGGAGAAAGTTCTGATGTTCAGTCGGTAGCCTTCCCATACTCTAGGAGCAATGTAAGAGAATGTTTGCCCTCCTGATCTGCCTGTGTGCACGTGTGCAAGTAGTTCTGCAGAGCAGAGGTGTCTGTGTGATCAGTGGAAGAAATTGCAACTGTTCAGGCAGGTGGGGCCTAAGTTATGGGGTGCCTTGAATGTGTATGTGATGAGTTTGAAATGAGTATGTTTGTGTATCAGAAGCCAGTGGAGTACCCTGAGGTGTTGTGTGATGTGAGTTCTGTGTATGAGGTTGAGGATGAGTCTTACTGCTGGATTCTGGATAGTTTGCACTATTTTACTGAGTTGCTTGGTGATCTTGGTGAAGAGGGTGTCCATGCAGTCGAACTTGCTGTTGCTTGGGCGCTATTTGAAAGTCTTCCTCAGTATTTTCCGGGCTTTGAAATATTTGCAGAGTTTTGAAATAGGATGCAGTGATGGCATTGACTTGTGAAGTATTTTTCAGTTTGCTGTTGATAAATATTCTGAGGTTCCAGACATGGGTGCTGAGTGTGTGTGGGGGTTCTGGTTCGGCTGGCCACTAGTTGGAGTACCATAGTGAGGTTTTCTTACCAATGATCACTACTTCTGTATTGTTGGTGTTGAGCTTGAGACCGGTGGCTTTCATCCAGCTAGTGACTTCAGTCAGTATGATTTGCATATCATCGGCCTGGTAGAGGATGCTGATGTTTGTGCACAGATGATGCTAACCAGATGGATCATTAACGCATTGCAGAGGATGGGGATGAGCGATGAACCTTGAAGAACTCCACAGACAAGTTTCCGGGCTTCTGAGGAGTAAGGTGCCAAGCTGGCAGCTTGTGTTCAATCGGGTAAGGAGCATATACAACGGGTCCTTGCATTTTAATTTGTGTAGGTACCTGGAGAAAATAGGGTGTGAGACTGTGTCAAATGCTGCAGAGAGGACCAGGAGAATGAGGGCTTCAGTGTCTTCTCTGTGAAGGATCATGCAGGTGTCATCTGTATTGGTGATGAGTGTTGTTTCTATTCTGTGGTTGGGCCTGAATCCGGATTGAGGGGCATCGAGGAGTTGGTGGTTGCTGTGGTGGGTGATTTGTTTCTCTAAGGCCTTTGCTGGGTATGTTAGAAGAGACATATCTCTTTGGTTGGAAAGCATAGCTAGGTCAGCAGATTGTTTCTTGAGCAGATGCATGACGTTGGCATGTTCCCACATGTCCAGGAATATGTCTGTGTCATTGTAGGCATTGTGGAAGGTTCTTTGTGCTTGGCTAACTGCTATGAGTTGCTTGGTGAAGGCATGGGGAGCAAGGGTCAGATGGGATCCGAGACTGGATGGTCTTCATGGTAGCAGTGAGTTTGACTGTGGTGATGGCAGGCTACAAGGTCAAGGTTTGTTCTTTGGCTGTGACAGGAAACTGAATTTCCACTGACAGGGTCTGGCTGAGGGTCAGATTTGTTGTATATCGAGGTGACTTTGTTTCAGAAGAACTTTGAGAACTTTATGCAAAGTTTATGGAAGTGCTGGTGTTGCTAGAGGTGGATGGAGGTGTGGTGAAATCTTTAATGAGGGCTAGGATTTCTTTGCTACATGCTATTAGTGCTCTCACCAATGTTATCGACCTAGGACCTACCTACCTCAACCACTACATCATCTTCTACTCCCCCACCTGACCTCTACGCTCCACTCAACAAGCACTAGCCACCGTACCTCACATACGCAAGACCTCAGCAGGTTGAAGATCCTTTGCCTACCTGGCGGCAAAGAGCTGCCCTTGCACCTCAGGCTGTCACCATTGCTGCCTTAATTCAGGAATGACCTTCAAACTTGGGTCTTCACCTGAAGCTCAGAGGACAAGTCCGCCCCCCCAGCACCCTGACACCCTTACGGGTGAGTAGTTGCTCTCTATAAAACTAGATTTTGTTTCTCTACAAAAGTTGTGCTCTTGGTGCTCTTAATCTGCTGGTGGCAGCATCTTAGTGCTGCTTTGAAGATGTATTTATCTGTGATGTCTTGACTTGTTCCCCATATACACTACAGTTGCTTGCCATGGTTTTTGATCAGCCTGACTTGCTCTGTATACCAGCTGGGCTGTGGTCGGGCTCTTGCAGTTTGGTTGCACAGGAGTAAGGGTGTCAGTGCATTCGGTGGTCCAGCTGTTAAGATTGTTGAAGGCTTTTGTCAAGTTGTTTGTGTGCTCTTGCTGGTGCTTTTCTGTGATGGTTTTCTAGCTGTGGTGGGCAGTTTTGGTGGTGGTAGGTCTGTGGCGGTGCAGGAGGGGTATGCTGAAACTGATGAGTGCATGGTCTGTCCAGGTGTTAGTTTCTGGCTTGTCAACTGTGATGTTGATGAGTGAGGAAAACATTTGGTGCCTGGCCGTGTGCATGAGTTTAGTTTTGTTCCAGTGTGAAAGTTTCAGAGGTTTTTGAGAAGTAAGCCCCCAGGGGTGGCCTCATACAACTGCTACATAGCACTTGGATACACTCACAGGTGATTAACACACTATGAAAAAAGTTGTGTTCACTATGAAGGAACAGTTTTATTTAGACTTTGAGTGCAGAGATTTCCTCCCTTTCCCCAAATAAAGTTGTCTTGCATGTTTTGGTGGAATTTTGGTGTTTAAGGTGTTGTGGTACTGCAGTACCTAAAATCAGTTTAGCAATACCTGTGAAAGACACGGTAATGGCAAGAGTGATGGTTGTAGGGTGTAAGAGATTGCCAGAGAACTTGCAGGAGGTGCATGTGAACATTCCTTCTTTGTTATGTGGTGTGGTGCAGTGGCCTAGGCTGAAAGCATGAAAGAGTGTGGCAGGGTAGCAGTGAGCAGGAGGAGGGAACCGGTTTTACTAGTGCTAGGAGCGGTACAGGTGCAGATGGGCAGAGATGTGATTGCCTTTGGCATGCCAGCAGTCTACCCAGTGCATGCTTCTGCCCTGCAGCCCACCATTAAGTAGGTACTGGGAGGGGGGAGGAGCACAGGGTGTCAGCTGGAAACCTGTGTTGTCACTTCCTATCCAGGTGAATGCTGGGAACTCCAGTGCTGTCACTCCCTGTGCTGTTGGGTGATGAAAATTAAGTCCTGTTGCTTGGCTTCTTCATTTAAAGATGGTTTTGGTAGGAATTCAGAGGTTTCACTTGCTGAAATGATGAATGATGGGAAATCTAGTGATGTCACTTTCTAGACAGATGGATTAATGGAAGCTAAGTCCTCTTGCTAGGTTTCTTCTTTTAAAGAAGGTTTTGAAAAGGAAACCAATTATGTCACTTTTTGAGCAGATGGATGATTGGAAATCAGGTGATGTCACTTCCTGGGCAGATGGATATGGGGAAATTCAGAGAGGTCACTTCCTGTGTAGATTGGCAATGGAATATGAAGTCCTCTTGCTTGGCTTCTTCTTTTAAGGGATTTTTGGTGGGAAACCAGAGCTGTCACTTCCTGATATGTAATGTTATGTTATATGTGTTTCTATAGCGTGTTGATCACCCATGAGTGTATGCAAGTGCTATGTAGCAGGTGTCTGAGGCCAGCCCTGGGGACTTACTTGAAAAGTCAGGTCTTCAGCTTCTTGTAAAAGTCAAGAAGAGAGGAGGAAGCTCCAATGTGTGCTCGAAGGTCATTTCAGGCTTAGAGGAAGGCGTAGACCCCTGCTCTGCATGTGTGTATACGTGGTGTGTGTGCTAATGAAAGACCTTTAGAAGGGAGGTTTCTTGGGATTGATGCTTGCTGAATCTTTTGAAATATTTAAAACAATATAAAAAATGTAGTGTGGGGTGTGTGAGGATATGGCAGCCAGCAGGGTGTTGGGCTGCAGGCCAGGCCCTGTGACCCACCCCATGCAATGCACAGGCTCTAGGCCATGCCCAGTGGAGGGTTGTCTGCCTATGGGGAATGGAGTGCATGACCTTCTTGTCTATATATTAAACAAATGATATGAGGCTATTTGATACTGTTACTCTATCTTACACAGGTATTGCTGAACGGACTTTTAGGTACCACTGTACATCTCACCTCAAACACCAAAATTCAACCAAGCCATGCAAGCATTCTGAAGCCATCATGGCCACAGAGAGATCTGAAGACCAGCAAACACCAAGTGCATCACAGCTATGCAAGGTTCACCATCGGAAGATGTTGAATGCCATTATGCTCCTAAGCACTTCTGAAGCCCCACAGGGAGCAAAGTTAGGAAAGGAATCACTGGTGTGGTAGATGCTGGACCTTTCAGCTGGTAAAAAAAGAGTGGAACAGGAGGTGAAGTGCACTTTGCACCAGAATGTGCTCCACAGAGGGAAGTCTGTCCAGGAGTCAAAGGGAAACACTGGAATGTGGAAGCACCTGAGGGTTATGCACCTAAACACCTAAACACCATAGCAGGTGCAGAGGTACAAAAAAAACCAATCAGTCAAAAGGCAATAAACTTCTCCAGTTGAAGTGGTGCAATAAGAACAGAAAGAAAATGATGACAACATGCATCATTTCAGGATATACTGCAGACACTGCCATACAGTTGTAGCCTCTGGTGAAGTAAATAGCAGAATACATTCAAGGGCCATAGGCCAGCACCTACTAAATGACCTTATAGACAAAAGAGAAAAATACAAGAAGCAACAAAAAAGTCTGAAAAAGTTACAAAGAAATTCCAAAACCAGTAGTTAGAAATTGTTTACAAAATAGAGAAAAACAAATAAAATCATATAAAATTCAGTAGTTGAAAACTACAAAAAACTATTAAAAAACACAAAAGCGAGATAAACACAAAAATCTCCACTCTGTTCTACAGATGGAGTTGGGCGCTCATAGAGGGTTGGATGCTGAGCAGGGCCAGTCCATGCCTTGTGCCCAACTCCCAACTGTGGATGGCAGAAGGTTGTGCATGGCAAGAGGTTTGCTGACTCAGGGTTGGTTGGGTACAGGGCCTGGCTGTATGCCCAAGACCATGACATGCAGAGTGATGCCCAGATATATGGGATGGATGCAGGGTCTAGCTGCAGGTTGACCCCTGACGTGTTTGCCAACTATTTTGCTCAGTTGGAGAGTTAGATGAATATGATAACAAAAAACAGCAATATGCAGAGAAAACCAAAGGTTTAAGCATCATTGTAATTAGGTATGGTAATAAGACATTACTTACATTAAAAAACATGTATATTCACTGACAAACAAAGGTTAATGTGATGGTCTAGTTAGGTATTGTTATAATATAAAACTAATGTTTAAAAAACAAAAAAACTCAAATTCACCAGTTCTAGTTTACTCAGCTAATTATAATTTGCAGAGCTAACTATAGCCTGCAGTACCAGAGATGTGATATGTGATATTATTATTAATGATGTAACTTTAAATGTTATCAATCAATCAATCAATTGATCTTTATTTCGGCCAATTTGGCCATAAAAGATGTACACAAAAAACACATGTATGAACATATAAAACCATCAAGGAAAAGTAAACAGGAAACACATCAGATAAAAGACCATACAATTAAAATAAAAACTTAAAGTTAGATAGGAGCCTGCAACTTTAAAATATGGGTACGAATATGCCAGACATTGGTAAGGAATTTGGCTAGTGCAAACACAATTGGACCTGAAACATCAGTTTTTAAAATTCTGTACACCGGGAGGTACTCCCTAAAACCAAGGTTTCTAATAAGTGGTAGGAGCCAATATTTCCTGGCGGCCTTGTAAGTTGGACAAAACAAGACCACATGCAGATCGCTTTCCTCTGCTCCCACACATGTCGGACATAGCTTGGTAGATGGCAGTGTTGACCAGGAGCAGGTGTAAGATCGCAGAGGCAATGTGCCATATCTCCATTGGAGAAATAGCTTCCTGGCCAGCACAGGAGACATAGCATCCAGAACCCTCTCCAGGCGGTATGAGTCCTTGCTTTGCGCGAATACAGATGTTAATGACCCCTCATTCTTGCAGTCTAGGGCCATAGCTAATTTCTGCTCGTGGTAAGCACTGACCAAAGCTCTTCGTGGGATCCTTAGTGAGGCGTTAGCTGGATCCGACCACAGGTCAGGGAGGCCCAATCCCATACAGGACTTTTTTATATATTTTATCCACGGGATCTGTAAAGCTTTAGGGTGGGTTAAAAACTCCCTCAGTTCCGCCCTATAAGAAGAGAGTTCTTCGGTGCTCCATAGCCTTCGCCAGAAGACTATGGGTCTGAGACCTAATTCATCTGCTATTGGTCTCAGACCCAGATCCATCCTCAGGGGGAGGAGCGGAGTACTGGACGGGAGTGCTACTATCTGTCTAATAAAGTTGTTCTCAGTTATAGACAAACTGCAGGAAACTGTGTGACCCCACAGTTCCGCCCCGTACATCAGAGCTCCTCTAGCCTGTGCCTTGTATATCTGGATAAGCGGCCCCAGCGGTCGATATGTGGAGCTTCTCATCAACCGAGCAATGCCGCCAGTGGTCTGCACTAATTTAAGATTAACCCTAGTCTGGTGAGTTCCCCAAGACATGGTTTCATTCAACGTTACACCTAGATATTCAAAGGTGGGGACTCTCTCTAAACGTAAAGCTCCCAGTAAGGGGTTCGGGCGTGATCTTGGGGTTGGGTTCATAACCATAAACTTGGTTTTATTAGCATTTATTTCCAACCCCCTATCTGTGCAAAAAGCCACAAGAGAATCAAGGATCCTCTGTATCCCCATGGGAGTTTTGGACAGCAGCAGGGTGTCATCTGCAAACATGATTGCAGGCACCCTGCTGCCATTCAATTTTGGGGCATCAGTGTATTCAGTTCCATTGAGGTGGGCGATTACCCCGTTGACGAAGAGGCAGAACAGGGTCGGTGCCAATACACAGCCCTGTCTAACCCCCCTGTCAACGGGGAATCTGTCCGTTAATTCCCCGTGTTTCCCGCACCTGACCCGGGCGTAGTTATTATGGTGCAATCTCTTTAAAGTTATCAGAATGTCTGGGGGGACCCCCATCTCAGCCAGAACACTCCAGAGTTTCCCTCTGGGCACAAGGTCAAATGCAGCCCTCAGGTCCACAAATATAGTGTATAAACTACCCCCTTCCAATATTGCTGCCCTCCAATAGATAACGTTCAGACGAAAAACCTGATCCACTGTAGAAACTCCCTTTCTAAATCCCGCCTGATACGGACTGAGGGCACCTGTTTCTTCCACCCAGTCCTGAAGCCGATTCAGCAGTATCCTGCCAAACAGCTTCTGTGACACGTCAATTAAACTGATTGGTCTGTAGTTGGCAGGGAGCAGGGGCGAGCCCTTTTTAAATATAGGAACCACCTCTGCCCCCAGCCAAGTACTCGGAATTTCCATGCCACACAAAACTCCATTAAACACTGCAGCCAGATAGGGGGCCCAAACACCGGGCTCCTGCTTGAACAGGTCCCCGGGCAGGCCGTCCAATCCTGGCGCCTTTCCAGCTTTAAGTCCCATTAGTGCTACCTTCACCTCCCCCACTGTTATCAAGTCCCCGCCATACTCTACCAGTCCAGTACCGAAATCAATCTTAGTTTCTCCCTGCTCGGAACTGTAGAGAGACTGGAAGTGTGCCTGCCACACCCCTGCTGCAATGTTTGGTTCTATTGCCGAATGGAGATTCCCCGACCCCCCGTTTACTACTCTCCAAAACATTCGGTGGTCTCTTGTTACGAGGGAAGAGGTAAGCTCCTCCCACTGGTTCTCCTCCCATTCGGTTTTAGCATGGATGACCAGTTTTTTATAAACCCGTCTACTTTCTCGCAGCTTCTCTCTATCTGTTCCCTCCTTGATGCATCTGAGGAGTTCTCCCTTTGCCTTCCTGCAGACTGCATTGTACCATAAGGAGTTATGTTGTTGGACCCTCTTCTGATTCTGGACCCTGGTAAAAAGCTCAGAGGCCGCTCCCTTTATAAGGTCCTCATGAGCCTGATATAATTTCTCATGATGGACAATATTGCCCACATCGTTGGCTAACTCTCTCACTTTTTCCAAAATGGGGATTAAACCTGCGTAGAGCTTAGAAAGTTTCACTTGGCTCGTAGCTAGTTTATCCCACCTGATTCTTCTCCTGTTATTGTCTAATAGTAGTTCAGGTTTAGACCCCCCCATGGTTGTTATGGAGGCCTTTGGCCCAGGATGGCTAAGATCGAGTTCAAGGGCGTTATGGTCACTATCCAGTCTCTCCACCACCCTAAAGTCCAGGATAGAAGACCAGTTCACTATCTGTACAAGAGCATAGTCCAAGCGGGACTCTCTTCCCACTCTGTTGTACGTGGTTTTGCTTGGTACATCAGACTTAATACGTCCATTGCAGGCTCTAATTCCATGCTTTAGGGTGAGAGCAGTAATCTGCAAAGCCACAGGCGTCCATGCCTTTGGAGAAGGTGCTACAACAGGGGGTACTGACCACCTGAACTCTTCTTCCATGGGAAATCCCTCTACGAGACCGACCAACGGCTCGAAATGGGAATTTAAATCCCCTCCCACTATGTAAGGGATATCTCTTGGCATTTCCGCTAAATATACTGAAAGCTCCTCTATAGTGGGGGATTCACGCGAAGCACCCACTGGCCTGGAGTAAATATTTATCAGGGCAAGTTTCGCTAGGTTCGGCCAGGCTAGTAAAACCACTAGGATATCATCTGATGGCACCGGTAGGCGTGAAGCCTGACATCCTAAGTGGGAAGCCACCCAAGTTGTGAGTCCACCAGAGGGGCGGCCCTTACCCTCCCACCTAGCCGAGATGGAAAATGACTCGTAACCTTGATGGTTATAATCTTCCCTTGCCCAAGTCTCTTGGAACATGCAAACATCCCCGGACTCAATGTAAGTTGTCCAATCTTGGGTGCCCAGTTTGCTGGCTAAACCAGCCACATTCCACCAAATTAGTCTCATGTGCGCTGGAGAAGCCACAGAACAGATTGCAGGGATGGAGTGGGGGGAAGAGCCAGTACCAAAGCCAGAAACTACACCAATTACTCTAACAGGGTCATTTTCAGAAGTGGATTCAGCCAGATCAGGCAGTTTGCTGGGACCATTATCCAAGGTCACAGGATTTAAGTTCGGGTTTGGAGGCAGTCAGTCCACACCATCCAGACCATTCAGACAGTTAAAACGATTATGGTCCAAAAAGGGAGTCTCCGAAGGTCGATAAACTGGACGTGGAGCATATCCCCTATATCTAGATCTTCGTTCCACCCTTGTCCAGTTACCTTGTGACAAGTCATGGTGCAAGAAAATAGGAGGGAAAAAGAAAGAAACTGGCAAAGTCTGTATGGTAGAATCCAGTGATCTATTTGACCCAGCACAAATGTATAGTACTGTTCCAGGGTCTCGAAAAGACACAATGATACAGTCCCCTGCTATTGATTTCCCCGACTTCCCCAACCATGGTACCCTTCTTACCATAATGATCTCATTATTAAGGTGAGCTGGAAGAGGTCTGTTCCAATTCAACCATTTAATGGTTTTCCTCTTGAGTGAGTGATAGTTCTCATTTTCACCCAATTCTAGAGAGGGAACACCAGCCAACACCACCATGAGGCTGTTAGCCTCTGGTGGTAGGTCGGGTCCTCGTGGTCTAGGGGCAGGCTTACCAGGGAGTATACGTTGGAGTGCTGGGCCATCTGTTTCTGATGGTAGGATGTTAGAGTTAGTAGGTAAAATTGGAACTGGGATAGCCATAAGTGGCTGTAAAGGAGGGGCGGCAGTAGTGCCCAGGGGAGGCCCCGTGTGGATCGGTGGGTTTTGTATATTGGGGAAGGTTCCTATTGGTAAAATGGACTCAGTGGTTCTACTCTGTTTGTTGTCCAAAATTTTCAGGGTGGTTAAAGTTGCCTCCAGAGTGGTCAGCCTGAATTCTATTTTCTGCAAGCTCTCGCTAATGGGCAACAAGAGTGATCTAATTAAAGATTCAATGCTCCCCAAAGAACTACCGGGAAATAATGTGTTAAGTGGGCTCTTCCCTTTGTCGCTAATGGAAGCAGTGGTAATAATATTAGTACCCTTGGGGGGAGTAGCCCTCTGCACATTAACTAAAGGCCTATCTAACATAGGTACGGACTTGAGTGACTTTCCAAAATCAGAGTGGGGGATCTTTTTCTTCCCCTGACCACCCCTCATCTTCCTTCTGCGTTTATTTGGTGGTAGGTCATACACCTCTGCCACCACAGTTTGCTTTAGCTTATTAATCTTGATTTTGGCTCTGGTGTGTATTTGGGTGGATAAGTCAACTGCCGAACTACTGGCAACTAATAGTGGAATGATGTCCGTAGTTTGTTTAGGAGGTGGGCCAGAAATGGGAGAACTATCCCGGAGTAATAGGGGAACATCTTCTTGGGATGAAAGATCCGGGCTGCCATTGATGGAACCTTCCTCTTGGGAGATAGGATAGGGAGTTATGTCACTGAGGGGCCTGTTTTTCATATGTTCAATCGAGCGACGACGCTCTGTCCTACGCATCTCCAAAGAGGTTTCGATTCCCCCATCACCCTTTACCAATTTAAAGTAATTGTCCAGAGTCCCAGTGTTGGCTCCCCCCCCCTTCGCTGCTGTTCCACCTAGGGCTGATGATGGCATACCCAGAACCTTTTTCTTATACCAGGTAGGATCAAGGAAATGCAGGTGGAAGAGAGTGGGCCCAGCCCAGCCTCCTGCGTGCCCTGACGGCCACAGACGGTCCCGCCCTTGTCCCGGGCTTATCCGCAACGCGGAAGTAGCTGATTGAATTTATAAGAGAAAAGTTAAGCTATGAGTGGGGCGGGGCTTGCAGGGAGAGCGGCCAGTGACAGAAGGCGCGGATTAACAGGACCACTGGGAAACGTAGTCCTGTCCCGACGCTCGCAGCCCTGCACTCGCCCAGTCCCTCACTGAAACTGTCCGTAGGTTTTGCACAAGCGGCTCTCACGCCGCAGCGAGACGCCGCAGAAGTAGAGGAGAGTCCAAAGGCAAAAGGCAAACCAGCAGCAAACAGCAAGTCCGACGGTATCCCAGGGAAGTGGAGCTCAGAGGTGGTTTTTCAGGCTGTAAGTGGCGCGGGTTAACAGGACTGCTGGGAGACGTAGTCCTGTCCTGGCGCTCGCAGCCCCCAGGTTTTACACAAGCGGCTCTCACGCCTGCAGCGGGACCCGCGAAGAGGAGAATCCAAAGGCAAACCAGCAGCAACCAGCAGCAACCAGCAAGTCCGACGGTATCCCAGGAGAGCGGAGCGGAGCGGAGCTCAAAGACCTTGCACGAGCGGCTCTCGGCTAGTGGTAGTATGAATTGTGATTGTGATTGTAATTAATTTGATACCTCTAACAGCTCCTAGTGACCAGCGACAAAGTCAATGTATACAAACTTCTTTGAGCTTAAATAATAATGAGTCAATAGCTGCTGACACCCTTCATTGAAGCTGAAGCTTTTGTTCAGATGTTGGCAGTAGATGCTTTCTGTTGTAACAACCTCCAATGGCCTCTAGCACTCCGTAATGCCTCACAACGGAGGGAAGACGACAATGATCCCGCTTCACTCTGACATCGAGTCAGACCACGATTACCTTTGGGAGAACAACCTCAGCTTGTTGCTGTGAAGAATAACATCGATAATAATAGGCTTCGACACCTCGCTCTACTTTTGTCAGTAGACGAATTGTGCCTAGCTTGGAGTAAAAAAACATCCGTCAACCTTGCAAATGTTCAAAATAAAAGTCGCAATGACGCAAGTTTCTCTATGTACGGACGGGCTCTGACTCCCTTTCAAGATGGCGGCGCCGTTCGCCGGGCCCCGGAAGGTCCTCTCAGTTTAGGCCGGGCAGGCTGTGCACAGTACACACTCACGGCAAAGCCTCGGCTGGTTATCAGTGGTTTCATCAATGATGTCATTGAACATATCATGAATGATGTAATATTTGAGTTCATACACAGTGCTTGGTGATGCCCAAGTTAGGGCATTAATCTATAACTGGATGCTATTTTGAACGCAATGTCACCTAACTTTGGATCCAGCCATCTGCAACTCAGCCTTTCTGACCTTCAGAAACACACTTAAGTATACAAAATTTGATGGATGGAATGCTCAAATTAATCTCAGCCACTGGAAGTTCTTCGTGGAGCATCCCAGTACATTGTTCTTTTGCACAGCATGCCATCTCAGTTTGAACACAGCCAAATACAAATCAGTTTTGACCCTGCTCCAATGGGAACAGTCCAGCTCATGAGGCCAGGAAAGTTCCTCCCTAAACTGGAACACAAACAACCCAAGTCCTTCTTCTCCCTTATTAGGGTTCATCAGTTGGGAATATCTTGGCCCGAACAATTACCAGTGACTGAGATTAACTCAAACATTCCTTCCATCCCTTTTTTGTGTGCTTCAGTGTGATGCCCTAAGTGGGATGGGCATGCCTGTACTTGTGACCCGTGCACACTGTGACACTGGAACCAAACTATACCTGACTGATGAGCAGGGGGACCTTAGGCACTTTACTACTGTATAGCAGTAGTAAATTGTACAGAGTCCTAAACCCTGCAAATATCTGGGTAGGAAAAAGGCAAAAAGTCTCGGAAAACTATGCCGAAATCACAGATGTTCTATAGTGGTCGTATGTATACTGATAAAACGTTAGGGGCACTATAATTACTTATATATATTTCAGATGTAAGTATAAATTGCCCCTCAAATACATGATTTCAGGGGGGCTGTCCACATATGTCTCAATCGTCTGCTGATTTTATGATATTTTCCCATTGGTAAGTTAACATTCCTAAAGGAAGTTTTTGAATTGGTCCTGTAGAACAAAAGTTATCTTCAAAAGTTCATTCAGTGCGTTGGAACATCCTGCTGTTGTATCACTAGAAGTAAAGAATCATGCCATGGCCACAGAACAGATCGAGCCCTCAAACTGTGTGCATGAATGAAGTTACATGAGTTACGTCAATAATAATTACAGGGTCAAAAATACATCTATGGCTAATGGCCGCTTGTCGACCGATCAGAGTTCCTGATGAAAACGTGAGAAGTATTGGAGCCAAATCCCGAGCGTCCCCTTTACCGTTTCCTGGAAAACTCTTACGCAGTGGATTTGTATCAGTTTTATGGTGCTCCCTAAGCACCCGAGGACACATTCTCCCAACACATGAAAGCTGCTCAAGTACCCGAATATTGCTATAAATGGCTTCACCGAGAAGTAGCTTCCTATCCCGCTTCCTCCCACACATATTAATGCATGCCTAGAGCCATTAATGGCGCTTGACTGCTCACGAGGCTCCTATTGATCAGATCCTCCCTGTCACAGCCACGGATTCGGTTGCGTCTATTCTTTCTGCAGCGCTTTCCTGGAAGAAGGGTCACGAGGTTCGTACTGCAGTCAACACCAGCAATCCATTATAGGTTAATCTGGCGAATATTATTTTGCGGCCTATTCGATAAACGCAACTTTTTTCAGTTATTTTGGCAATAACATAAACTGGCCCACAATTTATACATCTTCCACAGCTGCGAAATTGAGCACATTTTCTGTTACGTCGTTTGAGTAGTTCGAGTAAAATGGCCACCAAATAGTATTTTCAGTCTTCCATATTGCTGTTTTGTGCATCAGTACAAAACTGCTTCATCTTCTATTGTGAAAACAAAAATCGATGCAAAAGAGTTCAATTTTTGCATCAGTGCCACGTGGCTCATTTTATGTTGCAGAAAACTATATGCAGAAATGCATTTATTTTAAAAGAAGAATTTAGCACGGGGAAAATCATTGTTTGAATTAAAGTGTGTGTTTTAGTTACAGAAAATAAATAAAAGTAAAAGCAAATCATAAGAACTCCCTTCCGGCAGATAAACTATTATCACCTGAAAGTGTAATGGATTGTAGGTCTGTCAGTCAAGAAGTCTTGGGCATCAGAAACAGGTGAAGTTAGAAATGTGTATGTGTAACACTCCTTTCACAGGATGTGACAAGCACATCTAATACTGAAGAGGTCAAGAATAGATCAATGGACGGACATTTGCTATACAGCCTGGAGCAACATTATACACTATTCGGCTCTCGCCTAGAAACAGTAAGAACAGTTCAGTAAAATGTTCCTGTTTCTGAATCCTTAGGGTGTTTACAAAATCATCATTCCCCTCTGAGGCACCCTGTGTTGCTTCACTCTTCAGAATAACAGAACTATGAGCTTCAGGATAGTTTAGGGCACAAGGTGAAGCAATCACTCTCACACACCTTAGTAAGTAGAATAATCAAGTTTATTTATGGGGCAAGTTCTTATATAGCAAAACTGACCACACTAAGATATGAAAAAATAACATGAGAATAACTGCAAGAATATAAACACTCTGTGATATCATGAAAAGTAACACGAAAATTGCTGCAAGAATAAGTGCATATTACACACACACACAATATGCTTCAATGCTTATAAATTGAAAGGCTTCACCGAAAAGAGATTCTGCATCTCTCCGCCCCACACAAAGCCGGGGAACCCAAATCGACTGGCACAGGAAGTCTCCTTCGGGACAATCAGTCCTCCTGGCGTTGCGTCCAACCCAGAAGAGAGTTCCTAACCAGTCCATCAGGGCTCCTGACCTTTATAGTATTTACAAACGGGCCAGGTTCCCAGAAGAGGGCTCCAAGGTGAAGCTTGCATTCCTCCTTGAGTACAGGCGCATCCCCCTGTTGTCCTAACTGATAGCTCATGGAATGTAAATAGCGCCCTCCGTACCAGGCAGATGGAGCGAAGTTGAGCAGAGAAACACCCTACCCTGCAGCTTGCAGAAGCTTGTGGAAAAACACAGAACAGTGCTTTACGCACAGAACCAGACTCGAAAAAATGGAGTAGTGAGCCAATGTAAAATGGAAGAAGAGGCCAATTGTCCATAATATATTTCATTGCCCTTACCCTGTACCACTGTTCACCTTGCACGTAGTGCATGTAGCAATACACACCCACAATACAAGACTCACATAAAAGCACAAATGAATTAAATGAATTAAAGTTTGAGCCAGAAAGTTCACCACTTGGTAGCAACATTTCTAGTTTGCCTTAGGACATTTTTGTTCAAAACAGTCATATTATATCAGTAAATGCATATAAATTCAAATATTTAAATTTCACATGGTTAACACTGATTATGATGTGCAGAAATGTTAACCCATAGGAAACACCTAGTGAGCCCAACTGTGAATCTCCTTCAGCATCTTTTAGCGTGGCACATCACCTACTTGGTCCGCAACAAAAACAGTGAGCTGTGCATCAGGAAAGTGTCTTATTTACAAAGATAGTTCATAAAAAATTTTTTAAACCCAGTCAAACTTAATATAATGATTTATTGTTCCTGATATTCAATTGCTGATGTTAGATGGCTAGGAGTCTGATTGAGTCATACAATTCAAAAAATGCCTTTGTTGAACTTACTGCGTTTACAACAACATGAATGGAATAAAGAAATAGAGAGTGAAATATAGAGGTTCAGGAGAGTGAAAGAAATGGATGGATAGGTGGATGGATGGATCCTAGCAGTACAGGTACAATCAGGCAATATCAAATTGAGTGTATTTGCTGGTGTACTGGCTGATCAGGGAACTGGGTACTAAAGGCCTCATTACGAGTTTGGCAGCCCACGGACTACCAAACACACAGTGGCAGTCAGATCTCCGCACTCCTGGCAGTTCAAATGGCAGATTATGATCCTGGCGGTCGGACTGCCAGGAGACCACCACCACTGCCAGGATCATGGATCCTGACAGGTTGGCAGCAGCCGAGGTCGTGGTCAGCCACAGCAGTGCTGAGTTCGGCACTGCCGTGCTGATCATGACTTCATTTTCTGCCAGCCTTTTCATGGCAGGGTCCCGCCATGAAAAGGCTGGAGGAAAGCCAGAGCTGGGGGCAACAGGGGTGGCCCTGCACTGCCCATGATCATGTTGCAAACAGTGCGCATTGAGAGGGTGCTTGTGTTTGAAGGCATTGGCCTTGGCTTGCTGAGGGAGACAAGGCTGATGCCGCCACACTGTTTCCACTCGGCTGACCGGCAGAAATGTCATAGTATGACATTTCTGTCAATCAGCTCGGTGAAAACATCGTAATACGACAGGGGTGAGGCCGCCGGCTTGATGACAGTCTCACCCCCATCAAATTGGCATTCTCAGCGGCAATGTCACCGGGATGGTACTCAGGCCCTAAGTCTGTGATGGAAACTTGGCCACTCAACAATCCTGGATTCCTTAGTAGCTGTGGAAGAGAAGTCAAGATTAGCTTAAGAGAATTGCCATGTTCCTGAATTTAGCATGACACGGTTATCACAGTTGCAGTGAAGGTGTGAATGTTGAGAAAGGCCCTCATTCCAACCCTGGCGGTCATGGACCGCCAGGGTGGAGGGACACGGAAGCACCGCCAACAGGCTGGCGGTGCTTCCAGGGCCATTCTGACCACGGCGGTAAAGCTGCGGTCAGAAAAGGGGATCCGGCGGTTTCCCGCCGGATTTCCCCTGGCCCGGAGAATCCTCCATGGCGGCGCTGCTTGCAGCGCCGCCATGGGGATTCCGACCCCCTTCCCGCCAGCCTGTTAACAGGATGGCGGGAACGGGTGTTGTGGGAAGATTTTCACTGTCTGATTTGCAGACAGTGAAAATCGCGACGGGTGCAACTGCACCCGTCGCACGCCTGCAACTCCGCCGGCTCCTTTTGGAGCCGGCTTCATTGTTGCAGGGTCTTTCCCACTGGGCCGGCGGGCACCCTTTTGGCGGTCGCCCGCCGGCCCAGCGGGAAAGTCGAAATGACCCCCGCGGTCTTTTGACAGCAGAGCAGTCTTTCGACAGGGTTACTTTGGCGGGCGGCGGAGTCAGAATGACACCCAAAGTATTTTATGGGATGTGCGAAATTCATAGTTTACTTTTGCATCATAATTCAAAATTTCACAAAAATTATGTGAAATTATGCATAAATACATTAATTAAAAACAGCATTTGATTTTGTATTTTAGTGTGTGCAATGCTGGGCAAAGCGCACTAGACACAAGAACAGCAAAAGGCAGTCACTTGCATTTTGGCCATTCATGTTGTTCCTATGTTTTCACTCTTAATTGTGCCATGTACCGGCATGATTATGCACTAAGGCATAACAGTGTAATTTCTGATGTTTCATAACAAGTGTAATACAATGTCATCTAAATTACGCAACCAGCTGAGACTGAAATTTCATAAGGGTCTAGAATTGTGTAAAGATGTATTACATAGAAATAGATGCACAAAAAAGAGTCAGGAAACAAAAAGCACACAAACCAAACTAAATACTACAGCTAAAGAGTACTATGGTAAATAAAGTGATAACTCAGGAGAGGGGGCAGAATAAAATATATACTGCTCCTGATCACTAATGGGCTCATTCTGAGTTTGGCGGTCAGACGAGTTGACTGCCAAACTTGGGGGGATGAGAGAGCCGTCAACCCGGCTGCCTCACCCCTGCAGTGTTACGATGTTCCTACCGGGCTGACTGTGGGTACAGTATTGGTCTCGGCTCACATAAGGGAGCCAAGGCCATTACCATAGCACACCAGCACCCTCACAACGCACACTGTCAGACAAGGGATCCTCCCGCACTGTGTTTCTGCCAGCCTTTTGATGGCGGGGTCCCTGCCATGGAAAGGCTGTCAGAAACTGGACTCGTGGGCAGTACAGTGGTGCTGAACTCAGCTCAGCCATGGCTGATGATGACCCCGACCGCCATCAGCCCATCAGGAACGATGTTCCTGGCAGGAACATCAGTCCCATAGCAACCGACTGCCTGGGTCATAATGTGGCGGCCGGACCACCTGGAGTGCAGCGGGCCGACCATGAGGCTGGCAGTCCTTGGACCGCCAGACTTGTAAAGAGGCCCTAAGTTATCATGAACACTGTGACCCTTCCAAATGAACATTAATGTAACTTATTGCCTTTGTCTGTAAAAATGGTTAAATGGTCCAAAACAATGTGTTGTGTTTGATGATATACCATTTTCTGTTGCTAAGCAAAAGTGAGCACTGTGGTGCAAAATGGAGGATTACAACCCTCCCAGTAATAGTCGGGTCCAATGTAATACATATGCAAATCTTCACCACACACAAATATTGAAAACTGGTACAAAAAAAGAATCACACTGGCAAGTTGTAAAATTGTAATACAGAAGCTCTGAAAAAAGAAAACAAAGGGCCTGATTTAGAATTTGACAGCCTAGTGCACATCTCTGTATATAAAAGGACCCCCATCATGTCAGCTGCTTTCAATGCACCAAAACTTTGGTGGGATTACCATAATTTTTGACTGCTGCTCACCAAATTCTAAACTTTATAATGGTTTTCAGAAACAAACTCAGAAAGCAGGATTTTTGCTTCAGAAAAACAAAAAAATGTATGATTCCCATGCCCTGGGAATGTCTCCCAGTGTGTGAGGGTCATTTTTTGTCAGTCCCTCACCACCAGGTTTTCCTTGGTGCAACGGACAGGGAAAAAAGACATTACACCATTCACACTGACTAGTGTGGATGGTGTAAAATACCTCCTACAATGGCCCTTAATCTGTTGTGCCTTCAGAGGAATCTTTCCATTGACAGATTCAATGGGTCTCTATCAACAGAAAAGTTAAGGGACGCCTGTCTCTAAATGAGGACCAAGGGACTGGCAGACAGGGTATTTTGTGGTGTTGTCCTGTCTGCCAAATTCTAAACTGGGCAGAAAGTGTCTTTGAGTTCTGAGATGGAAACAGGGATTGATTATGATCATGGCTTCACAAACTTGACTGATATCCCGTTCTCCATATTATGATTCCATTAGAACCTATGAAAATCATAATATTGCGGATGGAATATCCTTTGTGACAGAGTACTCCATCTGCCAAGATCATAATTAGCCCCAAAATGATCAGAAAGATCTGTTAGGGTAGGGGTTTTCAGTCCCTTACAATATTGATACCCCACAGCCTGGGGAACCTGGTGAATTTAAGTGAAGATTGCACACTCAGAGGTGGCCCTCCTCATTGATGAATGGGGACGGCTTGGAACTAATGGATTTGTTAGTTCACAAGGAAAGGGAACATGTGTTATTGTTTTGGCATTTTTAAAGCACAAACATAACTGGCTATCAAAGAACTGTGGTACATGGTGCAAGCCCCACTGGCACTACATTGAGGGAAAAGTCAGGGGAAAGAGGTAGAGCTAGTGGAAACGGTAGTAAGTCAGCCTATCAAAGGTTGTGTTTCTAGGTGAGGTGAGGTACCAGTTTCTTCCAGAATTTTAGGAGGGTTGGTGCTGTTCCAGTGGCAGATTGGATGCTGTTTCAGATCCTGAGGGTGAAATCTGAGAAGGCTTGTTTTCTTCTTTCTGCAGTGCTTAGCCTCTAGACTAGTGAAGGTGGAGATCTTCATATGACATTGAGCCCACCACATGTTGTCAGTATGTTAGCTAGCTAGAGAAGGATCTTTTTATAGAGGGCCTTGTAAGTGACCCAGCTAATCTTGAAGATCATCCGGGTTTGTAGAGGGAGAAAATGTTGACCCTTTTGTGCAAGAATAATGTGTTTGAATTTCTACAGCCCCTTGAATGAGCCCTGCTACTGCATGAATTACACCTTTAAAGAGAGGGAAATTGGTCTATGGAGTGCTATTAAGTTGATGATTGTCTTGTAGTTGATTGCTTTAGCTGTGGTGATGACGGAACAGCAGTCAGAGTGCAGTGGAGTGCTGTCAGAAGGGTAAAGTCTTCCAGAAACATGATTGGACAATGCAGGGACTTCTAAAGTTCTCTATGGATCTTGTATTGGTAGCAGAATATTGTAGCCAGATGTGACAGATAGATGTTTTGTCTACATATTGATTACTTAAGTATTTACCCATTTAAGATAATAATCAAAAATCTACACCCAATGTGACAATATTTTCATAAATTACATGGATTACTGACATAATATCGATGCATACGATATTGAAGCACAAAAATATCAGGAAGTAAATATTGTTAACAAAAATATTGCCTTTCTATATTTAACTAATAAATTCATGAATATTGAGGACACAAATATTGTTGTTAAAATACAGATTTTTACTTATCTTGAATACACAAATAGGTAGAAAAAAATTGCAGCCTTGAAATAAAAATATGATACATCAAAAATATCACCTCACACACTATTGACTATGATTATATTAACAAAATAATTAAATTGTCATTGTTAAACATAAACAACTACTTTTTACGTTAAACAAATAATTACAAGAAACATTAACAATACATACAGTTGATTCAATAAAAAATTAGTTTACATCACCAAAGTATTTATAATTCACCCAATAAAATATATTAGTAAAACATAGCAATATAAGCAAAAATCAATTGTCTGAATAAACTGCAAACACTTATGCAACAATCTAAAGATGACTAAATGTACACATTTATAAATACAATAATAATAAAAACTACAAATGAAACATAAATTAAGGTTTACAACAGAAGGACATAACTGATAAAAATTTCAAACTGAAACTAAATTAACCAATAAAATTAAACGACGAACAGACTTAACCGAAAAAATCACACAATCAATTAAAGCAACAATGTAAAAGGAACCTACATTTTATCAAATGAATACTTCAAAAATGACAAAAACTGCAAGGCAAGGAAAGTCTGAGAGGTTCTCTGTCCACACCTTTAAAAAAGGGATGTATACATATCGACAACTGATTTTTCAAAGTAAGAAAAACTTATTATTGAACTAAAACTTACTTGTAATTAAAATTACAAATGTAATATGGTAAATAATGTTTTAACACACTCTCCAACTTCTATCACTTTACATGTATTTACTAAAAGAAAATGCTACAACTTCAAAAACTGTTATCCTGCTGAAAAACAACGCTAATCACAAATTAGAAAAAATAAAGTATAAAGTATGTACAGTATAAATTATTGTACAATAGAAACTCGCCCCAAAATAGATTAAAAACAACTTAACAACAGGGACGGCTCTTCTATAAGAGCAGAGGAACGTCACCCCCCTGCTCAGATCCAGTCAGTGAAAAGTAAACTGACATTAAAACAATTTTATTTTCATTTTATTTCCCACTGACTGACTAAGCCGGGGAGTCTAGATGGGGTGGGGTTTGGCCCTGGCAGGGAGGAGTGATGGCACTATAGGTGCATATGTGGGTATGACCGACCGTCTTAGGACAGCCAAACCGACATGCGCACTTCCATTTCTCCAACCCAGCTGTGTTGCACAGCTAGGTGGAGACATGGCACAGGCTCCATGTGCCTGAGTGAGCATCACACCATCCTGCTCAGGCCTATCCTGGTGCTTCTTTCCTGCTTGATATAGCATGACCGTAGTGTCTGGATTGAGTGGGGATCCTGTAGTTTGTTCCCCTGTGACTGCCAGTAGGAGAAGAGCACTGAGGTGGCCGGCAGTGGAACCAGGAGCTGCCATAAGTTTAAAACAAAGTGTTATTATTCCCCTCACACCCTCCCACCCCACCACTTTATATTGGTCACAGGCATCACTGCTTAACAACCTAAATCTCTCTAGAAATAGAGGTAAGGGAGGTATTGCAGGATATAAGGGAGGCAAGTGCTAGCTTCCAGGAGCCCATAACAGAAATCCTAGAAGATATAGGGCCAGATGTAGGAAGGCTTTTGCACCTCGCAAACGGCGAAAAACGCCATTTGCGAGACGCAAAAGCCCTTACGCGATGCAGAAACACATTTTGCGAGTCGGTACCGACTCGCAAAATGTGTTTCCGACTCGCAAATAGAAAGGGGTGTGCCCTTCCTATTTGCGAGTCGCACCGCAATGTAGAGTTGATTTGTGACCGCGAAAGCGGTCGCAAATCAACTCGCAGTTACCATCCACTTGAAGTGGATGGTAACTCATTCGCAAATGGGAAGGTCCCCTTTGTGAATGCTCACAAAAGTATTTTTTCAAAGCAGGCAGTGGTCCTGTGGACCACTGCCTACTCTGAAAAAAACAGAAACAAAAAGGTTTCGGTATTTTTTCTATTTACAGCTCGTTTTCCTTCAAGGAAAACGGGCTGCAAAGAGAAAAAAAAACCTGCTTTATTTAAAAGCAGTCACGGACATGGTGGTCTGCTGTCTCCAGCATGCCACCATCCCCGTGAGTGCCTAGACTCACTATGGGGTCGCAAACTGCGACCCACCTCATAAATATTTATGAGGTGGGTCTTTGCGACCCCATAGCGAGTCTCAGAAGGTGTCTGAGACACCTTTCTGCATCGCGAATTGCGAGTTGCAATTTGCGAGTCGCTCTGACTCGCAAATTGCAAGTCGCAATTTGCCACTTACCTACATCTGGCCCATACTCCCTTAAGTCCCTGAATACAACTGCCATCTATACACACTTTAAAACACTTAATTGCATGAACTAAGAAGCCACCAGCTATAGTGCTTCTGTCCCTAGAAGGTGCCAAGATACATAAACACCTGAATACTTCACAATTAAACATAATGAGGAACTTTTCCAGTTACATTATAATCTACACAATGATAGATTAATTCTAGTATTTTCTATAGCAGATAACTAAGCCATTGTCAAACCCGGATGATAGAAGGCAACTTCAAATGTGTCCCAAACCATTCACTCAGTTATGCACCATGCATGGTGAATATCAAAACACAAATATCCCTTTTATGTATGACCTACTAACAAATAAGCAAAGTAGCATTAACTATGAACTCTTGAACCACAGTATTTAAAATGTGTTCCATTAAGTTTTCAGACATGGTAGAATAACAGTGCCAAATGTAAATGAACTTAACAATGTGGAATGGCAGGACAGAAGCGGAGAATCAGCTTGAGGTAATCGTACAACAACCAACATTTTGACAAGGAATTAATCAGTTCTGGCAAACCCATAAACACAAAACCATAACTGGTGGAACCGTTGAGTCTGCATGATGAATTATTGTGGTGCAATGTGTAGTGGGTGAAATGATGAAAACATTTCTTTGCTGAGCGACGCCTAGTAGGGTGGCGATAGGGATAATTTGAGTTGGGGGTGCAAGAATGCAGGTAGTGAAGATGCCTCATGGACAGTGCTGAAAGGTGACTGGGTGGAGCATGAGTCAGAATTAGTGTCAGTCTGATCATGGCATGCACAGTGGGTATTGGATCCTATACAAGTTAAAAAGGGTCCTCTATTCCCCAGGGTGGCATAGTTCAGGGGGGACCTGTATAGTTTTTAGCTTCCACATGAAGTAAGTTATTGTCCCAGCACTCCCAACCCATTCATGAGTACTCTCGCATGCAGAGTACCCTGAGAGTGTTAGTCTTTGTCCAAGTCAAATAGTTTGGACAACTGTTGGTGAAAGTCAGGTGGTGCAGGTGCCTTCCATACCATCGCTATCAACTTTTTAAATAGGACTAAACCAAGATCAATAGATTTGTGAAGGTGTTTGTCACCTTTCACCCGAGTTCTCAAGCCAAAAAGACAGATATCAGGTGTGGGTTCAAGCGGTTGTTCTGCGAGTTCAGCCACTGTCTCTGTGACCACCAACCATGCCAGATGCAATCCTGGTCAGTCCCATTTCATACGATAAAAGCCTGCATCCAGCAGGTGACACCAAGGGCAGGTACATGTGCTTGTTTCTTTGAGAGGAAAGATAGGTGTAATGCACATAATTGAACTGTGCAAATGAGAATCAGGGATTGTGGGAGATGTCTTTCAGCAACTGAAGTGCCCGGGATCAACCTTTGTCCCACAGGTATTGTGTTAGTGCAGAGGCCCACTTACCACTCACCCTCAATGCATAGTTTGGTGGGGTCGAGTTGCGGGAGGTGTAGAGAATGGTGATCAGAAGTCACGTGACTGCGTGAGTCAGAAGTTCATGTAATGCATTAATGGAAGGTTCCCCACCACCAGCATCCCATGTAGCACTCAATGCATGTTGTATGGTGTGATATGCTAAGAACTGTCCAGTGACTATGCCGTATGTATTCATGACGTCCTGAAAGTACACGAGGAAGCCCTGATGGTAGAGGTCGCCAAAACGTCCACTCCTGCTTCCCTCCAAGGGGTCACGTTGAGTCAGCGCACAACGTCCCAAACAGAGTGGCAGGACTTAGATCATAATTGCTGATGAATATGGAAGGTGAAGTCCCTTGCCATGCACCAACCTGGCACGTTTCACTAAGAGGATGAATATTATGGCAAACTGCCATGTGTAAAATTTGCCAGTTGCCCAGAGGGAATATGGAGCCAAGCCATGGGCCACTGCATCTGTGCTGCCACACAATAAAACATGAGATTGGGTGCATCAAGTCGACCCTCAGTCAGCAGCCAATGCATGATGGCACGCGCAACCCAACATCATCCCTCACTCCACATCAAAAGTTGGAGGAGGACCAGTATCTTGTAGATCGTTACTCAGCCCAACAGGTGACAGAGGGAAGGAGCATCAGAAAGGGAGAGACTGATGGATTTAGCTCATTGCTTTGTCCAGTTTGCCCTCCCTGGTATCCATCTCTGAGTGATGAATTTGGACTCCCAAAAACCTAAAGTTGTCATACCACCCCTGAAGATGTGTTACATGGGAAAGGACCTATTCAGACCTGTTCAGAGCTACTCAGATCTGGGCACAGCATGAGAGGGACCAGACAGGATTTAGGTCAGTTCACACCTAATCCTAAGATGTCACCAAAGTCATCCAGCAAGTGCATGAGGCCCGGGAGAGCAGCATCTACATCGCACAGGTACACTAGAGGGTCATCTTCATAAAGCAAGATGCTGTGATGCATATCTAGCTCTGGTATACCACAGTCACACACCCTCAGACAGAGGTGGTGGGCGAGCAGCTCCATGGCTAGAGTAAAAATGAGCAGGGAGAGCAGACATCCCTGTATTGGGCCCCTCTGTATGTCAAAACTGTTGGATATCAACTGGCCAGTTTTTACCCTCGCCGATGGGTTATTGTACAGGGTTTCGATCCAACCCAAAAAAAGAGGACTGAACCCCATGTACTCATGGGTGAGAAGGAGAAAATTCAATTTCAGGGTGTCAAATGCCTTCTCAATGTCTAAGGACATGGCCACATGGTCAAAAGCATCAGCAGGACTGCCATGTATTACACGTAACAATCAGCAAAGTACTCTGCTTCGGTATGAATCCCGATTGATCCAAGTGTACCAGAGTGCTGATTATGGGGAGAAGGTGGTTTGCTAAGACCCTACCTAAGATCTTACAATCGAGGTTTAAGAGTGATAGAGGTAGATACGAAGGAACATCCATTAGGTCCCTGCCCAGTTTAAGGAGTACTACAATCGAGGCCTTGTCTCAGCTCGCTGGCCTTGGTTTATATGTCCAACAAATGTTGAGTGGTTTGTGTCTGAAAGCCTGTCAGTGATCGGGTCTTATTCTGGGCAATTTGCAAAATGGCTACCCATATTTCATCTAGTTGTAGGGACCCAAAACAGCTCATCCCATTGTAATGGGGTCAGTCTGGGCAGCACACAATGTGGAAGAAGTGGTGCATGTGTTCTGAGGCTAGTGCAACTGGGGCAGCATATAAACCCTGCCAGTACTCACAAAGTACAGCTTTTATGGCTGACCGTGATGTGATGATTGTGCCATCATCCAGGCGGAGTGCCCCAACTGGGGCACATTGATGATCTTCCCTCACAGGCCATGTTAGCAACTTACCTGCTCAATTGCCCTCGCCAAGAAGCTGAGTCATGCAAAATCTGTAGTCATGTTTTCCAATATCACTTCAGCTTCAGCCTGCTGCTTGTGCAACAGTCAGAGTTGTTGAGCCATTGCAGCATGAGCTGTCACTCTAACATCCAACAGCTGTAGATCATGCTCAGCTGTCTGTAGGTCCCCTAGCAAGCAATGGCTTATCTTCTGGGTGGTCATTAGGCAGTGTTCATGCACAATAACTTTGTGTGCATCCCTTTCTAGAGTTTGGGATGAGTCAGAGTCTTTATTGAGCTTAAAGTAATATGTAGTACCATATTTTTTAGGGGACTAGGTGCTCCGCACAAAGAAAAAGGTCACTCCTAGTGTGCACATCATGTACCAGATAGTAAAATTAACATTCCTGGTGTGCCGGGTGACCAAGGTATCAAGCATTATATAGTCAGCGGTGTACAGTCCAGTTGCAAAAATGGTGTGTGGTGCACATACATATGGCGACATTCAAGGGAGGGGATGATCAGTCTAGGTCGACATCTGGTACACAATTAAAATTACACCCACCCCAGAGACCTGCGTGATGGGTGTTCTGGAGGAGTGCTGGGGTAAGTTTCCAGGAATCCAAATAAACTGGTGTTGGGAGCGTATACCACTACCAGTGAGGGCGAGCCCCATCAAATGTCCCTCTACGATTACAAAACTCCCCTCCATGCCCAACCTGTGAGCCTCTACCATTAATGGGACTCCAGAGGGGATCCAGATGAGCACCCCTCTGGTGTAAGCTGATGTGGTTGTGCTGTACATTTGACCCCTCCACTTTGCACAGACTTTTTGTAACTCCACTCAAGTAAGATATGTTTCTTGAAGCATGGCAGCGTGTGCCAGCATTTGAGATACACATAAATACAGTACCTTTTAGGAGGAGTGGCCATGCTCGGCACATTCCATGTCAGTATGTGGTATTGCGGGATGTATGTACCAAGCATGGGTCTCAACATGGAGATAGGTGGGGAAACGTGGTAATGTACGCGACCCTCGATGACGGCAATCTGCAAAGAAAGGAGCTCTGTGGCAACCCCAGCAGCAATCCCTCTAGAACCATCAGGTGAACAGCAAACTTTGTAAATGCAACAGTGCATACTTCTATAAAAACTAACCATAACAGTTGTAACCCTCCGAAGGTAGTGTCTATGTCCAAAAATCCCCAACAGTGTAACACAAACAGAAAAAGGGAGACAAATAAAGGTATACAAGTAAGTCCACATTAGAGTTCATTGCAGTGGTGGTTGGACCTCTGCACTCCTGGCAGTGCGTCCACCAGATTACGATTCTAGTGGTCAGACCTCCAGGATACTTCTGCCGGGATCATGGATTGCGACAGGTTGACGGCAGTTGAAGTAATGGTCAGCCATGACACCACTGTGATGATTACGACAATAATATATATCACAGACACCCACAAGTACACTTCCCACAAACACACACCCCAAGGCATCCACACCTAAACATCAGACAGCCACTCCCTCACCATCCATATCCAAAACCCCCTCTGTGTCTAAAAAATTGTTCCTTTCCAATTTTGACCTTTTCCCAACTTCTCCCTCATGACACCCCTAAGAGAACTGTTTCCCTCCTCAAGGCCTTCCCTCCCACTTCCAATGCCTTCCCTACCCCCTGCCAGCACCCATGAACCTCCTCTCAACAAAATGAAGTCCATCCCTCCCAAAAAGGTCCGGCCCCCACCCAAGCCAAATCCTGAACTCCCCTCTCCCAAGTTTAAGCCCATGCCCCCCTCCTCCACCACCACCAAGGATCCCTGAGGTGCCTGTCTGCCCCCTTGATGTCCCTACTTCTGGAGGTTACATGGCAGTCAGGAGTCAAGTTGGGGCTCCATTTTGTGCCTTTGGTGCATGTATTGTATATATGGACTGGCCAATGGCCCAATGGCCTTGGACTTCTATTTTTTTGTGAAAAACAATAATATATATAACAAACCAGTAGTTGGTTTTCTGGTTACATCTTTGTCCTGCATTTTCTTCCTAATTTTGAGTTGTTCCTGGCTGACATTGGTTATGTGGCAATATTTGTGTGTGTGTGTGTGTGTGTATGTGCTGCTTGATGCTTCCGGTACTGTCTGAGCAGCCTGCGAGGTTGTGTGCAGTGCTTTTATCCGCCAGGGATGGGTTTTGTTTTGTGTGGTGGGTATGTGTATGTAGCTGAAATGTTGTCATGGTGCTGTGTTGTGTTAGTGTTGAAATGTGTTTGTTGTAGTGCTGTGTGACTTTGTGTGTTTAGACTGTTGAAGTCAGCCTGCAGTGTGCAAGGCATAATAGGCTCTGGGTTCTGTGTGTGTGGGATGTGCATGTCAATTGCTAGGCTGTATGATGGTGTAATTGTATGTGTTTCATCACAGATGGTTGTACATTGTGTTGAATGTGTGTGGAGTCCCTGGCCAGTGTCGGCTGTGAGTGTTTGACATGTGTTTATATGTGTGCAGTTGTGTTGTTGTTACGAGTTCATATGTTGTATGTGAATTTGTGAGGCTGGGCCTCTGCTGTGTTACTGTGCGTAACTGTGTGTTATCGACATCTGGTGTGTGCGTGTGTATGTGCTGGCTGCAGTGTGTCACTGTACTATTATGTCTGAGTATAGCCCTCTCACCCATCTCCCTATGGTATGTTATGTAACAGTTTAAATGTATCCATTTTACATCTGTAACAGGTGAGTGTGTGTGTTTATGGTTGTCTTTCTCTTCAGCGATGAATCCATTGTCTTTCTGCAAGCAGGAGGAGTGGGATGATGTCTAGCTGTGGTTCGATGGCGACTTCAGATGAGGATGGCTGCCTAGAGGTGAGTGTCTCCTTTTATTCTGTTTCTTTCCACCTGTTGTTCTGTGGTGGTCCGACCGCGGCAGGAATCTTGGTGGTGTCCAACCTAGTAATGTGTCTGGTGGAAACATGGTCTTTGCCGGATTGGTGGTGGCTCCAATCAACCACAGCAGTCTGACCGCACTGGCGGTGCCGTTGGTAAGTTGGTGGGATTCTGTGTGCACCACTTCCAATGTTATAATTTGGCAGTCTTCTCTACTAACCCGTTGGCGGTCGGACTGCCACTGCCAACATGGCGGTCCTTGGACGGCCAATCTCGAAATGAGGCCCTTTGAGCTTTGCAGTATTAATGCTGATTGACCACAGTGGTGGACCTTAGTGCTCCATCAAGATGACTGTGTTGCGACCAACAAATTTAGATGTATTGCGGCTGAGCCTCCGACTGCCACAATGGATTGCTCTTCCGAGCCGTCAGGCTGGTGGGTTTCCGCTGACCATATTTAGATGTCACAGTTCTGTATGCGGTATACTGGTGGTGGACTGCTGATGGAGGGAGCCCGTTGTAGGATCCAATGTACATACTACAATGGCAGTAGCGACGAAACAGAGGTAAGTCACATACACACTATACCTTAGCCACATGTGTCCACCTGCTCAACACACTACACAACAAACTACATACACACTATTATCCATTGCCGGTCCACCATGACACAACACCTACATGCCAGAAACACACATTGCCATACATCCATGATACAACACATCCACACTATTGATACTCCACCCACGCATAACATAACCACACCACCTAACACAACTGCACACTCATCTATGCAAATACACACAAAAGCACAACTACACACATCACAACAATGACTATCGCACAAGAACACTAACCTGAATGTTACACACACCAGCACAACACATATCCAAACATACACAGCAACATCAGACCCATATGCAAGTGGCACACATACTGATACAACCACATTACACACTCCCTCCATCTCAACCAGCCAATCCAATCTCACCCACACATACACCTACAGGCTCACATTACAGGTACAGGTCCCCTGCAGTGTACACATATGGACATAGTTGACAAGTGTGATTGTAATGTGATTGTGGTGCCAGCATTCATTTGGCAATTACTACTGACACCAATATGACATTTGTGTATGTGTGTGATATATGTCTTGTACCAGTGTGTCCCCATCCATATCCAACACAGTTTTGTTCCTGATGTATGCATGTCACAGTAATTTTCAAAAATGACTATGACATGTATATGGCCGCAGTGGTCCCGAGCATATGCAGTGACCACACAAAGTAGACCAGCAATGTGGATTCCCTACCTTTGAATCCAATCACAGGGGCGGGGGGTGTTTTCTCTGTTGTCCAGTGACAGCAACAACAGAAGGACTTGTCCAGTTGTAGTGGATCCTATTTGGTTTTATTGGGAATCAGGAGATAGCTTAGCCTTCTGACTTGCAGGCCTGTCTCCGTCACCTAGTGACTTTTAACCTACTTAGCCTGCTCTGTTTTAGCGCATTTATTTAATTATTTCTTCCAAGATGGCTGCTATGTTTATAGTTTGGAAGATGTGTTGATTTCACGTTATCAGTGCCACTCTATGAAGGCATCACTATCAGCATCAAAGACAAGTGATATACGTAGGTATTCACATCATATCCCTTTCCCATTTATGTGTGACAGGAACATGATGTACTTTTGGAGGGCGTTGTTTATGTAAATGCCACCCCAAGCATGCCTTCCTATCTATTGTTTGGGAACATACTTGCATCAGAGGTCCTACAAGACAAGGTCATCAGAGGGAGTCCTACCAAATGCCATCAATGCTATCTATGTTACACATTGCCTTGAGCAGACCTAGCCTTTGTGTCCCTACGAAGTCTGATCTAGAAACCTCATTCAAAGGTAACAAGGGTTGGGGACCTCTTCTCATGGATGTGATACAGGCAGATTAGGGTTAACTCACCTAGGTCTCCTTAGATTAGAGACTAGGTTTATCATGCTAGGTTTAGGGGCCTATTTCACACCTTATATTGTTGCAAGATGGTGGGATGTCTTTATATTCATGACACTCGTTTTTCCAATTCTGTTTCTTGCATTGTTCATTATTCTAATCATTGCAGCCCATGCATTTTACAGTAGATTGCAGTCTTACTAATAAAAACTATTGAAAACTTTACTGCATCTCCTTCATTGCCTGTGTGTGACTGAGACTTATTGCTCATGTGAGAAAAGGGTAATCTCCGTTTAACCACAACTCCCCTGAGATATCGCACTCTTAAGTCCATGCGTAAAGGCTACCACGAATCACCTTCTACTGCCTGGGTTTTTGTTGAGGTACTGTTTGTGAACTAGGAGGGTTGATCGACAGTTGAGACTTGTTGTAGGATTGGTCTAGTCACCTGCAAACAAAAGTGCTGTCATCCCTAAACCAGCAGTCTTGCCGAGAGCAAGAGTCCAGCTGCAACATGGCACCACCAACAATGGTGTTTTGGCACTAATTTACAGATACCCTGAGTATTTCTGCCTCACACACAAAAGTTACCCTGAGTACCATTATAGAGAGACATCCGTGGTTTGGGGGATAATCCTCCTCAGCTGAATAGGATGTAGGTTGTTCGAGCTCGAGCTCTTAAAAGGACTTCCTCCCCATTGAGTGTTCCATCTCTTTACCCATTTCATTATGAGGCTAATGCCATAGACATTCCTGAGATTATCAGACATGCATTGACAAACTAACCAATAGCACATGTCTTGTCAGATGAGGGAGGGGATGTTACATTGATTGTTGAAGCTAATGAAGCTCACTGAACGGAAATATTCTATTCCTAGTTTACCTTTCCTCAGGAAGGCAACACTACATTCACATTCCACACATACAGAATTGCAAACATACCTCAGCAGTACCAAGCATACCAATATCTTGAAATACCAATTACTTATCAAGAACATTAGAAGTGATTTAATGGTGCCCTACCACATGTAATACAACAAGTAGGATTAAGTCCTTTAGGTAATGACCGACCAACATGGGCAATGTTTGCCACATATACACCTCACCCTGTTGTATAAAACATGCAGGCAGATCATCTGTGCAATCTTTACAATGAGCTAGTAACACTATATAGATAACTAGTTCAGTTCGTAATGTGAACTTTGAACACAACACCAGCACGTCCAGCACCACCAGAACCTGCTGGATATCAATTGGCCACTACTGGGATAAACCCACAAACAGTACATTATATCATGGGCACAGTGCCAATGGAACAAGAGAAAATCCCTTCTGGATAGCCCAAAAACTAATCAGCTGGAAGCTGTGTTTTCCCGTATGGGTCCAAAGAAAAAAACTGAATTCTCAAATTGTGCTTGCCATTCGGAATGGATCCCTCAGTGTATAACTGCGCCACATGGGGTACAGTCTTCTTTGCGATTTATACTACCACACATTGTTGGAAAGTACCATCTTTCTTGGACTGTTACCCCCATTTTTACCTGTATGTCATTATGTTTTTGCCTGTCTCACTATGATCCTGCTGGTCAGGACCCCAGTGCTCATAGTTTATGGCCTAATGTGTGTGTCTGTATAGTGCTTATGCTCTCTCTGCTTTTGAATTTGTGACTGTAGGCTAGTGACCTAATTTACCAATTTCAATTGGCACACTGGACCCCCCTATACGTCCCTACTATATGGCACCTAGGTACCCAGGGCATTGGGGTTCCAGGAGATCCATATGGGCTGCAGCATTTCTTTTGCCACCCATAGGGAGCTCAGAGAAACCCTTGCACAGGCCTGCCATTGCAGCCTGTGTGAAATAACGCACATGTTATTTCACAGCAATTTTCACTGCACTTGAGTAACTTATAAGTCACCTATATGTCTAACCTTCACTTGCTGAAGGTTAGGTGCAAAGTTACCTAGTGTGAGGGCACCCTTGCACTAGCAAAGGTGCCCCCACATAGTTCAGTGCCATTTCCCGGGACTTTGTGAGTACGGGGACTCCATTACAAGCGTGCACTACCAAACCTTCAAGTCTACAGTCAATAAGAAAATAATCTATACGAGAGGCATGCTTATATTTATGATTGTAAAAGGAGAACTCACTTAGATCTTTCTTCCTCTGCCGTCATACATCCCTTGACCCCCACTCTTTCATCACTCTTGCACTTCTCAGATCTATATAGTTTATTGTCTAGCACAACATTAAAGTCCCCAGCAATTAAGACCGGATCCGGAAAGTCAACTAACTGTGAAGAAATTTTTTCGAGAGGGCCAATATTGTCACAATTTGGACCATAGAACCTCGCCACTGTAAATCTTCTATCATAAATTTGTAGTTTAACTATAAGCCATTTTCCCACTGGATCCAATCGTACCTCTATTAATCCTGCCTTGATCCCATGCTTAACTAAAATGGCAACACCCCTAGTATTGAAATTATGCTATGAGTGTACCCATGCTTGCTTTTTAAAGAGATCAACCCCCTCTTCTCCGGTCAGATGTGTCTCATGTAGAATTAAAATTTGAGCAGAAGAATCTTTTAAATATTGTAAAATTTTGTCTCTCCTACCCTTTTTTCTTAAGCCATTCACATTCCAAGAGAGTATCTGAAAAGAAGAGAGGTCCCGGCATTGACTACTCTCACCAGCCATTATCACCTGGGTGCCACTTTGATTGAGGTGAATGAGGAACCTTTTTTTGTTTTTTCCCCCATGCTCGTCACCCTGTGCCCCACCCCCTCACGCCTCCCACCCATCCCATGGAGGACCCCCTTCAAAAAGTGGACCGAAATATGTCCACAATTAGAGCACACGTTATTCCCTGGTTAGGGCCACAGATGTTACTTCCCAGTAGTACTGCCCCCCGACTTGAGCGCGGCCAACAACTCATCCGCAGCTTTCCCATCTCTCACAATATACATCTTATTATTGAACATAACCTTTAGAATAGTGGAAAATTTAAGTTGTGCAGAAGTTCCCAATAATCTAATTTACATTAGCCGTTGCCCCAACTCCCACTGCCTGTTGATGGTAATCCTAGAGCGATCTGATTTGACTTCAAATGAAAAATCCTGCGCTTTTAAGGATTTCAATTTAAGTGCTTTTAACAAAATGTTCTCCTTCAGACCATATGTTAGAAAGTTAATCAGAATTTTCCGAGGCTTGCTAATACTTGGATTTTTCCTGAAGGGGTCTCTATGTATCCTCTGAATGTCCCGCACAATTTCTTCTTTGCTCTCCTCTAATGAGAGCGCGGAGTTCAAAAGTAGTGCTAGAAAAGCCTTCAAATCAACTCCTTCTGCCCCTTCCGGAACATGCAGGACCCTCAAGTTATTTCTCCTTGAATTATTTTCTAATTGTTCCAGTTTATTCTGAAGAGCCTGTTCAGAGTCTTTCAAGGCCTGAATATCAACTTTGTTCACTTCAATTTCCTCTTTTATAGTCCCCACCATGGCTTCCAGGGCCTTTGTTCTTATGACAGGAGATCAAGCTTCTTTTCCAAAGCCTCACATGCCTCTTTAAACTCTGCCTGATTTGTTTCTGAAATAGAGAACCCTTTCCCGATATCCTTCGAGAGGGAGAGTAACATCACTTCTACTGAAGGCTCTTTGCCAGAAGCATGTCGAGAGGAGGCCGACTGATCAGCCGTAACCTGACGAGGGCTACTACTCTCCAAAGAGCTCTGTGTTACCTCAGCAGGAGGATCCTCATTGCCAGTTGCCTGAGGAGAGGGGAGCACTTCCCCCCCCCCCGGGCTGACACCTCACCAGAGCTTAGTGGGATCTCAACTACTTGAAGGGGCCCCCCTACTCCAAAACACCTTGTATCCGATTGCTCCTGCATCTCCATAGTGCCTTGGGAGTCCTTTTCCAGCACGGTCTCTAATGGGAAGACTTCCATCCCAGGCTTAAGTTTAAAGAAGGATCTCACAGAGGGGGTGATTTTAGGGGCAACGCTGCTATTTTTTTGGCCGCACAGACCTCTGGACCGTTTTTTTAGGGTCCGGCCCACTGCCCCGGTGGTACTTACTTCATCCCTAGGTCCCCGAGGCGATTCACCATCAGCTAAACGAGCAGAGTTAGAGAGAGGACCAACAGTCTCCAAACAAACAGGGTCCGAGACCCTCCTACCTTGTAATTGAGCCCCATTACACGTGTTCCACAGCAAGGGCTGTCCTTTTTGGGCCCCTGAAAACTTTCCAGGCCCCTCCAGTGCTCCACTCCCACTCCTTACCTTCCTGCAGCCTCCTAGATGAGCCTTAGGGCGACCGGGGCTAACCCATCTTTTGCCTGTGCTGGCTTTGACCCTGCCTGCTTCTCCCCGGAGGGGGGTCTGTGCTATGGCCCTCCGGGAAAGCCGAAGCTCCAGGGCTGCTCGCTTCCACAGAGCCCCTGAGGAGCCAGACAACAGTGTCAGAGCCGGCTCTCTGCTCCCGCGACTCAGGAGATCTAAAAAGTCACGTCTACACATTCAGCATGCACAGGGAGCTCTCGCCCTGCCCCCTGCCTCACCCGGAATACGCAGTGCTCAGCGCATGGCAGTGCCGCTGCAGCCCTCCATGCCCTCCGCCCCCTCCACCTTTGCCTGAGTCTATACGTGGTATTACATTAGCTTTGCACGTCTCCTACTTCAGCCTAAGCTGCTCTGCTATAGCTACCTCTATCAGCCTAAGCTGCTAGAACACTACTACTTCACTAATAAGGGATAACTGGACCTGGTATAAGATGTAAGTACCCAAGGTACCCACTACAAACTAGCCCAGCCTCCTACATTAGGGGTGCAGCAATTGGATAAGTACTTGTAATTGCTTTACCACTTTTGTTACTGGTGCTTTTCACAAGAAATGCTTGCTCCAATACTTGGATCATACATAGTATATACCTACAAGTAATTTTCTAACTTTCTAAAAGTTCTTTAAACTTTGCAAACGTTTTACAAATGCTTGAAAAGTTTTGTTCTTTTCTCTGAAAAGTTAGCTCTGTTCTTCTACTAACTTTTTACTCACTTTCCTAAACTTTTTCTCTTTGAATGTGTCTCCTGTAGAAGCTACCCCTAGAGTTGTGAAAATAACATATGAGAATCTTAACTTTAAAAGTTTGAAGGGTCTCTGTATTGAAAGAAGTTTAGGGATTGGTAAGAACCCCAATAAGGAGTTCCTCTTACCTCAAAGATGACCAGGGACTCAGCATTGGTCCAGATCAGACAGGGGAAGAGGTAGAAGATGATTCCAACCAGGAAGGCTCAGAGGAGCACACTGACATTCCTGGGAAGGGTACTTCCACAGAGTTATCTGTTAACAAGCCCCTTAGTACAACAGGTATTCAGAAGGGTTCACACACTAGTAGGGCTCCCTTCACCCCTAGAGGCCAGGTCACAAGGGTGGCCCCTGTTACAGATAGATCTACCTCTGCACATTCCCATTTTACCTCTGTTTCAGAGGCATCCCACACATCTAACCTTGAGGACCAGTCCCTAGATAGGGAACTCAGAAAGCTGAGGTTAGAGGAGGCCGACTGAGGTTAATGCAGCAACAGTTGACCTTAGACAGGGAATCCTCGGCTGTGGAAAAGGAAAGGCAGGATTGTGGTTAGTTCCCCATGGTGGCAGCAGCAGTTTCAGAAATTCAATTGTTAGGGAACCTTCATTTGATTCCAGGAATCTGCACACAGTTCTTCTTCCTTACAAGGATGGCGATGACATCTACAAGTGGTTTGCTGCACTTGCTGGGGCCTGTAAAGTTCAGAGGGTCCCTCAAGTACAGTGGGCTGCTATCCTTTGGTTATCCTTCTCTGGAAAGGGGAGAGACAGACTCCTTATTGTCAGAGAGGATTATGCAGATAATTACCACATTCTTAAAAATTCACTCTTAGACGGTCTGGGCTTAACCACTGAACAGTACAGACTTAAGTTCAGAAAGACCAGAAAGTAGTCATCACAAGACAGAACAGACTTTGTAAACTGTTATGTGAAGGCCCTAGAGTGTTGGTTAAATGGCAGTAAGGTGACAAAGACAGCAAAAAGAAAAATGGTGAAAAATCTCAGGACAAGCATGGGGATAAAGTAAACACAAAAATCCTTCTCAGGTCCAGAACACTCCTCTGGGGGTGGGATAAAACTTCTTCGTCTTCTTCTCACTCTTCACACAATCAGAAAAAGCCTTGGTGCTATATGTGCAGAGGTAACGGCCATTGGCCAGGGGATACGTCCTGCCCAGGTAAAGCCCCTGAGCCTACCACCACTAAAACATTAGAATCTAGTGCCCCTAGCAGTAGTGGTAATAGTGGTGGGACTACTGGCAATAGTCAAACTAAAGGTGTAGTTGGGTTCACTTTTGGGACCCAATAGAAACTGGGGTAGACAGTCCCAAGACAGACAGTTTCTGTCACACCTGGTGCCATTGGCCTTGCCATCTTGGCTGCTTGTCCCCTTAACATGGATAAGTACAGGCAGCCCATCTTAATAAATGGTGTTGGGGCCCAGGCCTACAGGGACACAGGTACCAGTATCACTTTGGTGACTGAAAAATTGGTGTCACCTGCACAGCACCTACTTGGACAGAAGTACCAAGTTACAGATGTCAAGAACTCCACTCAGTCTCCCCCTTAGCTGTAGTTCAACTTAGTTGGGGTGAAGTTACTGGCCCTAAGCAGGTGGTGGTATCACGTAGCTTACCTGTAGATTGTCTCTTAGGGAATAACCTAGAGGCCTCAGGTTGGGCTGAAGTAGAGTTTAGGACCCATGCATCCATGCTGGGTACCCAGAGGAATTGCTTCCTCTCATTTCTGGTGAAATGAAAAAGCAAAGGAGAGAAAAAAGCCTGAAATCTCAGGATCCCTCTCCACCAACAGGTAAGAAGGGTATCAAAGTATCCATTCCCCACCGTGCCACTAAGGATACCATTCCTGTGGTGGGATAAACCTCTCCAGGAGTGGAACCTGTACCAAGGGATCCATAAGCTACTACAGCTGGACTCCCAGAGGTAAAAGTACCTCTCTGAGGAACTACTAATCCAGATGTGCAAAATTGCACCATTTTAGTAAATAAGGAGCATCCCTCCAGCCCTCCCAGAGAAACTTTAGTACAGCAGCCCTGTCCTAGTGTGGAGCTTATATGACAGCAGCCCTGTCCTGCTCCAACTCAAGAGAAACAGCAACCCTGTTCTCTCTTATAGCCATATGGACAATGTTTTTGCCCAGCTATGTCTTTATTGAGACAGCATCCCTGTCTAGCATTTCCCTCCTTTGACATAAGCCCAGTGGACCAATCCCACTGTCCAACGTTAAAACATACTAATATAAACTCTGAGAATTTACACTCACACTGTTGGTTAGGTACAAATCTGCAAACAGGGTGGTTTACATCCCCACAGGGAAGTAACCATAACGTGGATGATAAAGGGAGCATCCACTCTATTACAGATCTACTTTCCACTTATCACCACTTAGACAATAAAGTCTCAACTGGCCAAGGTTAGCCTTACTTTCCTTCGTTTGGGGGAGTTGTGTGAGAAAGTATCCTCTTTCTAGCATGGTTACCCGCACTTTTGGCCTGTTTGTGAGTGTGTGTCAGCATGTTTTTATTGTGTCACAGGGATCCTGCTAGCCAGGACCCCAGTGCTCATAGATAAAAACCTATATGTCAGTGTGTTTTGCCTGTCTCACTGAGATCCTGATAACCAGGACCCCAGTGCTCATAGTGTGTTGCCTAATGTGTGTGTTGTCAGTAGTGCCTAACTGTGTCACTGAGGCTCTGCTAATCAGAACCTCAGTGCTTATGCTCTCTCTGCTTTTAAATTTGTCACTATAGGCTAGTGACTTCATTTACCAATTTCAATGGGCACACTGGACCCCCCTTATAAGTCCCTAGGATATGGAACCAAGTACCCAGGGCATTTGGGTTTCAGGAGATCCTTATGGGCTGCAGCATTTCTTTTCCCACCCCATAATAAGCTCAGACAAACCCTTCCACAGGACTGCCACTGCAGCCTTCGTGAAATAATGCACACATTATTTCACAGCCATTTTCACTGCACTTAGCCCCTCTGCTGCCAGGCCTTTTCCCCTCCTGTGCCGAGCCATTTTTGGCTATTTGGGGCAGTTCACACTTAGGCCCTCATTCTGACCCTGGCGGTTCTCTACCGCCAGGGCCAACGGGGGCGGGAGCACCGCCGACAGGCCGGCGGTGCTCCCTTGGTCATTCTGACCGCGGCGCTTTGGCCGCGGTCAGAACGGGAAAACCGGCGGTCTCCCGCCGGTTTTCCACTGCCCGTAAGAATCCTCCAAGGCGGCGCAGCTCGCTGCGCCGCCGAGGGGATTCTGACAATCCCTACCGCAATCCTGTTCCTGGCGACTCGCCCGCCAGGAACAGGATGGCGGTAGGGATTGTCGTGGGGCCCCTGGGGGCCCCTGCAGTGCCCATGCCAATGGCATGGGCACTGCAGGGGCCCCCGTAAGAGGGCCCCGCTAGTATTTCACTGTCTGCGTAGCAGACAGTGAAATACGCGACGGGTGCAGTAGCACCCGTCGCACCTTCCCACTCCGCCGGCTCGATTACGAGCCGGCATCCTCATGGGAAGGGAGTTTTTCCCTGGGCTGGCGGGCGGTCTTTTGGAGACCGCCCGCCAGCCCAGGGAAAAACTCATAATACCCTCCGCGGTCTTCTGACCGCGGAGCGGTATAATGGAGGGCGGAATCCTGGCGGGCGGCCTCCGCCGCCCGCCAGGGTCATAATGAGGCCCTTAGTCTCTCATAACTTTTTCTCCACATAAGCTACCCATGCCAAATTTGTGTCCTTTTTTCCAACATCCTAGGGATTCTAGAGGTACCCAGACTTTGTGGGTTCCCCTGAAGGAGACTAAGAAATTAGCCAAAATAAAGCAAACAATTTGTTTGTTTTTTTTTAATGGGAAAAAGGGCCACATAAGAAGGCTTATGTTTTTTTTTCCCCTAAAAATGGCATCAACAAATGGTTTGTGGAGGAAAAATCACCATCTTCCCAGCATTCAGGAACAGGCAGACTTGAATTAGAAAACCCAATTTTTCAACACAATTTTGACATTTTACTGGGACATACCCCATTTTTTCTATTTTTGTGCTTTTAGTCTCCTTCCAGTTAGTGACAGAAATGGATGAGAAACCAATGCTGGATCCCAGAAAGCTAAACATTTCTGAGAAGTAGACAAACTTCTGAACTTAGCAAGGGGTCATTTGTGTAGATCCTACAAATGTTTCCTACAGAAAATAACAGCTGAAATAAAAGAATATTGAAATTGAGGTAAAAAAACAGCCATTTTCCTCCACGTTTTACTCTGTAACTTTTTCCTGCGATGTCAGATTTTTGAAATACTGTTACGTCTGCTGGACTCTTTTGGTTGCGGGGATATATAGGGCTTGTGGGTTCATCAAGAACCCTAGGTACCCAGAGCCAATAAATCAGCTGCACCTTGCAATGGGTTTTCATTCAATACCGGGTATACAGCAATTCATTTGCTGAAATATAAAAAGTGAAAAATAGATATCAAGAAAAGCTTTGTATTTCCAAAATGGCCACAAGATAAAGTGTTGAGAAGCAGTGGTTATTTGCACATCTCTGAATTCCGGGGTGCTGATACTAGCATGTGAATTACAGGGCATTTCTCAAATAGACGTTTTTTTTACACACTGTCTTACTTTTGGAAGGTAAAAATGTAGAGAAAGACAAGGGGCAATAACACTTGTTTTGCTATTCTGTTCCCCCAAGTCTCCCAATAAAAATGGTACCTCACTAGCATGGGTAGGCCTAACGCCCGCAACAGGAAACACAAAATGGACACATCACATTTATACATTGAAATCTGACATGTTCTTTGCAAAGTGCCTCTTTGTAGATTTTGGCCTCTAGCTCAGCCGGCACCTAGGGAAACCTAGCAAACCTGCACATTTTCAAAAATAAGACGCCTAGGGTAATCCAAGATGGGGTGACTTGTGGTGCTCTGACCAGGTTCTGTTACCCAGAATCCTTTGCAAACTTCAAAATTTGGCCAGAAAAACACTTTTTCCTCTCATTTCTGTGACAGAAAGTTCTGGAATCTGAGAGGAGCCACAAATTTCACCCTGCGCTCCCTCAAGTCTTCCGATAAAAATGGTACCTCACTTGTGGGGGTAGGCCTTGCTCCCGCGACACTAGATGCCCCAAAACATAACGTGGACACTTCACATTTTCAGAAAGAAAACAGAGCTGTTTTTTGCAAAGTGCCTAGCTGTGGATTTTGGCCTCTAGCACAGCCGGCACCTAGGGACACCTAGAAAACCATTGCATTTTTTAAAACTAGACACCTAGGGGAATCCAAGATGGGGTGATTTGTGAGACTCTGACCAGGTTCTGTTACCCAGAATCCTCTGCAAACCTCAAAGGTTTGCCAAAAAAATACTTTTTCATCTCATTTCGGTGACAGAAAGTTCTGGAATCTGGGAGGAGCCACACATTTCCAACGTTCCCCCAAGTCTCCCGATTAAAATGGTACCTAACTTTTGTGGGTAGGCCTACTGCCCGCGAAAGGAAATTCTCTAAACCTCTATCTGGACACATCAAAATTATCAAATACAAAACTATCTGTTTGTCGGGGGGGGGGAGGCACCTGCGCTTTTGGTCCTGGGCTCAGCAGCCATCTGGGGAAACCTACCAAACCCAGACATTTCTGAAAAAAAGACTCCTGAGGGAGTCCAGGGAGGTGTGACTTGCGTGGACCCCCCAATGTTTTCTTACCCAGAATCCTCAGCTAACTTCAAATTTTGCCCAAAAAATAATTTTTTCCCACATTTCTGTGTGGGATCACCGCACCGGGACACATTTTATACCACCCAACGTTCCCCTCAGTCTCCCGGTAAAAATTATAACTCATTTATGTAGGTTGGCCAAGTGCTTGTGACAGGGAAGAGCCAAAAACATGTCGAAATTGAGGGGGAACCAAAGCGGGTCCAAGAGGGCAGTTTGAAAAAAAAATGTTTAGGCTTACAAGTGATGCAGAATTTTATCGGTATAGATGAGACAATGCTGGGTGGTAGGAATTTTGTGGGTTCCTGCAGATTCTGGAAGGTTCCATTACAAAACGTGGGGAAAATGTGTGATTTCCAGCAAAATTGGAGGTTTGCAGGGCATTGTGGGTAAGAAAATGGTGCGGGTGCATGTGAAACACATCACCCTGGAATCACCCAGATGTTTAGTTTTCAGATGTGTATAGGTCTTGTGGATTTTTCTGCATGGCAGCATCCCAAAGTCCATAAAGTGCAGCCCTCACCATTCCAAGTGGGACGATTTTGAAAGTTAGCCAAGCTCTCATGGCCCAAATGTAAAACCAAAACCCAAAATAATCAAATGTCCTCTTGCTTGCCGAGGGATAAGATGTTTTAGTGTGCGGGGGAGAGGTGAAAGACTGTTATCCCATTCAGTCGGGGTGGGGGCATAACCAGGCCATACTGGTTGGTAGCCACCACCCAAATATATATATATATATATATATATATATATTTTTATTTCCCTGCCATCTAGTAGACTTTCTACCTCCTAGGGTGTGAATCGGGGTAATTGCCCCATCTGCCCTCTGGTGGGTAGAACAACTTTGGCCCCATTTATTTGGGGTGGGAGTATGGCCATACCCCCACCCTCTTATTTTGGAAAAAAACTTCCCTGGACTCTGGTGGGCTTTCTGCCCACCCCCTTGGGAGCAGATGAGCCTTCCAAAAATGGCCAACAGTAATGTGCCCCATGGGGAGCGACCCGTACCCAAGAGGCAACCCCCCCTAAAGAAAACACACACATACACACACACCAATCCCCACCAATCCCGGGTGCCTAAGTGGTTTCTGCCTCCTGTGGAGGCAGATCGGCCTAATAGAAATACGCCGATCTGCCCCCAATGGGAGCAGAAATGGCCTAAAATAAATTTGCCCCCGCAGGGGAGCGACCCTTGCCTAAGGGTCGCTCCCCTTGCATGAAATTGGCGCAAAAAAAAACCCGGTGTCCAGTGGTTTCTGCCCCCATTAGGGGCAGATCGGCCTAATAGAAATACGCCGATCTGCCCCCAAGGGGATCAGAAATGGGTTAAAATAAATTCCCCCCGCAGGGGAGCGACCCTTGCCTAAGAGGTCGCTCCCTTTGCGTGAAATTGGTGGAAAAAATAATCCTCGGTGCTAGTGGTTTCTGCCCTCTTAGAGGGCAGATTGGCCAAACAAAAATCGGTCAATCTGCCGCCAAGGGGGCAGAAATGGTCTTAATACAATTTGCCCTCCAGGGGAGCGACCCTTGCCTAAGGGGTCGCTCACCACCTATAAAAAAAAAAGATGCCTGGCAAATAGAGGTTTCTGCCCCCCTGGGGGCAGATCGGCCTAATAACAATAGGCCGATCTGACCTAGGAAGGGCAGAAATGGCCTAAAATAAATTCCCCCCGCCCCCGGGGAGCTACCCCTGCCTAAGGAATCGCTCCCCTTGCATGAAATTGGCGCAAAAAAAAAGCCCCTGTGCCTAGTGGTTTCTGCCTCCCCTTGGGGGCAGATTGGCATAACAAAAATGGCTTAAAATAAATTTGACCCTCCCAGGGAGTGACCCTTGCCTAAGGGGTCGCTCCCTTTGCGTGAATTCACCTTAAAAAAAAACTCCCTGGTGTCTAGTGATTTCTGCCCCGCTTAGGAGCAGATTGGCCTCATCCAAATAGGCTGATCTGCCCCAAAGGGAGGTAGAAATGGCCTACATTTAATTTGCTCCCTAGGGGAGCCACCCTTGCCTAAGGGGTCGCTCCCCACCTCTAAAAAAAAGATATATATAAATAAATAATGATCCCTGGTGCCTTGAGGTTTCAACCGCCCCCTGGGGGCAGATCGGCCTAATAACAATAGGCCAATCGGCCCCTGGGGGGGCAGAAAAAACCTTGAAAGAAATTGCCCCGCTGGGGAGTGACCCTTGCCCAAGGTGTCGCTCCCCTTATGCCAGTTTCTGTTCCTAAAATAAATCCCTGGTGTCTAGTCGGCATTTTAGAAGCCGGATTGCTTCACGATCCGGCTTCTGAAATGCTCTGAGAGACTTCAAAGGGAAGGAAATTTCTCTTCTGATCGCACTGGACGCTGAGCTTCCAGCGCAATGGGGAGGTGACCTCTGATGAGTGGTCACCAGACGTCTCTGGGGGTGTCGGAGGGGTTGGGGTGGAAGGGGAAGGGCTTCCCCTTCCATCCCTGACTTTGGGGGGTGGGAGGGAAGCCCATCTAATGGTTACATCCTCGGCACAGGAGCACTGAGCCAGTGGACGTAACCATTACGTCCCCGGCACAGAAGGGGTTAAGTAACTTATAAGTCAACTGTATGTCTAACCTTCACTTGCTGAAGGTTAGGTGCAAAGTTACTAAGTGTGAGGGCACCCTTGCACTAGCAAAGGTGACCCCACATAGTTCAGGGCCATTTCTCAGGACTTTTTGAGTGCAGGACGTCATTATATGGTGAAATACATATAGGTCTATACCTATATGTAGCTCCACAATGGTAACTCCGAATATAGCCATGTAAGGTATCTAAGATCAAATCTGGTATTGGGGAACCAGTTCTATGCATCCTGGGTGCTCCACCATGGACCCCCAGTACTGCCAAACCAGCTCTCTGAGGCTTGCACTGCAGCTACAGCTGCTGCCACCTCACAGACAGGGTTCTGCCCTCCTGGGGTCTGAGCAGCTCAGTCTCGGGAAGGCTGACCAAAGCATTTCCTTTGGGAGCAGGGTGTTACACTCCTCTCCCCTTGGAAATAGGTGTTACAGGCTGGGGAGGGGTAGCCTCCCCCAGCCTCTGGAAATGCTTTGAAGGGCACAGATGGTGCCCTCCTTGCATAAGCCAGTCTACACCAGTTCAGGGACCCCTTGTCCTCTGCTCTGGCACAAAACTGGACAAAGGAGAGGGGAGTGACCACTCCCCTGTCCATCATCACCCTAGGGGTGGTGCCCAGAGCTCCTCCAGTGTGTCCCAGACATCAGCCATCTTGCTTTGCAAGGTGTGGGGGCACTCTGGAGGGCTCTGAGTGGCCAGTGCCAGCAGGTGCCAGCAGGTGACGTCAGAGACCCCTCCTGATAGGTCCATAACTGATATGGTAGCCAATCCCCCTCTCAGGGCTAGACAGTACTCCCTGTCTTCATCCTGTACCAGAAGGACCGAAGAAATCTCCTGTGGGGTGACAGAGTCACTCGCCTGCTCATGCAGGCACCTTCTAAGACAACGACCGGTACCCTTGGACTCCTCTCACAGTGACAAGCGTACCCATAGGACATAGAAGGTAGACCCCATAGACATAGACTGTCCTGAGGTCGTCCTGACGCAATTTGAAGGAGGTAAGACCTTGCCTTCCCTGAGAGCAACAGTACCCCTGTGTACTGCATCTTCTTCACCTCCTTAGGCCTCTGTACACAATTTGCAAAACTTATTTGTGCACAGCCTGGCCCAGGTCCCCAGCAATCCATCCTGCGATGCTCTACTCGCGGAGTTGTTCTCCGGCGGCGGGGAACCTTCCTTTGTTGTGCTGCACCATCCGCATTTTGCATCTCTTTTGTCCCCATGTCCTGGAAATCCAGTGGTGCTGTCTGGGATCCTGAAGGCTCTCTAAAGTGCTGAGAGCCCCCTCTTCCTCCTCACACAGAGTTAAGGCCCCCAGGCCCTTCCTGGGTCTAGCCAGCGCCATTTTGACGCAAAATGCATATTTGTTGTAACCAAGGCTTGTTGGCGACTTCCATCACAAAATCACATCTGCATTCATCTTCATGTTGTGGTTTACCTTTTGCATCATGCTGCAACCCGCTGTCATCTTCCTAGGTTGCATTCCTACAGTCTTCGTCCACCTAGGGACTCTTCTTTTGCCCCCTCTTCTGGGTTGGCAGGGGCTCCTGTTCTCCCTGGAACTTACTTCGACTTCTGGACTTTGTCCCCTTCTTTCGCAGGTCTTCAGGTCCCCGAACTCAGCAGTTGTTGTTTGCAGACTTGGTTGGTTACTGCAATAATCCATATCACGAGGTGTAGTGTGTCCTAAGGAAAATTGCAGTACTTTATTCCTGCTTTTCTGGGCTCTGAGGTGGGCTAATTTACTTACCTTTACTGTGTTCTTACTCTCCCAGTGACAACAATGCTACAAATGCCTCCTCGAGTATGGAGAGGGCGGAAAATAAGCTTTTGCAGATTTCTGTTTCACCGACAACAACTGTACAAGATGTGGCTGTCTTGTACTCCAACTCAACACAAACAGCTGACATCATCTACAATGAACATCCACTCGAAGTGGGTTCATCCACCGGTAATGCACCAGTTTTTGCATGAACTGCTTATTGTTATGTCTTTGACCTTGATGAATTTTCTACGACTTCATCCGCACCTGCTACTGAAACTATTTCAAAGACACGTAAGATGTACATGTTGCTCAAAAATAACTATTCAATTTATCCATGGAATTATCTGTAGATATTTCTGACATTGCTTGCATTTATTTTATGCATTGGTTTTATGACTGTTTTCTTTCTACTTATAAATGGTCATTATTTCCTGAACACTGTTCTGTCGAGCCAAAGGATGAAGTTCCATATCTTTCCTCACATAAGGTCTAAAGGGACTTGTCCCTCGTGAACATTTCAGCAGTACCAATGGCAGATGGGATTGTGTGGGATAAAACTCCAATTGAAATATACGGGACTACTGAGGTTACTCAAATTCCATATGTTTTCAAAATTTCAGTGACTGATATAATTACACCTGGTGTTGTTTCTGGTGACTGGGATGTTCAAACCGGTGATTCCATGCTAGCTGAATGGCAGGATTACACTGTATTTGGAAATGATGATGTGTACAGTAAAACAAAGAATTATCAGGAGATGTTCTTTTATAATAATTGGGGACATTACTACCTACACTGAGCACCAGGACACAGACCAGTATATAATTGCATATAGTAGGAACACTGTTCAACTCCACCTCTGGAGAGCCCAACCCATTATTCAGAACAATTCCCATATTTTCTCGGCATGACATTAAGAATGCAGAATCATACTATTTCAAGTTACCACCTTCTATTATTAGGAAAACTTTGCTAACAAACATAACATTGATTTATTCGGATTCCTTTGTTTCCCGATTTGCAGTTGAAGGATACGAATACTGGAAGAACACTATTGATGTAAAGAGTGTATGGGGAACACAAGATTGGCAATTTCAGTGAAGGGAAGCTTTATTTAGAGCATTCCTTAAACTTATTCGAATGATCTTTTTGAATGACATAATTCAACAGACATTTTGTTTAGAGTTAGCAAAAATGAAGGTAACCCCACACCGGCAAAATTCACCAATTGGCAGTCTGTCTTGAACATCACAGAGGAAGAACTAGCTGCAAAGGTTCAGGCTGGTGCCTATAATTCTTCACTTTCCACACCCAGAGGGTGGTTACTGTGACCAATAGACATAAATGGGTGTCAGGCATGTTTTGTGAATTCCTCAGGGGGTTTCAAGATTAGCTGGCTGGACCCTCGCTTTGTTTCAGGTCAACACTCAGGTATAATTACTACATATAGGTGGTCATTCTAACCCTGGCGGTAAAAACCGCCAGGGCGAATGACCACGGGAGCACCGCCAACAGCCTGGCGGTGCCCCTTAGGGCATTCTGACCGCGGCGCTTTGGCCGCGGTCAGTGCAGGAAAACCGGCGGTCTCCCGCCGGTTTTCCGCTGCCCGTCAGAATCCTCCAAGGCGGCGCAGCATGCTGCGCCGCCTTGGGGATTCTGACACCCCCAACCGCCATCCTGTTCCTGGCGGTTCGCCCGCCAGGAACAGGATGGCGGTAGGGGGTGTCGCGGGGCCCCTGGGGGCCCCTGCAGTGCCCATGCCAATGGCATGGGCACTGCAGGGGCCCCCGTAAGAGGGCCCCGCTTGTATTTCACTGTCTGCATAGCAGACAGTGAAATACGCGACGGGTGCAGTAGCACCCGTCGCACCTTCCCACTCCGCCGGCTCGATTACGAGCCGGCTTCATAGTGGGAAGGTCGTTTTCCCCTTGGCTGGCGGGCGGCCTTTCGGCGGCCGCCCGCCAGCCCAGGGGAAAACTCAAAATACCCGCCGCGGTCTTCCGACCTCGGTACGGTATTTTGGCGGCTCCCGCCGGGCGCGCAGTGACCGCGTCCGGCGGGAGTCAGAATGACCCCCATAGTGTTTATGAACTGTGACAACAATGGTTGCAGTCTAACACCTTAGCAGCAGTTAAAAAACATCTGAATATGCTATCTGAAGACATTGACTTACAAGATTTCTTGTTAGGTCCCAGAAAACCTCGCTCTAAAAGATTAATCTATGCCATATACAATGAGATCTTGAAGCTTTCTCAAATGGAAAAAGCTACAGGTTTAAGGCAGATAGATAAGGAAAATTTGGAAAAGGCTTAAACTGTTCTCAACAATGGCATGAACACTATATCCAACAGAATATACTCCCTTAATAACATAGTGTTATCTGTGATAGACATCATTCAGAATGATGTCCTTTTTACACCATGGACAAAGTCACCTGTGTTCCATCATGCAGTTAGGTTAGACACTACAGAATCTGAAAAGTGGCTGCGTTCCATGGAAATGCATTAACAATGGTGACCTGTTTGCTGCTTTTAATTTCTCAAGGGAACAACAGACAATTGTTAAAAGGGAAGCAAATTTCACCATGCTTCATATAGAAAAGTTAGGAAAGTTGCCTTTCACGGATGCAGAAAGCCCATTGACAGTATGGCTCGTACATGGAATTATCAATCTGTCCATTTCCACCTTTCAGTTTTTGAAACATCTTGCCATGGGCAGATCAATCAATCAATTTGTAAAGCGCGCTACATACTCATGAGGGTTTCAAGGCGCTGGGGGGGGGAGGGTGCTGCTACTGCTCGGAGGATTTTGTCCATCACTTGTTCTTTTTGCAGTTGTTGCCCTACATGGGACGGCTATGCCCAGACATGAGTCGCATTCTTCCCGTGCCACTGGAGTCAAGCTCGCCTGGCTGATGAAGGGTGATACCCCTAAACCGTTCCAAGGATACTTTTTTCTGGTCCAGGAAGGACCTGGCCTGGCAGCTCTGGCTGGACTGTTACCATGGGCAGCAGGGTCAATATTGATTTGCATATGGCTGGATTCAGATTGAAATTTCATGGGTAGCAAAAGAATGATGGATTTAGGGCCAGATCTAAGTACTAGGGGTGAATTTTTTATATTGTTCAGCATTCTGTCCATCAGTTGTTCTTTTTGCATTTGTCATTCTAAGTGGGACGGGTAGGCCCAGCTGTGGGACCCATGTTCCCCATACCACTGGACTTAAGCTAGCCTGGCTGATGAGATGTGAAACTCCACAACTGGTCCCAGGATGCTAGTTTCCAGCCCATTGAGGCATGGCCTGGCAGTTCGGGCTGGACTGTTCCCATGGGCAGCAGGGTCAAGACTGATTTGCATATGGATGGGTTCAAGATAAATTGGCATGGGTAGTAAAAAAAAAAATGATTTAGGTCCAGATCTCTTTACTGGGGGTCAATGTTTGCCATTGTTTAGCATTCCGTCTGTGAGAGGACGGGTCTGACTATCTGCTCTGCCCAGATTTGTTGCTTTAGGGGCACCCGGTTTTCAACCTATTTACTGTGAGGGAGACTTATAGGCTGGGACTCACCCACATTAAACTCATGGTAAAATGGACTACACATGTTTTTTGCCAGTGCCACCTTGTTAAGATGAGGGTGCTGCAATGCAGCAAGGGTAGAAGGACCAGGGCTGGTTACACGTGATCATGTGTGAACATGTGTGTGCGCCCATGTGAATGCTGCCTGGAAAGGATGCCTGTTGTTGATTGCCATCAAGAGCAAAATGACACCAAGATCACCAGAAATGGCCCAATGGGGCCCGAGCTATGTCCAGTAAAACTCTGGAGACCTTTGACCTATTTTGGTTGGTGAAGCGCATGAGGCTCCACTGCTGTATTGGATCCTGCCTCTGGCTGGGTTAGGGCCCGGAGGCTGCCCCAGAAGAAAGACATTGGAGGGGGAAGCACTGTTGTGCTTCCCGGTGGCATTGAGAAAGGCCAAGGACCCCAACCCTGGGCCCTGTGATGTCATAAGATGAGGGGGAGGTGCTGTTGCGCTCCACTCATGAAACCAAGGAGGGCTTCAGGACACCATTCGTGGGCGCCATTATGAGGAGATGTGGGGGAGGCAGTCACACCCTTTTCTTCTTCTAAAGTGAAAGGGAGTCAAGGTGTTGTGCTAACTTAGAGACAATCTTAGAAGGACAAGGGAATTATGGGGAGAGTCTGATTTGAATCAGGATAGCAGTCTAACAACCTGCTCTGCAAAGCAGAGATCGAAATCCCAATGCATGCCATGGCCTCTGGGTGAGGGCGGTTATAATAAAAATCAGTCTCTGAGCTAGCGGACAGATCTGGAAACTCTTATGGATGGTATCAGTTTATCTTATTGATGGTATCAATCCTTCAGAAAATGAGTCAAACAATGCATTTTACAGCACAATTCTGCTACAAAGCAACAGGTTCTGAAAGGTCACTTATGACATTTTTCAGTGCTTTCAAGGGTCAACTATGCTTTACCAGAAACACTGAAACACTGTTTTCTCTCTGCCTTATTAGGTAGGCAAGTTTCCTGGGTGCTTGTTACTTTGCTTACGTGCTAATCTGACTCAAATATCTTCGACATCGGAAAATATATTCTTACGTGACCTTTGGGAACTTCTCTTTATTGCCAGCCCCCTTTCCTTGCAGAAAACATTTAGCTCCCTCATTGAGTAGATCTCCAGGTGCCAGAAGTTGACTTCCATTCTGCAAAGGCTTCACAGGTGCACTCACAACCCAGAGTCCAAAATATAACTTCCAGGAGGACATCAGAGAACTACGAAAGTAAAAAAAAAGTATGTGGTCACGTAATGGTCTGCACTGTATGTCAAGTACAAATACAAGCTCTAGTCCACCACTGCCACCAATGTTAGAAATGGGGTCTCTGATTGGCAGTCAGTTTGCACTTTGTCCAAGCAAGGACCCTCACTTTAGTCAGGGCAAGGAAGATACTCACTTAAGATAACCCCTGCTCACCCCCTTGGTAGCTTGGCACAAGCAGTCAGACTGATCTGAAAGGCAAAGTGTAAAGTATATGTACCAACACACTCAGTAACATAGCGAAAATACTACAAAATGCACACCACACCAGTTCAGAAAAATTGCCAATATTTATCTAAATCAAACAAGACCAGAATGACCAAAATGCAACATACAAATCAATCAATCAATCAATCATAAGATTTATAAAGCGCACTACGTACCCGTGAGGGTTTCAAGGTGCTGGGGGGGGCAAGGTGGAGGTTGCTGTTCACTGATTGAAGAGCCAGGTTTTGAGGAGCCTTCTGAATGCGGGGAGGTCTTGGGTCTGGAGTAGGTTGGTCGGGAGGGAGTTCCAAGTCTTGGGGGCGAGGTAGGAGAAGAATCTGCCGCTGGAGGTCTTTCGCTGGATGCGGGGGACGGCAGCCAGGGCGAGGTTCATGGAGCAGAGCCGGCGTGCGGGGGTGTAGAAGTTGAGTCTGCTGTTTAGGTAGGCAGGTCCGGTGTTGTGGAGGGCCTTGTGTGCGTGGATGAGTAGTTTAAAGGTGATCCTCTTATCCACAGGGAGCCAGTGGAGGTCTCTCAGATGGTGGGAGATGTGGTTGTGGCGGGGTACATTGGATCAGTCGGGCGGAGGCATTTTGGATGCGCTGGAGGCATTTTAGGTGTTTGGCAGGGATGCCTGTGTAGAGTGCGTTGCCGTAGTCTAGGTTTCTGCTGACGAGGGCTTGTGTCACGGTTCTTCTTGTTTCAGTCAGGATTCACTTGTAGATCCTGCGGAGCATGCAGAGGGTGCTGTAGCAGGAGGAGGAGACTGCGTTGACCTGTTTGGCCATGGAGAGGGAGGAGTCGAGGATGAATCCTAGATTTCGTGCATGGTTGGTGGGAGTTGGAGGGGTTCCCAGTGTGGTCAGCCACCATGAGTTGTCCCAGGCTGAGGGGGTGGTTCCAAGGATGAGGACTTGTCCGAGTTCAGCTTTAGCCAGCTGTTTCTCATCCATTCGGCGATGGCCTTCATGCCCTCGTGGAGGTTGGTTTTGGCGATGTGCAGGTCTTTGGTGAGGGAGAGGATGAGCTGTGTGTCGTTGCGTAGGAGATGATGTTGAGGTCGTATTGGCGGGCCGTTTGTGCGTGGGGGGCCATGTAGATATTGAACAGTGTAGGGCTGAGGGATGAACCTTGGGGTATGCCGCAGATGGTGTTGGTGGCTGTGGATCGGAAAGGTGGGAGGTGTACACTTTGGGTTCGGCCGTGGAGGAAGGAAGAGATCCAGCCGAGGGCTTTGTCTTGTATTCCGGCTTTCAATAGGCGAGCTAACAGGGTGTGGTGGCAGACTGTGTCGAAAGCGGCAGAGAGGTCCAGGAGGACGAGGGCTGATGTTTCTCCGTTGTCCAGTTGGCGTCTGATGTTGTCTGTGGCGGCTAGGAGGGCGGTCTCAGTGCTGTGGTTCTGTCTGAACCCTGATTGGGAGGAGTCCAGGATGTTGTTTTCTTCGAGGTGGTGAGTCAGTTGTGTGTTGGCGATTTTTTCAATGACCTTTGCCGGGAAGGGGAGCAGGGAGATGGGGTGGAAATTCTTGAGATCGAGGGTGTCGGCTTTGGGCTTCTTCAGGAGGGCGTGGATTTCGGCATGTTTCCAACTTTCCGGGAAGATTGCTGTTTCGAAGGAGATATTGACGATCTTCCGCAGTTGGGGGGCGATGGTTTAGTCGGCTTTGTTGTACACATGGTGTGGACATGGGTCCGACGGTGATCCTGAGTGGATGGAGTTCATGACCTTGAGTGTCTCTGTGTCGTTGACGTTTGCCCAGGAGGTCAGGAGGTTGGTGTAGGTGGGGTTGGCGGGGATGGGTCTGGCGTGGTGGTGGTAGAAAAGCTGTTGTGGATGTCGGTGATTTTCTGGAGGAAGTAGGTAGATAGGGAGTCGCAGAGTTCTTGGGATGGTGGGATGTCGTTGAGGTTGGTGCTGGGATTGGAGAGTTCTTTCACGATGTTAAACGCTGTTGTGTGCGTTGTTATCCAGGCGGTCTTTGAAGGAGGATCTCTTGGTTGTTCTGATGAGTTGGTGGTGTCTACGGGAGGCGTCCTTGAGGGCTGAGTCATTGTCGGGGGTGCACTCGTGGAGCCATTTCTTTTTTAATATCCGGCAGTCGTGTTTGGAGGCTTGGAGCTCGACAGTGAACCAGGTGCTTTTTTTGCGGGCTTGGTTGTTGGGTGGGTTCTTGAGAGGTGCCAGGGAGTTGGCGCAGGTGATGATCCACTGTTTGAGGTCGAGGGCAGCGGTGTCTGGGTCGGTGGGGTCAGTGGGTGGGTTCTGGTTGAGGGTGTAGGTTAGTTGTTCTTTGGTGATTTTGCTCCAGCAGCGGCGAGGTGGTTGTTGGGGGTGGTGGTGCTTGGTTTGTTTCTTGATGGTGAAGTGGATGCAGTGGTGGTCGGTCCAGTAGAGTTTGGTGGTGTCGTTGAAGGTGACGTGGGCGCTTGTGGTGAAGATTGGGTCAAGTGTGTGTCCTGCAATGTGCGTAGGTGTGGTGACGAGTTGTCAGAGTCCGAGGTTGGCGAGGTTGTCTATCAGTGTGATGGAGTTGAAGTCGTTGTTGTTCTCTAGGTGGTAGTTGAGGTCTCCGAGGAGGATGTAGTCCGTGGAGGGGAGTGCGTGGGTGCTGACGAGTTCGGCGATGGTGTCGTTGAATGGTGCTCGTTGGCCAGGTGGTCTGTATATGAGCGTTCCTCTGAGGGTGGTGTTGGGGTCAGTGTGGACCTGGAAATGTAGGTGCTCGGCAATCTTGAGGGTGTTGTCCATGTAGGTGGAAACTTTGAGGGTGGATTTGTGGGCGATGGCTATTCCTCCTCCGATGCCGTTGGTGCAGTCTCTTCGGGTGATCTTGTAGCCGAACTGGATGGCTATGGCGATGTCGGGTGCTGAGGAGTCGTTCCACCAGGTTTCGGTCAGGAAGGCTATATCTGGGACGGTAGTGTCGAGCAGGTCCCAGAGTGCGATTGTGTGCTTGCGCGTGGAGCGGGTGTTGAGGAGTATGCAGTGGAAGTGGTTGGTTCCGGGTCTAGGGGGTTTCGTTGCTTTGTCACAGGTGAATTTGCAGGAGAAGGGACCAAAGGTGGTCCTTGGGGCGGATTGGAAGCAATCAGTGTTGTGGCCCGGGTTGAGGGCATTGAGGTCGCTGGTCGTGTAGTGGTGTCTAGGGGTGCGGTGGTCCTGAGGACCGGGGGGATGGCGCAGGACGCGGTCCAGGTGCTGACGGGCGCAGACGGGCTTGCCAAAAGCCAAGATATGAATTTTCAAAATAATAGAATCCCACTCCGTAGAAAACAATGGAAACGTTGTTACACAAAGTATATGGTTTGCGTCAAAAATAAAGCTGCATGGGCGAGCATGCATCGGAAAAGTCAGCAGTGCATCAATTCCTTACTCGCAAGTGCGGCTGTGTGTCGTTTCTTCTCTGGTCGGAAGGCGATGGGCCGTTTTTCTCTCAAGAGAGTGATGCATTGATTTCCAAAAGGGCTCCTCAGATCTGCGCAGGTTCATGTTGATTTTGACACCCAGTGATGATGCATGCAAAATCCGTCTGTACGGTGTTGGAAAACCGCCCTGCGTGGGGTTTGTGTCAATTTTAGCAGCCGCAAGCAGATGTTGCATCATTTCTCCAGTCGCGATGCAGGTGATGCATTGATTTCCCAGCCATGATGCAGGTGGTGCATCAATTTCAGCCATGAGGTGGTTCCACCAGCTTCACCTTTCAAGGGCCCAGGGACTGGATAGGGCACCACCTGGCAGGGTAGGAGACTCAGCATTGAGTCCAGGTGCTGGCCAGGTGATGGCCCTGAGACTTCAAAACAGGAGGCAAGCTCAGTTTAAGCCCTTGGAGACACTTCATAAGCAGGAATATACCACAAAGTCCAGTCTTTGTCCTCTTTGAGGTAGAAGCAGCCACTGGAGGCCAACCCAGCAATGCACAGTCATAGCCAAAGGGGCAGTACTCCTCCTCCAGCTCTTCAGCTCTTCTTCTTTGCAGAGGTTCATCTTGAAGTAATCTGAAAATCTGTGGTTTTGGGTTCACTACTTATATCCCTTTCTGCCTTTGAAGAAGGCAAACTTCGAAGAAAAGTCTCTGTTGTTCATAACATCTTGTCTTGCCCAGGCCTGGCCCCAGACACACACCAGAGGGTTATAGACTGCATTGTGTAAGGGCAGAAAGAGCCCATTGAGGTGTAAGTGTCAGCTCCTCCCGCCAATGTAGCCCAGCTGACCCATCAGGATATGCAGGCTATACCCCAGCTCCCTTTGTGTCATTGTCTAGTGGAGATTCACAAACAGCCCAACTGTCAGTCTGACCCACACAGGAAATACAGAAGCAGGCAGAGACACAGAATGGTTTAAGCAAGAAAATGCCCACTTTCTAAAAGCAGCATTTTCCAACAGACACTTTAAAAACTAACTTTACCACTCTATCTGCTCCGAAAGGGAAACTGCACTTAAAAGTTATTTAAAGGCTGCTCCCATGTTAACCTTTGAGAGAGATAGGCCTTGCAACAGTCAAAAAAGAATTTGGCAGTATTAGGACATGTAAAAACACACCAGCCCTACCTTTACATATACTGCACCCTGCCCATGGGACTACCTAGGGCCTACCATAGGGGTGCCTTAAATGTATAAAAAGAGAAGGTTTCAGCCTGGCAAGTGGGTACACTTACCAGGTCGAATTGGCATTTTTAAAATGCACACACAGACACTCCAGTGGCAGGTCTGAGCAATATTTACAGGGCTACTCATGTGGGTGGCACAATCAGTGCTGCAGGCGCACTAGTAGGGTTTGATTTACAGGCCCTGAGAACCTCTAGTGCACGTTACCAGGGTCTTATTAGTAATCCAAAAATGCCAATGATATAAAAGCCACTCACCAATACAAGCTACACAGAGAACATATGCACTTTAGCACTGGTTGGCAGTGGTAAAGTGTCCAGAGTCCTAAAACCAACAAACACAGGTCAGAAAAAAATAGGAGGAAGGAGGCAGAATGTTTGGGGGTGACACTGCAAAATGGGGGAGGTAAGGTGCTTACTTTAGCATTACTAGCAGTTTTTCTGCTTAGCTTCCCTCTATACTTAGTGTAACCTTTGTCAGTCCTTTCAATAATCTCTGCCACATTATATCACACCTCCATGCAGCAACCTTTTTGTCGCAGCCTACATCATTCATTATGGCAACAGGCCATCACCTACCCCTCCGCTTCCTTTCTACAACCACTAAACTAATGTTCTTGACAAACAGTTCAACATCAGAGGACAACTTCATACACTGGGGTATCCTTTGGATACTAAGTGGGTGATTGATAGGTGAGAGACAGTATGCCTTGTGGAATTAAGGGCAATTGGGTGAATCCTTGCCCTGCAGACTGACAGGTCAATCAGTTAAGTGCATTTACACAGTGCCACAGATTTACTCCTTAACACATCACCCACCACAATCAGTCTAATAACGTAGGGCCAGATTTTCAAGTCCCTTGTACCACCGGAGCGCACGTTTTGTGACTCTCCGGTGGTGCTGTGCAGTGCATCACATTTACAAGACATTGCTTGGACACTTTTTGTGGCTTAATGCCACCTTGTAAATATGGGCTCCTCCAAAGCAGTGGATGTCGCTGTGGGCATTCCACTGCAACACACATTGCTTTTGATGCTTCACCAGACTAACAATAAATCTGAAATATGTGGCAGCCGGGGGTGGTGTTAGCATGGTACAACAAGGAGAAATACTTTTATTTCTCCTCGTTTTTGCTTTTTCTATATGTGCTGCATTCTGCAGCACACATAGAAAGAGCAAAAGACCATGAATTAATGTTTATGGGCAGGAAGGAGCACCTTCCTGCACATAAACAATCATTAAAAAATGACGATTTGGTACTTTTATGTGTGCTGCATTCTGCAGCACACATAGAAGTGCCAAATTGCCATAGTAGATTGTTTATGTGCAGAAAGAGACACCTTCCTGCACAGAAACAATCAATCCGATCAATGCAGACACCCGCACTATGGTGCAAGGATGCCTGTGTTGGCGGAAAATTTATAGCAGGGGAAAACACAAGAGTGCAAATACGGTGGCTACCTGCATTTCTAAAGTGATGTAGCGTGAAGCTGCAAATTTTGGCACAGCACTGTGCTGCGCCACTTTGTAGTAAATCTGGCCTGCAGCATGTGACATATTTGCATGCTTTCAGTTTTCTATCACCATATACAGTACTTATTTAACTGTGGCACTTTCAGCCTCTTAAGTTGCAGCCAAGTTCAGTAGGTTGATAGGTCATCCACACAGCATAGTTTTTTTAAAATTTCATTATTGTTTAAATGCACTGTGTAAAACAAACAATAGTTCACATAAAAAAACAGGAAAAGTAGACTTACCCTTCACTTGTCAGACAGTAAATACAATACATTTCTTATCACGTGCATTTGTCATGGCGGGAGCACATAATATTTGATGCAGCTTTCTTCTGTATGAAAGTGCTTTAAAGAACAAGAATTCATGGTAACCAATTTAACCATACTAATATTTTCCAACCCCGGATGGAAGAAAAGCTAAGGCGGATTGTTATGATTTGAACTCCTAACCTGTAGGTCCAACAATACATCAACAGTTAAAAAGATCTGGCACCACTATCTTTATACTCATGTACCCCATCTCCATAAGCCCTAACAGTTCCTGGAAGAAACTGAAAAAAGAGGATTCATAAAGGGAAACCTGAAACTATCACATCAGTCTACTTCAGTGACAACAGGAAGAAATATTCTCAAGCTAGCAGGTCCTGCCAATGTTTTTTTGCTGATGCACAAAAGATAAGAAAAACATGCAATAATGCGACCATGTGCATGAACTTGTACACATGATTGTACTGCTGTCGGTTGTGCCAATGTATCATCTCGCATGCATGTGCATACAGACTAGAATTTTATTTTATGCTTTATTTTTACTGATCCAAGATGGCAATAAAAAGCAAGCATTTGCAATGCAATGGGTCTTGTGTTTGCTGGAGTTCAAAATATTAGTGTTGTAAACTCCTAACTGGACATGATCTGAAAATGAAAAGTTAAAGAGTTTCACAAAACTAGGCAGACTTTTCTTGCCACCATATACACTGAAAATGAAAAGTAAAACTGTTTCATATAAGCGAGCCGTTGGCCACTGAGCACAAAGCAGACACACAAAAGGAAACAGAAGTTCGCTTGAAGTGAAACGTATCAACAAAAGTGCAATTATCTATGTAACCACCAAATGTGCAATTATCCATGTAACTGGCAAAAGTGCAAATATCGATTAAAAAATGGCGATGTCGATGTCATGCCAAGTGCTCAACTACTGCCAATCGGGATTGCGCTGCCTACAAAATAAAGAAAAAAATGTAGTCCAGATAACATACCGAAAACAGAGAGCCTTGCATGTTTTCAGTAGTTGGCCGGTGCATTCGAAACAGGCTAAACACCGAAAAAGGCATGACGTATGCATGCCTTTCACTAATTAAATTAAGCAAATTTTAAAAGGCAATCCCACAAACCAACCAAACTGATGGGCATGACGTGGACGTGGTTAAAGCCCACAGAGAGATTAACCCTTTTTAACTGTTCAATATCAATTTAGTGAAAGCACAAATGCCTGCAAATAAATAAAAAATTAACTGTTTAATATTGAGGAACATTAGGGTTAGGGGCTCAGTTGCAAAGAGGATGGGGAAGTGGTTGCGTTGAATCAACAGGGAGAACGGGAAGTAGGTATAAATCTTCCAGTTGTAGTCACCACTCGGCACTTATAGTTATGTCTGCATTACCATAGAAAGAGCGTTATTTCGTTTTCCTTATAACTTTGGTGCTGTTTGATGAATCCTCACAAAACAAAACAAAAGTTTATCCATCTCAGCTCCTTCCTGGAATGTTTCAGGGTAGTGCATCAAACAGGGGTTGTGAAAAAAGTGGGATCCCAAAACTAAATTTACTCATGCGCATTTTCCATATACTTTCTTAAGCAGCACTGCCACACAAGCTAATGGATCCAGAAAAAATGCATGTGATTTGGTGTAAATCCATTCAGTATTTTTTAAATATTAAGGTGCGAAAATATTTGTATACCTGGCTGGTTGGGTTTGAGGGACACTTGCGAAACTCCCTCAAACTCAGTTTTCAAAAGCAGCATTCTGATTGGCCCAGGGGTCTCTTTTTACCTTGAGCTAATTTGCTGCAATGGGGAACATGCTCTCGCGGGAGTGAGTGCTCTGATTGGCTGCATACAATATTGAAGAAAAATGGTGCAAGCAGCTATTAATAGGAATTGAAGACTTAAAGCTCGATTTATATTCTGGCGAACAGAATATTCTCCCTTGGCCTGGCAGAGAACTTTATGTCCACCAAGATAAGACTACTCTGACCATCAGATTTATAAATGACCACCTATGTGGTGGTCATTTACAAAGGTCTTGGTGGAAACCACCCTCACAGTGGTTCCCGTCAATGTATTTTACTGTTTACTGTTTGCTATTGGGCTGCATCTGAAGCACACAACCCTATAGCAAATAGTGTTCTTTTCTTCTTTTTTTAAGAAAATTCCAAAATGGGATTTTCTTTTTTAAATGAAAATGAGTAATGCTCCCCTTGCCATGGTAGGCTTCTCCTATGGCAGGAGAGTATTATGGATTTACTGTTCCTGATTAGCAATTTTTACCTGGCAATGAGGAACAGTAAAACATTTACTACATGTCAGCTCATCTAGACTGGGCAGGTGGACATGTAGCCATTTATCCAATGGCCCTGAATCCAAAAGGCCGTCAAAGGGGATTAATCATGGAGAAGACAGAGTAGCCTCTGCCATGATTAACTCTAAGGTCGCGATGTGCACACCACTATCATGTAGGGGAGGGAACATTGTTGCGGTGCGGACAGAGTACCCTCTCCGTCCAATAGACAAATTAGGCCCTTAGTCCCCTGTCCTGAGTTTGAATTTTAAAAATTCTATAAGTTGCAAGGGTAGAAATACCCTGCCACCCTAGGCCCTGTGTGGGGGTCCCAGAGGCCCGCCCCTCGGGCTGTAAAGTTTAAAAAAATAAATGCAATCCCACAGGACTCTAGTGGGATGCCATATTTAAAAAATAAAATAGCAGCTGGGACAGCCTGAAAAATCAAAGTGGAGGGAGCAAGTAGCTTCCTCCCTGAACCTCTTCATGACCCCAGAGACCCCATACCCCAGGGCCGAGGATTAAACAAAAGGGATGGGAAAGCCAGGCCCCTTCTCTAGGCCATTTATGGCTACAGCAACCTTATTCTCAGATGGCCATTTATTTAAAAAAAGGGGAAGGGTCTCCTGGTCCCGCTCCCTGTCCCAGTAATAACGCTGGCGACACAATTCCCTGGGGTCAAAATGTTTTTTAATACAGGAGCCTTTGGCTGTGTGCAGCCGGGGCTTGATTTTAAGGACAGTAATAAAATACTACATTATGTTAAAAACAAACTGAGAACATTCACTGAAAAAACAAAGATTAAAGTGACAACACAACATTTTAAACTAAAATCTCTAGTACTGATAACTCGTGCCGTAAGGTTACCATAATTTGCACCCGTGCTATGCACAGCTAATTACCCAAAGTATTACATCACTCATCGCATGGGTACCTACGGATCCGGGCAAAAAGCAAGGCACTGGCCACATCCTGAAAGGAAAGTTGCAGCAGTCATTTTGGGCCCCCCAGGGAGAAAACATGAATAAAAACACACATAGGGTGTTAGGATAGAGATATCCTCACCCTATATGCCCCTCATGTGCAAAAAAGTTTACATTTTTTTTAATTGGCCAGTTTAGTGGATCCACTGCGGCACCCAGCAAGACCTCCAGTGTAAATCTGCAATGGGTCTGTGGATCCAAAGCCCAATGGAACAAAAATAATCTAACCCACTTACACATCATACCCCCACTGCACACAGCCAAAGGCAGTGCACAGTGTAGTGTTGTGTGTATGCGGTGGATGGCAAGACCCTGGGGTCAATCCCCAATCCCACCAAACCAAAGATTACAGGAACATTATAGTTAGGTTCATGATTTACCCACACAAAACCATAGAAATTCAGCAGTTATAGCTATACTTATAGTTATACGTATCTGAGGAAACCATAACTTGTGCCGTTAAATAACTTTATGCCATGAGATAAAGATTCTTAGCATTTCAAATAGTGCAAAAGCCATCAGCTGGGTTTTTATGAAATTTGGCAGTATTACATATTAGAGGGTGCAGATGGTTCTTTGGGGGTTATTATGGGTAAGTAAAGTAAGCCAATGTTAAGTTATATGGTTTTTCAACTCAGTGATATCCTATAGTTCAATACTGTTAAAACTAGCAAGTGAGCCCAAAAACTAAACTAGATTGCATATGCAAAATGTCAAATATACAACATGAACAACTGAAAGACCCAAT